>NC_142483.1:30813560-31116590 GCF_049115385.1 Moschus berezovskii | reverse complement strand
TAACATGTCCACAGGTGCATGGATTTATCTCTGGGCTTTCTATTCTGTTCCATTGATCTATATTTCTGTCTTTATGCCAGTACCATACTGTCTGATGACTGTGGCTTTGTAGTAGAGCCTGAAGTCAGGCAGGTTGATTCCTCCAGTTCCATTCTTCTTTCTCAAGATTGCTTTGGCTATTTGAGGTTTTTTGTATTTCCATACAAATTGTGAAATTACTTGTTCTAGTTCTCTGAAGATTTCTGTTGGTAGCTTGATAGGGAGTGCATTGAATCTATAGATTGATTTGGGTAGTATACTCATTTTCACTATATTTATTCTTCTGATCCATGAACACAGTATATTTTTTCCATCTATTTATGTCCTCTTTGATTTCTTTCACCAGTGTTTTATAGTTTTCTATATATAAGTCTTTTGTTTCTTTAGGTAGATATATTCCTAAGTATTTTATTCTTTTTGTTGCAATGGTGAATGGAATTTTCCCCCTAATTTCTCTTTCTGTTTTCTCATTGTTAGTGTATAGGAATGCAAGGGATTTCTGTGTGTTGATTTTATATCCTGAAACTTTCCTATATTCATTAATTAGCTATAGTAATTTTCTGGTGGAGTCTTTAGGGTTTTCTATGTATAGGATCACGTCATCTGCAAACAGTGAAAGTTTTACTTCTTTTCCAATCTGGATTCCTTTCATTTCTTTTTCTTCTCTGATTGCTGTGGCTAAAACTTCCAAAACTATGTTGAATAATAGTGGTGAGAGTGGGCACCCTTGTCTTGTTCCTGACTTTAGGGGAAATGCTTTCAGTTTTTCACCATTGAATATAATGTTTGCTGTGGGTTTATCATATATGGCTTTTATTATGGTGAGGTATGTTCCTTCTATGCTTGCTTTCTGGTGGGTTTTTATCATAATGGATGTTAAATTTTGTCAAAGGCTTTCTCTGCATCTATTGAGATAATTATATGGTTTTCATCTTTGAATTTGTTAACGTGGTGTATCGCATTGATTGATTTGTGGATATTGAAGAATCCTTGCATCCCTGGGATGCCCACTTGGTCATGATGTATAATCTTTTTAATATATTGTTGAATTCTGTTTGCTAGAATTCTGTTAAGGATTTTTGCATCTATATTCATCAGTGATATTGGCCTGTAGTTTTCTTTTGTGTGGCATCTTTGTCTGATTTTGGTATTAGGGTGATGGTGGCCTCATGGAATGAGTTTGGAAGTTTACCTTCCGCAATTTTCTAGAAGAGTTTGAATAGGATATGTGTTAGCTCTTCTCTAAGTTTTTGGTAGAGTTCAGCTGTGAAACCATCTGGGTTTCAAAAAGTCCAGGGCTTTTCTTTGTTGAAAGATTTCTGATTATAGTTTTGAATTTTGTACTTGTGATGGGTCTGTTAAGATTTTCTATTTCTTTCTGGTTCAGTTTTGGAAAGTTATACTTTTCTAAGAATTTGTCCATTTCTTCCATGTTGTTCATTTTATTGGCATATAGTTGCTGATAGTAGTCTCTTATGATCCTTTGTATTTCTGTGTTGTCTGTTGTGATTTATCCATTTTCATTTCTAATTTTGTTGATTTGATTCTTCTCCCTTTTTTTCTTGATGAGTTTGGCTAATGGTTTGTCAATTTTATTTATCTTCTCAAAGAACCAGCTTTTAGCTTTGTTGATTTTTGCTATGGTCTCCTTTGTTTGTTTTGCATTTATTTCTGCCCTAATTTTTATGATTTCTTTCCTTCTACTAACCCTGGAGTTCTTTATTTCTTCTTTTTCTAGTTCACTTTAAGTGTACAGTTAGGTTATTTATTTGATTTTTCTCTTGTTTCTTGAGGTAAACTTGTATTGCTATATTGAATCCCATAGGTTTTGGGTTGTTGTGTTTTCATTTTCATTCATTTATATGCATATTTTTATTTCTTTCTTTATTTCTTCTGTGATTTGTTGTTTATTTAGAAGCATGTTGTTTAGCCTCCATACGTTCGTATTTTTAATGGTTTTTTCCCCTGTAGTTGATATCTAATCTTACTGCACTATGATCAGAAAAGAGGCTTGAAATGATTTCAATTTTTTTTAATTTACCAAGGCTGGATTTATGACCCAGGATGTGATCTATCCTGGAGAAGGTTCTGTGTGCACTTGAGAAGAAGGTGAAATTCATTGTTTTGGGGTGAAATGTCCTATCAGTCAGTTCAGTTCAGTTCAGTTGCTCAGTCGTGTCCGACTCTTTGCGACCCCATGAATCATAGCATGCCAGGCCTCCCTGTCCATCACCAGCTCCCAGAGTACACTCAAACTCATGTCCATTGAGTTGGTGATGCCATCCAGCCATCTCATTCTCTGTCGTCCCTATCTCCTCCCACCCCCAATCCCTCCCATCATCAGAGTCTTTTCCAGTGAGTCAACTCGTCACATGAGGTGGCCAAAGTATTGGAGTTTCAGCTTTAGCATCAGTCCTTCCAATGAACACCCAGGACTGATCTCCTTTAGAATGGACTGGTTGGATCTCCTTGCAGTCCAAGGGACTCTCAAGAGTCTTCTCCAGCACCACAGTTCAAAAGCATCAATTCTTCGGCGATCAGCTTTCTTCACAGTCCAACTCTCACATCCATACATGACCACGGGTCTAACTGTCCATTGTATCACTTAAAGTTTGTGTTTCCTTGCTAATTTTCTGTTTAGTTGATCTATCCATAGGTGTGAGTGGGGAATTAAAGTCTCCCACTATTATTGTGTTACTGTTAATTTCCCCTTTCATACTTGTCAGCATTTGCCTTACATATTGCGGTGCTCCTATGTTGGGTGCATATATATTTATAACTGTTATATCTTCTTCTTGGGGTATTCCTTTGATCATTATGTAGTGTCCTTCTTTGTCTCTTTTCATGGCCTTTATTTCAAAGTCTATTTTATCTGATATGAGTATTGCTACTCCTGCTTTCTTTTGGTCTCCATTTGCATGAAATATCTTTTCCAGCCCTTCACTTTAAGTCTGTATGTGTCCCTTGGTTTGAGGCGGGTCTCTTGTAAACAGCATATATAAGGATCTTGTTTTTGTGTCCATTCAGCCAGTCTTTGTCTTTTGGTTGGGGCATTCGACCCATTTACATTTAAGGTGATTATTGATAAGTATCATCCCGTTGCCATTTACTTTGTTGTTCTGGGTTCGAGTTTATAAACCTTTTCTGTGTTTCCTGCCTAGAGAAGATCCTTTAGCATTTGTTGAAGAGCTGGTTTGGTGGTGCTGAATTCTCTCAGTTTTTGCTTGTCTGTAAAGCTTTTGATTTCTCCTTCATATTTGAATGAGATCCTTGCTGGGTATAGTAACCTGGGTTGTAGGTTTTTCTCTTTCATCACTTTAAGTATATCCTGCTATTCCCTTCAGGCCTGAAGAGTTTCTATTGAAAGATCAGCTGTTATCCTTATGGGAATCCCCTTGTGTGTTATTTGTTGTTTTTCCCTTGCTGCTTTTAATATCTGTTGTTTGTGTTGGATCTTCGTTAATTTGATTAATATGTGTCTTGGGGTGGTTCGCCTTGGTTTATCCTGTTTGGGACTCTCTGGGTTTCTTGGACTTGGGTGACTGTTTCCTTCCCCATTTAAGGGAATTTTTCCACTGTTATCTCCTAGAGTATTTTCTCATGGCCTTTCTTTTTGTCTTCTTCTTCTGGGACTCCTATGATTCAAATGTTGGGGCATTTAACATTGTCCCAGAGGTCTCTGAGGTTGTCCTCATTTCTTTCAATTCTTTTTTCTTTTTTCCTCTCTGCTTCATTTATTTCCACCATTCTATCTTCCACCTCACTTATCCTGTCTTCTGCCTCAGTTATTCTACTGTTGGTTCCCTCCAGAGTGCTTTTGATCTCAGTTATTGCATTATTTATTATTGATTGACTCTTTTTATTTCTTCTAGGTCCTTGTTAAACATTCCTTGCATCTTCTCAGTGCTTGTCTCCAGGCTATTTATCTGTAACTCCATTTTGTTTTCAAGATTTTGGATCATTTATTATCATTATTCTGAATACTTTTTCAGGTAGACTCCCTTTCTCCTCCTCTTTTGTTTGGTTTGGTGAGCATTTATCATGTTCCTTTACCTGCTGGATATTTCTCTGCATTTTCATCTTGTTTAGATTTTTGTGTTTGGAGTGGCCTTTCTGTATGTTGGAAGTTGGTGGTTTCTCTTTATTGTGGAGGTTCCTCCATATGGATGGGGTTGGATGAGTGGCTTGTCAAGGTTTCCTGGTTAGGGAAGCTTGCATCAGTGTTCTGGTAGGTGGAGCTGGATCTCTTCTCTCTGGAGTTCAAAGAAGTGTCCAGTAGTGAGTTTTGAGGTGTCTATGGGTTTGGTGTGACTTTTGGCCACATGTATTTTAATGCTCAGGAGGGTTATGTTCCTGCATTGGGGGAGAATTAGCTTGGTATGTCTTGCTCTGAAACTTGTTGGCTCTTGGGTGGAGCTTGGTTTCAGTGTAGGTATGAAGGCTTTTGGGTGAGCTCTTGTCGATTAATGTTCCCTGGAGTCAGGAGTTTTCTGGTGTTCTCAAGTTTTGGATTTAAGCCTCCTGCCTCTGGCTTTCAGTCTTATTCTTACAGTAGCCTCAAGACTTCTCCATCCATACAGCACAGATGATAAAACATCTAGGTTAATGGTGAAAAGCTTCTCCACAGTGAGGGGCACCCAGAGAAGTTCACAGAGTTACATGGAGAAGAGAAGAGGGAGGAGGGAGATAGAGGTGACCAGGAGGAGAGGAGGGGAATCAAAAGGGGAGAGCGCAAGCTAGCCAGTAATCAACTACCTATGTGCTCACCACAGTCTGGAACACTCAGAGAGGTTCATGGAGTTACATAGAGAAGAGGGAGGAAGGAGACAGAGGTGGCCAGGAGGAGAAAAGGGGGATTCAAAAGGAAAGAGACAGATCTAGCCAGTAATCAGTTCCCTGAGTGTTCTCCACAGTCCGGAACCCACAAAGAGATTCACAGAGTTGGGTAGAGAAGAGAAGAGGGAGGGAGGAGATAGAGGTGACCTGGAGGAGAAAAAGGAGAGTCAAAAGGGGAGAGAGCAATCAAGCCAGTAATCACATTCCTGCGGATGCTGATTGCGACCATGAAATTAAAAGACGCTTACTCCTTGGAAGGAAAGTTATGACCAATCTAGATAGCATATTAAAAAGCAGAGACATTACTTTGCCAACAAAGGTCCATTTAGTCAAGGCTATGGTTTTTCCAGTGGTCATGTATGGATGTGAGAGTTGGACTGTGAAGAAAGCTGATCGCCGAAGAATTGATGCTTTTGAACTGTGGTGCTGGAGAAGACTCTTGAGAGTCCCTTGGACTGCAAGGGGATCCAACCAGTCCATCCTAAAGGAGATCAGTCCTGGGTGTTCATTGGAAGGACTGATGCTAAAGCTGAAACTCCAATACTTTGGCCACATCATGCAACAAGCTGACTCACTGGAAAAGACTCTGATGCTGGGAAGGATTGGGGGCGGGAGGAGAAGGGGACAACAGAGAATGAGATGGACATGAGTTTGAGTGAACTCCGGGAGTTGGTGATGGACACGGAGGCCTGGTGTGCTGTGATTCATGGGGTCGCAAAGAGTAGGACACAACTGAGCAACTGAACTTAACTGAACTGAACTGAAGTAAAAATTGGTACTAAAGTTTGGATTCTTAAAGGTACAAAATTGATAACAGATACCAAAAAGCAAAGATTAAAAATCTAGAGTAGAGGTTAGACTCTCAAAAAATACAGTATTAAAAAAACAAAACAAAATCACAAAATTATAAAAATTATATATATGAAATTTGCTTTAAAAATAGTGTCTTTCTTTTGCAAGGTAATAGTAGATTATGGAAGGCAATGGCAACTTACTCCAGTACTCTTGCCTGGAAAATCCCATGGATGGAGGAGCCTGGTAGGCTGCAGTCCATGGGGTTGTTAAGAGTCAGACACGACTGAACAACTTCACTTTTACTTTTCACTTTCATGCATTGGAGAAGGAAATGGCAACCCACTCCAGTGTTCTTGCCTGGAGAATCCCAGGGATGGGGGAGCCTGGTGGGCTGCCGTCTATGGGGTCACACAGAGTTGGACATGACTGAAGCAGCAGCAGCAGCAGCAAATATATATACACACTCATGAGTGCAAGTAAACTGGGAAAATCTGAACCTGATCAGTGGATTACATCAATGTCAATCTCCTATAGTTGTGATACTGTTGTAGATACTGTGATACAGGGTCAGACATGACTGAAGCAACTTAGCAGCAGCAGTAGGTTATAAAAATGAAAATTAAAAGAGTAATAAAGAACTTGGACAGGGAGGCCTGGCGTGCTGTGATTCATGGGGTCGCAAAGGGTCGGACACGACTGAGCGACTGAACTGAGCTGAACTGAACTGAATAGTAAACTATATCTAGGAATTTCTCTGGAACTGTTGAGGGCAGTGTGGGGTCAGTTCAGTTTCAGATAGTCCCTTGTTCCAGCTTATGCTTCTTCTCAAGGTCTACAGGCACCTTCCAATGTAGTCAACGCTAACTACAGGGTTTTAATCTGTTGCACCTGTCACTTCCAGAGCGGTTCCCTCTTCTTTGTTTATTTTGGCTTCCTCTGTTTGCAAGTCTCTTCAGTGTCTAATTTCCGCCCTGACACAAGGGGGCGAAGGTGGTCACTTATTTAGGCTTGCTTGTTCAGTTGTGCTGGGAGGTGAGGGGGAGGGGTGGTGGGGGGAAGAACCCTGCAAACAAATATCACTGGCATGTGTGGGAGTGCTGGCAGTGTCTGGGCCACATTGGGTTTGACCCTGCTCACGGCATGTGTGCTTTCCTGGTCTACACTGCTCAGGCTCCAGGTTATTCTGCATGGGAACTGTCTAAAGCAGGCCCTGCGTTGCATGCACTTCCCAGGTCTAAGCAGCTCAGGTTCAGGTTCAGGTACTCCACAAAGGCACAGACTCAGTTGGGCCTGCATTTTGTGCCCTTCCCAGGAATGAACAGCTCAGGTGATCAGATGCTTGGTGAGCGCACTCTCCCAGGTGTGTGGTGCGTCTTATCACCTCCCCAGTCCCAGCCACTCGGTTTCCTGGGTGCGCAGCGGGAGTGCTGTCTCAGATGTGCCTTGTGTCTCCTCTGGGAAGCTGATCTCTGACTGAGACCCTCCTGGCAATCTCAACTGTCCAAGATCCCAGGAAGACTTGGTTAGCAACTGGGAGCCTGCTTGCAGTTTGGTAGAGGGTGCCGTCTCTGGGGCTGAGATTGCCCCTTGCCAGTTCTGACTGTCGCCCGCCTGCCTCCCTGCCTCTGGTGGGGTAGGGGCAGGTCTGCAGCCAACTAGCTCTCCTCTGGTATTTGCTCAGTCCTTTGTTCTTTGAGCAGGCCTGGCAGTGCCTTAGGTTAGAGCTTTTCACAGGAAAGTTCTCTCTCTCTTTTTTTTTTCCTTTCTGGCTATTCCACAGTTTGGGTTGCTGTCTCACGTTAGCTCCCTCAGTTTGTCCTCAGGGCATTCAGGCCTGGTCCTTACCCTAAGCATGCAGCCTGCACCTACCTGTTCAGCCCCCTGCTCACTGCTGGCGGACCCGAGTGTCTGGGCTACTTCTCTGCTGGGAGTTGCGGTTAGGCATGTAATCTGTGGGTTTTTTGGGGGTTTTTTTCCTCCTAGTTATGTTGCCCTCTGAGATTCTAAAACGCCCACAGACCCGCTGGTGAGAGGTTTTCCTGGTGTTTGGAAACTTCTCCTTCACAACTTCCTCCCTGGGACAGGTCTCCATCCCTAACACTTTCATCTCTCTTTTTGTCTTTTATGTTTTGTCCTTCCTCCTTTCGAAGAGAATGGGCTGCCTTTCTGGGTGCCTGGCGTCCTCTGCCAGCGTTCAGAAGTTGTTTTGTGGAATTTGCTCAGCATTCAGTTGATCTTTTGATGAATTTGTGGGGGAGAAAGTGATCCCCCCCATCTTATTCCTCCACCATCTTAGGACCACCCTCTGTTTTTACTTTTAGTTCTCTCAGTTTCTGCTTTGTGTTTTAAAACTATTGTTAGGTGCATACACATTTATCGCTGTTATTTCTTCTTGCTGTATTAATCTTTTTATCATAATGCAGTTCTTTTTATCCTTGATAATTTCCTTTGCTTCAGTGTCTACTTTATCTGACATTCATGAAGCCATTCAAGTTGAATTTTCCTTAGTTTTTACATGGTATATCTTTTTCACCTTTTTCACTTTAACCTAATCGGATCACTATGTTTAAGATGAGTTTCACAGAAGTAGCATATAGTTGGTCACGTTTTAAAATCCATTTTGATAATCTCTGTCTTTGAAAATTGATGTGTTTGACTCATGTACATTTTAATGCAATTTTTGATATGTTTGAATTTAGTCAACGCTTTTATCTGCTTTCTGTTTCCTCTGTTTTTATTCTGGTTTCCCTTTTCCTGCCTTTTGTGAGGATTATTTGAACATATTTTTTAGTATTCTCATTTATATTTACCTGTTATATTCTGTGATTTTTCAGCCATCTCTCTATTATTCGTTTCCAGTTTGATTCCATTGTGACCCAAGAGCATATTTTGGATGTATGTATTCTGCTTGTGTGACTAGATCTCCTTGTATAGTATTTTTAGCAATTGCTATAGGCATTACAATTTACATAATTTTTCACTTTTAAATATTTTAGCATTTCAGATTGAATATTGAAACCTTAACCAGTAAACGTACAAAGTTTTTTGTACATTCAACAGACAATGAAAACTCCAGATAATGTTACAATTTTTGCCTTCAACCATCTATCATGTTTTAAGAAACTCAGTAGGAGAAGAGTCACTTCCCAGGTAGCTCAGTTGTAAAGAATCTGCCTGCCAATGTCCCAAATGTAGGAGATGTGAGTTCAATCCCTGAGTTGGGAAGATTCCCTGGAGGAGGAAATTCTACCGACTGTAGTATTCTTGCCTGGAGAATCCCATGGACAGAGATGACTGGCAGGAGAATCGCATGGACAGAGGATCCTGGCAGCTTATGGTACATGGGGTTGCAAAGAGCTGGACATGATTGAGCATGCAGCACACACAGAAGAGTAACATATTGTATTTACTTAGAAATTTGTCATTTTTGTGTCATCATACTTGACTTGTAAGTTTCCTTCTGGTATCATTTTCCTCTGCCTGGAGAACATCTTTGGAAATTCTTTTAGAGCAACTCTGCTGGCAATTCTCTTGATTTTCATTCATCTAAAAATATTCTTACTTCAACTCGTTCCTGAAGGATATTTTCCCCAGACTAGAATTCTGACTTGACATAGTTATCTTCCTGCACTTTAAGTATGTAGCTGTACTCCATACCAGACTCCATGGTGTTCCGTGAGAAATCCCTCGTCACTTCAGTTGTTGTCCTCCAGCAAGTACGTGTTGGTTTTTCCTAGGTGCTTTCAAGAGTTTTTTTCCTTTTACTTTAATTTTCAGCAGTTTTATTATTATGTGTATAGATTTCTTTAGGCTTTTATTATTGGGACTTCCTAAGGTCCCTAACTGCACTTTGACAACTTTTGCCAAGTTTGGGAGGTTCTTAAATTGTTATTTCTTCTGATATATTTTCTGTACTTTTCTCTACCTCTTCTCAAACTCCAAGATTAGGAATTGTTTTTTAACTTTGCTACACTGGGTCTTAGTTTTGGCACATGGGATCTTTAGTTGCTGCATGTGGGCTCCACAGCATGTGGGCTCTTAGTTGCAGATGTGGGGTCTAGTTTCCTGATCAGGAGTCAAATCTGAGCCCCCTGCTTTGGGAATGCAGAGTCTTAACCACTGGACCAACAGGGAAGTCCCCCAGATAGGAATGTTAAACCTTCTGGTATTCTCTCCCAGGTCCTTCAGGATCTGTTTACTTTTTAATCTTTCTTTTCTGCATTGTTCAGGTTGTTTTCTTCCTATTATTCTATCTTCAAGTTCACTGACTCTTCTATACCATCTCTGCTCTGCTGATGAGTCTGTCCAGTGAGTTTTTCATTTCAGTGATTGTATTTTTCAGCTCTAAAATGTTTATTTGAAAAAGAAAATACAATGTTTATTTGGTTCATTTTATCTTCTTTGCTGAGACTTTTTGTTTTTCCATTTATGTCCAGGACCTTCCAGATTCCTTGTTAGAGTATCTGTTTAACAGCTGCTTTAAAGCTTTGTCAGATAATTCTGATATCTGTGTTATCTCAGCATTGGCATCATTTTCCATGTGAGCTGAGATTCCCATTTCTTTACATGCTGAGAAATTTTGGTTTGTATCCTGGGCATTTAAAATATTACATTATAAGATTCTGAGTCTTTCTGAAATCCTATGGAGAGTGTTGATATTTTTGTTTCAGCAGTTAATTAGCCCAGTGGCCTCAGTCCTCAGTTTCTAATCAGCTTTCTATGGGTTGTGGTTTCAAGGTAAGTTCAGCTTTTAAATCTTGTGTGGTACTATTTAGATTTGTGCCATATCTTCACCACCCAGGGTCCAGCCAGGAACTTGGGCATAGTCTATTCTGTAGCTCAGTTCTAAGTTGTCTTAGAGACAACTCCAGATGTGAGTGAGTGAGCCCAGGAGCTTCCTCCTCTCTCTTGAATGTCCCTGACACTTTTCAGCTCCCTGAACTCCACTTTTTGCTCACCTGGGCAGAAAACTGGAGCTTCATCAATCTCACTCTGCCACACACAGCCCACAGGTGTGCTTACATCCAGAGCCATGTTTTAGGACTTAGAGGGTTAAAAAGCAATGACGGTTTGCCTTACCTTCTGGAGAGATCACAACTCTTCTTTTTGGAGGAAAATGTCCCTTCCACCAAGTACTAAGCTCCCGTGGGTCTGCACTGCTGCCTCTCCTCTGCCAACATCACCATTTGCACCTCAAGGCTACTTGTGGGCTGAGGTGCAGAAGGATGGAAAAAAGACAAGAAAGAACAGCAACGAAGACAGGCAGGGTGTTTTCTTATCCTCTCTTAGTGCTAGGATCCTCTTCTCCTCTCCTCAAACCAGACAGAGACACAGTGCTCTCCTGGAGTTCCCCTGTCCACACTGATGCCACTCCCCAGTATCAAGCTGCATTGAGTTCAGGCCACTGGGTCCCAGAGGGCATAAAGGACCCTCTTGTTTATTTACTTATATGCAATACACTTAGCAGCCCTAGCTTTTTCATTACAAACCAAGAGAAACTGGTTTTCCCAAAAGATGGGATTTTAACATCTTGAGTAACTGAAAAAAAAAAAACAAAACAACTTTTTTTGCTTGTCTGTGCTTTCTCATTTCTAAAGTAAAGTTTCTGTTGTAATGTAGTGGGCATCTGTTGGGCTTCTTTGGGTGGTAGCCCTTGCCCTTCTAACCCTGAAATTCCTTCAGGGAGCCACTGCTGACCCTCTGCCAGGCTGTACAACGTGCATATTCTGTATGCCCTGAGTGCAGGTGTCACTTCAGGAATGAAAACCAAGAGCAAGATTTTACATGGAACTCTTGGGAAACAATATCTCTTGTTCTGTTGGGGTTACTAAGTGAGGGAGATGTGAATCTGAAGCTGCGTCTTCCCATTGCTTTCAAAGGGCTTACTCAATAGTAAAAAGTCAAGAAAAAAAGCACAGTTGATCAGTGGCAGTAACAGATTTTTGGTGATACTAATAATATGCCTGCAGACCTTCCTCTTCTTGCAGCACTTCAGTTACACAAGCTAGGCAATGTCTACTTTGCTCAAGCTACTCTGTGTTAGTTCTCTGTCCCTTGCAGCCAAAAGTGTCCTTACTAATGCGTAAATGAGCCCTTTGTCTGTTTTCCTTTATTATGGCCTGAATCTTGAGTTGATTATCTTTAATCAGTAGCACATGGAGATTTGTAGTGGAGTCATTTGTTAAAACCCATTGGAAGGAATTGTAACTTGCTGGGCGAATTTTATCTGCCTGTACTTTCTTCTTGTTATTATTTTGTCAGTAATACCTGTTCTGTGTTTTTAGGGTACTGCTCATTTTGTGTTTTCCCCAGAAGTAGACCCTGGGTAGAGAATTTGAGTTGTTGTTGTTCAGTTGCTCAGTAGTGTCCAGCTTTTTGTGACCTCATGGACTGCAGCATGCCAGGCTTCTCTGTCCTTCACAGTCTCCCAGAGCTTGCTCAAACTCATGTCCATTGAGTCAGTGATTCCATTCAACCATCTCATCCCCTTCTCCTCCTGCCTTCAATCTTTCCCAGCATCAGAGTCTTTTTTAATGAGTTGGCTCTTCACATCAGGTAGCCAAAGTACTGGAGCTTTAGCTTCAGCATCCATCCTTCTAATGAATATTCAGGGTTGATTTCCTTTAGGATTGAATGGTTTGATCTCCTTGCAGTCCAAAGAAGTCTTCTCCAGCACCACAATTCAAAAGCATCAATTCTTCAGCATTCAGCCTTCTTTATGGTCCAACTTTCGCATCCATATATGACTACTGGAAAAACCATAGCTTTGAGAATTAGAGTACCAGTGGTTTATTTCAAAGGTGATCCCAAGAGAATTAGCAAGAGAATGTGGAAATTAAAGTGGGAAAAGAAAGATGAGTTATTGAGAAGTTTCCCACATAGTGCCTCTGGGGCCCAATCCTGCTGTGGGATTCTGGAGGACAGTGTAGAATGAGTCCCAGAATTAACTCAGTCAGCAAGTGAAAAATTGTGATGAGGGAGGTTCATTCATCTTCCAGCTCACATCCATGATTGCTGAGTACTGTTTCTAGAATTTTAATTCCCTGGCACTTTTCACCTGTGCTTCTCAGGAGCTGAGAGCAAGCCTTTAGAGGAAGTTGTGGAACCCATAACTGGACATGGTAGGCATGTGGTTGAGTGACCCCCCACCAAGAGTTCAGAGAGGCATAGCCAGCATTTGCCCCCAGACCTGTGAATATTCTTGTGTTTTGTTCCTAGACTTTCAGCTTAGCCTGTTTACAGAGAATAAGGAAGTGTATTGTTGGCATGTGTATCGATTGATAAGTGATGTCTGTTCACAAACACAATAGCTTTAAAACTTATCAAGCTTCTCCATGTTTGGAAAGATGAGACTGAGGTCAAAGCATGATGGTTTCTAGGAAATTTCTATCATTCACTCATTTATTCATGCATACAACACATGCTTTAGGGGAATGGAAATCAATAAGCCAAAGTCCCTGTCCTTACAAAGCCCAAAAGCTTGTGTTGGGCAGACAGAAGTGTAATTACTGGTGGAATAAAATGATGCTTGCTTTAATAGCAGTGGATATAAACCGTTATTAGAGGGCAGAGGTAGAGTTATAAAGAAGATAGTATTTATATCTTAAAAGATGAGAAGGAAAGAAGGGAAGAAAGATGGGAAACAAGGGCATTTATTCTTCTTATTACTATCGCATAGCAAATTTTCACAAAATTATGGCATAAAACAGCAACCATTTTATTATGCTTATAATTGTGTGGGTCTGGAATTTGAAAGGGAGCACAGAGGCATCAGCTCATCTCTAGGCCATGATATCTGGAACCTACCTAGGAAGACTCAAAGCCTAGAGGTGACTGTGACTAGGGTGTGGCATCATCTGAAGGTTCACTCGCTTGCTTGTCTGGCAGTCAGTGCTGACGTTTGCAAAGGCTTTGGGATGATTGAGGACCAGTACATCTATACTTGGCCTCATCATGTGACTGCTTGGGCTTCCTCACAGCAAAGTGCCTGGCTTCCAAGACCGAGTGCTCCACAGCAACCAGGTAGAAGCTATGTTGCCCTTTATGGCCAAGCCCTGGAAGTCACCTTCATGATGATCACAAGCCTGCCCAAACTCAAGGGGTCGAAACTTGAGCCCATCTATCAGAGGGGAGAATGTCAGAGTCATATTACAAGTGGTAAGACAGATATTGTTGCAACCACTTTTAGAAAATACCATTGAGCACAGCATTGAAATGATAAAATCATCTCGTCCATATTATATTTAGTAGTATCTTTCCTGGGCTATATTATTTTATGATAGATATCATTTTAAATTACTTAAATTGACTGTCAGATTGAGTCATAAAGATAAGATGAGAGTGATATATTGTTTGACGCATTTGTCACAGTCTTTTTCCCTGACCCACACTTTGAGAAGCAATGCCATAGAGCCTGGGCAGAGTTGGGGAGGAGGGTGTTAGAACTAGCAGAGCAGATTCTCTTTAGAGGTCAAACAAAGGCAAAGACTGTGAAATTCTTATCTTAATATTAAAGTTGATTATAAACAAACCTATATATTCCAGTTTATTTTCTCAGTGAATCTAATTTTGGGATGTATTTAAAAGCTTTGGATTCGCTTAGTGTGTGGTTTTATTGCCTCCAAAAGAACATTCTAATTTGTGCTACTTTTGAAATAAGTATAAGAAGCTGCAGGGCCAGTTGAGAAAGTCTCTTTTGTCCATTGCTTGGATTTTGTCTTTAAAACTGAAACTTAATACAGATGGTCCCTGATTTGATGGTTTGATTTAGGACTTCTCAGCATGCATTCAGTAGAAACTGTACTTTGAATTTTTAATTCTGTTCTCTCCTTGGGCTAGAGGCATGTGGTACAGCACTCTCTGGTGCCACAGCACCCTCTCAGCCACGCGACCAGCAAGAAAAACAACCAATGCACCTACAACCATTTCGTGCCCAGACAGCCATTCTGTTTTTCACTTTCAGTACAGTATTCAAATATTACATGAGATATTCAGCACTTTAGTATAAAATAGGCTTTGTGATAGGTGATTTTGTCCAACTCTAGGCTAATGTAAGGTTTCTGAGCACGTTTCAGGTTGGCTAGGCTAAGCTGTGATATTTGGTAAATCAAGTGTATTAAATGCATTTTGACTTGAGGTATTTTCAACTTATGATGGGTTTATGGAGATGTAACCCCATCATAAGTGAAGGAAGATCTATCGTTTGTATTTTTAAAGCCATATTTTTTTTAAATGTTTGTAATAGATAGCTCATAATCAGACTGGGCAGGACATGGAGACACTCTGGCACTTTACTGCAGGCAGGAGCTAGGAGGCAGTGTTGCACTGTAGTCTGGCAGTTTAGACACTGAATCCCAAACGTGTCACCTGCTCTTCTGTGATATGGGGGCAACTGACTCAAATTGTCAGTGTCTTGGTTTCTTAACCTCTAAATTAGGGATAATGTTGCCTACTTTTTTGTATTACAACATAGACAAAATAAGACAAAGTCTCTGATACCTAGGAGACAATAAATTGAATATTGAGGGGGGATCTAAGAGAAATTGAATCTCATGCTCACTCAGTTCTGTCTGAAATTAGATGGCAGGTCAGTAGCCACATCATTAATCTTTATATAATTTCCCTAAAGGCAGGAAAAAGGCATAAAACAGCTAGAGCCTTCTTATTACATATGTGTGTACATGTACATGTATGTGTGTCGAAATCGTGACTGTAAAGAATATTTTTTTATCAACCATTTCCTGCCCCCCCACCTTTATCTTCTCCCTGTTTCCATTTTATGGGAGTGGAAGCTTCACAGACATCTCCTGATTATTTCTCAGTGATATGTATTAACTGAGGAGAAGGCAAATGCTCACAGGGCAAAGGCAGCTCAAGTCCAAAGCGCTCACTTGGCTCAGACCCCCATCACCTGAGCAGCCAACCCTTTCCTTGCAATGTGTGTTAGAGCCAGGTCTGCGATGTCACTGCAGGTCCAGCGATGGAGCTGTCAGGAAGAGCAGAGCCCACATCTGCCCTGCCTTGGAATTAAAGTCCTGGTCCTCTACCATCACCCCTGCCATGTTGCCACGAGATGCCAGGTTCACCCAGGGCCCCTGGAAACGGCAAGAGAATCACCATGTCACCTGATTCTCATTCCTTCTTTCAAGTTAGAAAGCCACAAAGTCACAGTAAAATCGCTGAAAATGTCAGCCTCAAACTGCCCTTGAGTGTGTGCGTGTGTGTGAAGTGTTTTTTAACTTAATTATTATATTGATGACACTCCACCTTTCAAATTCAGTCCCTTTGCTCATTATCCTGGTTTATCATGATTATTGTCTAAGTTGAAATGGATTTCACGACAACTCTGAAAAACCAGAGTAGGCTAAATTTAGCTTTAATTAGGCAGCATCTTAGCTCTGTGATTATTTCCTCATTTCATTTGGATTCTACTCACTGGAATGCTGAGTGCGGTTTGGCCCGACGTTCGTGCCGTTTTCACAGAATTCTGCACCACATTTCTTGCCATCAGGGTGATTGTTTTGTGCCACAAATGGTTTTTGCAGATAGATGTTTAATCCTCTTGTGTAATCCAGGGTTTACTGGAGTTAGTTGAGTTATCCTCCACAGCTGGCAACTGCTAGGGGGAAAACCCCAAACACAGGGTCAGGGCATCTCTACCTCGTACTGATTCCCCTCACCCGGAGGACACCTAGTGGGCACTGGACATCAGCTACTTGAAATCAGGTGCTCCTGTCACCTCTGAATAGAGAGATCTCCACTTTAATCAGATGGTCTACAAAATGGATTTTTGCAAACCTTAGCCGATTCCTCCCTTTCCTGGAGAATGTGAAGTGTCCTGTTTGAGAGGTAGGCTCTGAAGCCAGAGAAATTCAAATCTCAGTCTGACCTCTTGCTGCTGCTGCTGCTGCTGCTGCTGCTGCTGCTGCTGCTAAGTCACTTCAGTCGTGTCCGACTCTGTGTGACCCCATAGACCGCAGCCCCGTCCCTGGGATTCTCCTTACCAGCCCTTTAATTTCAGGAATTTTCTTCTATGTGCCTTGGTTTCCTCATCTGTAAAGCAGCGATATGGTAGCACCACTTCATAGCATCGCCATGGGTACCAAGTGAGGCACGCATGCAAAGCACTCAGAACAGCGCTTGGCCTGGTAGATGGCCTGTATGCATGCATTTGTTATTGCTGCTGCTGCTTTTATTACAGGCCTCCTGAAGGGTGATATCTGAAGAGTTATGTTAGCAAGTAGCAGTAAAGTAGGTACAGTCTGAGATTAAGGGACAAAATTCTAGTTGCTGGTAGAGAAACTTCACAAACCAGCCAGAATTTAGTCTGCAGTGGACAGCTATAGGTATTGTGCACCAGACGTCCATGCCCTATCCTTGGTTTTCCTTGGAAACTGTATAGTCAGAGTCTAGTTGGCACAATAGTAACCACTCCAGGTATTTCAGAGAGAGTGAACTGTATACCATGAAACAGTTATGCAGTTAATGAAAGGGTTGAGAAGTCAGATGAGATGGTGAGGCTGCCCAGAGGTTAACAACAGCAGGAAATCTCTACTTATAGCTAGGAGACCACGGGGAAAGCAGTGTTGCCAGAGTCCAGGGTCATCTAGGGAAGCTAGAAATATGGTGGGTCTGAGCAGCAGGAGCTGGGACTGTGAAGCGAGGAGCTCCAGAGAGACACATACATAGTTGGAGAAGGAAATGGCAACCCACTCCAGTATTCTTGCTTGAGAAATCCCATGGACAGAGGACCCTGGTGAGCTACAGTCCATGAGGTCACGAAAGAGTCAGATACTACTTAATGATTGAAGAACAACACACACACACACACACACACACACACGCATCCTACTTAATCTTTCCTTGTGAGGACAATTGCTTATGAGATATGAATTATTATTCCTATTCCCATTTTTAAATGTGAAAACTGAGGCTGATATGGATTAATCAACTTGCCTAGCTAGCATTTGAACCCAGGCCACCAGATTCTAGATCCCAGCATTCCAACCATATGACACAGAGCCTCCCTCTTCCCTGAGAATCCTTATTCATCTTTTAGGTCTCAGCTCAGGTCATCCCCCAAATCAGGTTCAGTCACCCCTGTTGTGTACTTCCCAAGCTGCCTGTTCTTCCCTCCTCATAGTCATCAACACACTACACTGGAGTTGCTGGTCTCACTGTGTTGGGCAAGGTGGGGTGGTGGCTTCCCTCTAAGTTAATGAATGTTACCACTGTTGGTCGTCCTTGGGACCTCACAGGTACCCTGGGAACTATACCCAGCTAGGGAAGACTTTTCTCCCCCTCAAGCAGACCTTGATTCCTTAGTGGGGAACTTCAGTTGATCCCTAATTTATGGAGGGTCTCCTGGGAAGCATTTAACATGAGTTCTCAACCACGTAACTCATCCTCAGGATGATTTCAGGACTGCAGACTCTGGAAGAAGTTACTCTTGAAGCGGATGTGTCTTATCCTCTGTGGACTATTTCTGTAATTCCCAAATTTTCAGTGAATTCTTGTTAGAAGAGAAAAAGTAGAAGTTCCAAGTGTAAATTTTGGCGTCATCGAGGTCTATCTCCTTTCACTTCCTAGTTGTGGGCTTTTCAGCTTGCTTAACTTCTCTAAGCCTGTGATTCCTTATTTGGAAAATGGGTAAAAATTGTTGCTAACCCATGGGATTATTGCATATTGGCTGAAAATGTATAGAAGCAAATTAGAATCTTACTGACATATTGGTGTCTCCATGATTCGTTTCCCAGAGGCAGGCTGGCTATAAACTAGACAGAATTATTATATATTCAAAGTAGCATAGTTATATTTTGTTTCAAAATGCCTTTCCCCAGAGAAGTTCTAATTAGAGGTTGATGGGATAGAATATTTTCTTTTTTTTTTTCTTTCTTTCTTTAGTGAGGATTTAGAAAAGCACATGAGTGCTTGTTAATGAGGTGATCATGACAAAGGTGCTGTGAAGAAATCGGGTGAAATGAATCTATAACGATAACATCACTTTGGTTAAGCTCATTTTGGTTAAGCTTATTTATTATTAAACATATTTAAAAAGAAAAATGGGTAGTAATTGAATTCAATTTATAACATTTTAATTTTAATTAAATGGCAAAGACTGCATATTTTAAAACATGTTGTTCATATTTGGCTAGGAGGGGAAATTTCATTGCTTGGAGAGTGAGAAGAAAACTGAACAGAATTCCCGCTTAACCAACAAGGCATTGTCCTGGAAATCTGGTCTGCCTTATCCCATAGGTTTGATTGTTCAGCTACTCTGCTAATTGTTTCAACTGGCAGTTTTCAAAGAAATTAACATGAAGAATTCTGCAAAGTGAAATTGAGCATTCGGTTATAAAATCTGGTGTGAAGTCATTTCGGTGCACTATTGTGAGACTATCAGCGGAGCCTCTAACTTCGTGAGCTGTTAACGAAGCATAGATTTTAAACACAGAAACATATTTCTCGACTAAGCACAATGTTACAGGTGATTTTCTGGCTGCTTTCGATTAAGTGTCTATCTTTTAATTATTTTTAAATAGCCAACAATTTGTAAGCCATTTGGAGCTTGGATTCTGGACTCAATCTACTAAGGTTGAAATCCCAGCTCTTCCATTCACCAGCTCTGTGACCAGCTTACTTAAACTTCTTGAAGCCTCAGCTCCATTTTAAGTCTTTAAAATGGGAGTAAGAATACTTACTTCATGGCTTGAAGTAAGGATTTAATGATGTAATGTGTAAAGTGCCTAGCACAATTCTCAACAATCTTTGATATTATTTTTTTGTTGTTAATATTGTACTTACGAATAGAAACCTAACTCAAATTAGTTTTCAAAAATAATAATGATAGCATATATTGGGGACTTCCTGTGTGCCATTCACTGGTATAACCACTCCATCTTCATTGATTTAATTAAAAGGACTTTAAAAAATTACATAAGTGAAAAAACACAGGTTTGGTCTGGCAGGTAAGGCTGGACTGAGGAGCCCAAATGAGGCCCTTCGAAGTCTGTCTCTTTTTACTTTTCAATACTACTCTTCTCCATGTTGGTGTCAGTCTCAGATTCTCTCCATGAGAGAGTCAGAGAGCTTCTAGCAGTTCCAGACTTTTATTCATTCTGCTCCTTCCATCCAATCATTCCAATATAAGTCCCAGATGACTTTTGATTAGATAGAGGTAGGTCAGTGCCCTTTCTTGGTATAAAACCATGATCAGGAAGATGAACCTTCTGATTAACCTTACCTGGGTCACTTGCCCAACACTCGTTTGGATTGAGAATTGAGTATAGGGATTGATGGAGAAGGAAATGGCAACCCACTCCAGTATTATTGCCTGGAGAACCCCATGGACAGTGGAACCTGGTGGGCTACAGTCCATGGGCGTCTCAAAAAGTCAGATACAACTTAGCAACTGAACAGTAGCAGGAGCATAGGGATTGAAGTCAGCCTGATTTGTAATCTTTCTACTTCAGTTTCTGAAAAGCAGTGAGAGCATCAGGAATAGCAAAAGTCAAAACTCATTTACAACATCTTCAGCAATATTAGGAGACAAAGAAAACCCCAAACCCAGAGAGGTAGCTGAACTGGTATGAAATCAACAGTGACAGAACAGGAAGGAAGGGAGATTCTGAAACTTTATAAGCTGCAAAGTCACCAAATGTCCAAACACAGAGGAGGGTTGTATCTTGAGAACTGCTGTGAGATTTGAAAACAAACAGTATAAGTAGGAGCCCCAAAAGGGAAGAAGAACTGACATGCTCAAATCACATTTCCTCATCTCAGGCACGATTGAGTCATCCAATTATGTACTTCAATACAACCCCAACACTCCTAAGAGAAATGGCTGGTTCTGGGTCAGGTGCAGGGAAGATATAGGATGATTTTGAGGTAACTTTTTCTGACCAGAAGGAAAGGAAGTTTTCTAAGATTAATAGACTTGTATCAAAAAGATGTAGAAGGTGGTCAGAAAGGGCTTCCCGTGGCCAAAATTGGAACAATTTGGGCATCAAAAAGAGTAATGATTACAGATATTGATAAAATGTATGTAATGTATAAAATTTATGACTTCATTAAGTCACTCAAGACAAAACCAGAAAAGTGTAGTATGAGATGGCCATTAAACAACTTCTTACTTTTTAATTGGTAAATAAAGGAAAAAAACTAAAGATTTATCCTACCTTTCCAGGAGGTATTGCATGATAAGATAACCAAGCAGCCCACCTGATGAAGAGGAACTATACAAAAAATACCAGTTAGTACATGTAGAAAGAAAGTTAGTATATTACATGAAAAGTTAATATATTACATGAATGATGAAAGTTAAAGAATATAATTTAATAAAATCTATGAAATTATGGATTTAGGCAAGATTTATATATTAGGTGAGTGTTTAATGGAGAACAATACATTGCATAGGGCCAAAGTAACACTACAGCAATTCTTTTCTGATCATGTGTTAGTTATCTATTGCTGAGTAACCCGTTCAAAAAAATCTGTCGGTAAAAAGAATAATCATTTATTATTCTTCGTCACTCTGTGAGTCAGCTGGTTGGTTCTTCTGTCTCGACCAGCTTTATTCATCTCTGTGTTCAATTGATGGCTCGCTCACCTGGGGCTGCTGGGTCTGAGATGGTCTTACTCATCTGTCAGGAAGTTGACAGAGATGGCTGAATAACCGAGGTCTCCTTCTCTCTGGTCTCTCAAGATGGCCTCGGATGGCTTTCTTCACATTTCTGGAGCCTCAGCAGGAGTAGCTGGGGGCACTGTCCATGGGGTATCTCATCCTCCAGTAAGCTAGTCCAAGCTTCTTTACATGGCAGTCTCAGGGGTTCAGCAGCCAAAGACGGGCAACTGCCAAAGCGCAAACATTCTCCAAGCCTCGGTTGCATCACATTTACACTAGTATCTGATTGACCCAAGCCTAGACTCAAGCAATGAAGAAATAAACTCAATCTCTAGGTAGCAAGTCTGGTAGAACTTTCTGTGATGAAGGAAATGTTCCATGTATGCCTCGTCCAAATGACAGCCACCAGACACATGCGGCTTTAGAGCACTTGAAATGGGACTAGTGCAAGTGAGGAACTTATTTTCAGTTTTAATTAACTTAAGCTGAAACGTAAATGACTACATATGGCTGGCAGCTCCCACACTGGACAGAGCAGTTCTAGATACAGGATCCCCTCTGGTGATTTCTAGTAGAAAATATGAATCCACCAGTACTTTAGAGCTAGCTTTCAGTCTGTACAAGATAAGAGGGGTATAGAAACCAGCTTCATGGTACAGTAAGGAACAAATAGGCAAATCTAGTAGGTGAGATTTTGCACAGGAAAACTGACCCCATGTCTTCAATAAGCCAATGTAATAAAAAGGGGATCCTGACAGACTGCAGAAATCTAATAAGAGCTGCTATAACAGCCAGGGTTTTATTCATAGGGTTCCTGGATAGAACTAAAATACTTGTAAGCTCTCCAGTGACAAAATAACGTACTGAAGCAGAAAGGTTAAGATCATTGACCCAAAAAGGCTAAGTGTTACAACAGTATGTAGAGTATAATCTCAAATTGGAAAAGAAAAATATGCATAAATATGTGTGTATGTATAGATACACATGGACATCACCAGATGGTCAATAACAAAATCAGATTATGTTTTTTTGCAGCTGAAGATGGCGAAGCTCTATATGGCCAGCAAAACCAAGACCTGGAGCTGACTGTGACTCAGATCATGAGCTCCTTATGGCAAAATTCAAGCTTAAATTGAGGAAAGTGGGGAAAACCACTAGGCCATTCAGGTATGACCTAAATCAAATCCCTGATGATTATACAGTGAAGGTGACAAATAGACTCAAGGGGTTAGATCTGGTAGACAGAGTACCTGAAGAACTATGGGTGGAGATTTGTAACATTGTACAGAAGGCAGTGACCAAAGCCATCCCAAAGAAAAAGAAACCCAAAAAGGCAGAATGTTTGTCTAAGGAGGCCTTACAAATAGCTGAGGAAAAAAGAGAAGAAAAAGGCAAGGGAGAAAGGAAAAGATATACTCAGCTGAATGCAGAGTTCCAGAGAACAGAAAGGAGAGATAAGAAGGCCTTCTTAAATGAACAATGCAAAGAAATAGAGGAAAACAATAAAATGGGAAAGACTAGAGATCACTTCAAAGAAATTGAAAATATCAAAGGAAATTTCATGCAAGGATGGGCACAATAAGGGACAGAAACAGTAAGGATCTAATAGAAACAAAGGAGATTAAGAAGAGGTGGCAAGAATACACAGAAGAGCTATACAAAAAAGGTCTTAAGGACCTGAATAACCTTGATGGTGTGGTCACTCACCTAGAGCCAGACATCCTGGAGTGTGAAGTCAAGTGAGCCTTAGAAACCATTACTATAAACAAAGCTAGTGAAGGTGATAGAATTCCAGCTGAGCTATTTAAATTCCAGAAGGATGACACTATTAAAGTACTGCACTCCATATGTCAGCAAATTTAGAAAGCTCAGCAGTGGCCACAGGATTGGAAAAAGTCAGTTTTCATTTCATTCCCAAAGAAAGGCAATGCCATAGAATGTTCCAACTACTGTACAATTGTGCTTATGTCACATGCTAGCAAGGTTATGCTCAAAATCCTTTAAGTTAGACTTCAGCACTATGTGAACTGAAAACTTCCAGATGTGCAAGCTGGGTTTAGAAAAGTCAGAGAAACAAGAGATGAAATTGTCAACATTCATTGGATCATGGAGAAAGCAAGGAAATTCCAGAAAAACATCTCCTTCTGCTTCACTGACTATGCTGAAGCCTTTGACTGTGTGAATCATAGCTAACTGTGGAGAATTCTTAAGGAAATGGGAATACCAGACCACCTTCTCTGTCTCCTGAGAAACCTGTGTGCAGATGAAGAAGCAAAAATTAGAACCAGACATGGAACAACTGACTGGATCAAAATTAGGAAAGGAGTACGTCAAGGCTGTATATTGTAACTCTGCTTATTTAACTTCTGTGCAGAGTATATCATATGAAATTCAGGGCTGGATGAATCAAGACTGCCAGGAGAAATATCAATGATCTCATATATGCAGAGGATGCCACCCTAATGACAGAAAGTAAAGAGGAACTAAAGAGCCTCTTGATGAGGGTGAAAGAGGAGAGTGAAAAAGTTGGCTTGAAATTCAACATTCAAAAAACTAAGATCATGGAATCCAGTCCCATCACTTCACGGCAAATAGAAGGAGAAAAAGTAGAAGCAGTGACAGATTTTCTTTTCTTGGGCTCCAAAATTACTGTAGATGGTGACTCCAGCCGTGAAATTAAGAGGTGCTTGCTCCTTGGGAGAAAAGCTATGACAAACCTAGACAGTGTGTTTAAAAGCAGAGACATCACTTTGGTGACAAAGGTGCATCTAGTCAAAGCTATGGTCTTTCTAGTAGTCATGTACAGATGTAAGAGTTAGACCATAAAGAAGGCTGAGCACCGAAGAATTGTTGCTTTTGAACTGCGGTACTGGAGAAGATTCTTGAGAGTCCCTTGGATGGCGAGGAGATCAAACCAGTCAATCCTAAAGGAAATCAAACCTGAATAGTCATTGGAAGGACTGATGCTGAAGTTGAAGCTCCAATTCTTTGGCCACCTGATTCAAAGAGCCAACTCATTGGAAAGGACTCTGATGCTGGGAAAGATTGAAGGCAAAAGGGGATGGCAGAGGATAAGATGGTTAGATAGCATCACTGTCTCAGTGGACATGAATTTGAGCAATCTCTGGGAGGTAGTAGAGGACAGAGTAGTCTGCCGTGCTGCAGTCCATGGGGTCTCAAAGAGCTGGACATGGCTTAGTGACTGAGCAAGAACAATGATATATAGATACAATAAACATGCAAACATATGAAGACCCAGAAGCATAAGCACTAAGATGTAAGACATGGTGATTTTGGGTGATAGGAAGGTGAAGTTTTGTTTGCTTGATTGTGTTTTGTAATTTTTTAATAAATGTTAAGGTGCTACCTCTAAAATAATAAGAGGGTTATTCACCACTAAACTGGAGGTGCCAAAGATATGCAGCCATTGTAGTCTCTGTGTGTGTGTGTGTGTATATTTTCAGGAAATGCTTTGTCAAGATAACATTGCAAATACTTCCTGCAGACAAGGGAATCCTTTTGGGTTCCACAGCTGCTGAAAGGGCTTAGCTTATCCAGAGGATCTGGTAAATGGATCACTTCCTCCTGATGCCACAGCAGCTTCAACTGTCAAGTTGCATTAGACAATCAGCATACACCATTGAGTGACATGTTCTAGAGTGTTCTACTATGAATCATTCATGTAGGCTTCTAGTTATGTTGCTTGGTTTTCCTTGAAAATAATGGCCCCAGGGACTGGATGTCGTGTAACAGAGAAAGTGAATAAATTGGTCCCGGCCCTGCCAGGTGTCAAACAAATAGGAATATATTGCAGGAAAAGTGCTCCATCTATAATTAATGACAGCATTTTAAAGTTTTACCAGAAATTGATAATACAGTGCTTGCTTTTATTTTGGCTTTCCCTTTAGTGATGTATACCTATTTCTGAAGTAGTTCTACTATAAATTATACATTAAACTCTTCTTAGAAACATAATTTAGTATAAAAATATTGTATTTATAAATGTCTCATTGTCACCCTTTTTGCAATGATTCATTCTCTGTGTTTAGTGTAGAAATTTTAAGAACGTATTATCTCAGAAGGCATAATCAAGACTACCAAGTAAAAAGAGAATTTATGACTGCCAATTTTTTACATAATTGCCAAGTTGCCACTGTCATAATAAAAATTTAGATTGACACTAGTATGTTTTGAAATTGCATTGCTATCTTTTAAAATAAACATATATTTCCATTTCTGAGTTACAAGCCCATTTGGATAGCTAAATCTTTCTACCTGTCAACTGAATAATTAAATGGCAAGGCCAGAGCTTTTATTATCCCTCAAATCTACAGCTGAACATTTGTGATGAAACAAATGGATACATTTCTCTTTGGGACCCATGATAGAGAAAAGGGAATTTTTAAACTCCTATAGTTCAGCCAACAACACTTGTTCAATGTTAAGTTCTAGCAAATAAGATTAAGTAAAATCAAATTCTCTTCCCATTTTTATGCTTTATGACTTTATTGAAACTGTTTATTCTGAGACACAATAGGCTGTCACACCTGTCCCCTAAATTTCCAAAGCATTAAGTCACCACCATACTGTCTAACTTCTATTAGCACTGCTTGCATTTCTTCTTAAATTTGGGAGTAAACACAAGCTTTAACAAGATCACAGAATCATCTTGTTTTCTATAGTCTCTTACTACCAGCATTGTTATCAAGTCCCTGAAAATATTACTGTTTCATTAGATCTAGTTTGCAAATGATGCACAATGCAATGTTTTGATGATGGATAAAGAATGAAAATGATTTTGTAACATTTTACCCTTTACCTATATGTTTACACAGAGCCCTCTCAGATTGTTTGTTGGGGGATCCATCTGCAATGTTTGTTGAGCACAGTCGTTTACAAAGTATTTTATCTAATTGAAGAGGGTGGAAGCCATCAGGGGACGAGAAATCAAAACCTTCGGAGCTAGAAAGTGTAATTTGCATAATATTCATTCTTTCATTTGTATTGAGCACTGGTAGTATACTAAGCATCATGCTAGGTGTTAAGGATACATGGGTGAGCAGTGCATGCACTTGTAAAACTTACAGCCTTCCTGGAGAAGCAGAAATTTAAAATATAATTAATCAGTTAATCCAATTAATCAATAAATTAACTACAATCATAAGAAGTGGTAGGAAGGAGAAAAACAGGCTATAAGAATATGTAACAAGGCATTTGACCTGTCAGAGCACAGGGAGTGGAGGCTGGGTATGGGAGAATCAGTTAGAAAGGTTAATTAAACGCCACTCCAACTCAGGGAAGCATAAGTGAAGAATAGAGAGAAATGTTGCAAACTAAGGGGGGAATAGCGTGTGCAAAACCCCTGAGTTGGAAGGAACTTGACTCTATGGGAGAGGGTGAGGGTGGGATGATTTGGGAGAATGGCATTGAAACACGTATGTTGTCATATGTGAAACGAATCACTAGTTCAGGGTCAATGCATGTTATAGGATGCTCGGGGCTGGCATGCGGGGATGATCCAGAGGGAGGATAAAGGGAGGAGGGAGGTGGGTGGGGGGTTCAGGAGGGGGAACTTATGTAAACCCAGGACAAATTCATATCAATATATGGCAAAACCAACCAATATAATATTGTAAAATAATTTGCCTCCAATAAAAAATAATTACCTAAAAAAAAAAAAAAAAGAGAACTCACAGAAGGCAAATATGGCTGACTGGTAGAAAATACAGGGAGAATGGTATAGTATGGCCGGGAAGGGCCAGGGTCCAGCCAGATGGTGCAGATCCCACAAAAGGCATCGAGTAGATTTGATTATCTGGGGTTAAAGTTGGGTAAAAAGGAAAGATTAAGTCAAATCTTTTGGCTTTCATATAGTATGCAGTGTTGTACCACTTGAGCAAGAGAGAAAAATAGCATTGTGTCACTGGTGTTTGAACTGTGGTGCATAGCCAAAATGGCAGGTTGGGACTGGAGACAGGGCTCCCAGGTCAGAGGATTCACAGAACTCTGCCCAAGGGGCTTATGAGTTTGGATGTGGGAGGAAAAAAGGAAATGTGAAGCTGAGAAGAGTGAAGGAGAAAGAGGAGCTGAAAAAAGGCTCATGCTGATGGCATCGATCAACCAGTATACGATGGGAGATGGTGAATAAATATCCAGCTTTGGGGGTGTGCTCTAGACTGCTCCCCAGAGGTCCCCAGTGAGATGAGTTCCAGTTGCCTGTTTTTACATACCTTTTGTCAGCTCCCTTCCCTTCTCCGTCTCACCTACTGTTTCCCCCACTTCCTGAAACCATCTCCTGAATGAACTCTGACCCCATATTCTTGACTCAGGGAATGAAAACTAAGTACGAGCACAGGGGAGAGGTGAAACACACACTCTGAGTTTTAAAGCCTCAGCAATGTCAACATTTGGCATATAACTTTGGGTACAATTTGCGTGCACATGATAATTGAAATTCACAGGAAGCTGAGTTTCTTAAAAAGTAAAAGGAGGCTTACATGATATTAGAGGTTGTGGAAAGATAAACTCAATGGGTGGAAAGGGTGTTGCTATGAGTAAGAGTGACAAAGTTTGGGTTGTTAGTCTTTAACACAGAAAAATTTCAAAGTATCTGCTCTGAAATTTGGAAGGGAGTTTATACCTTTGAGAAAATTGTGGACAAGCAGCACAAGAGATTTATGAAAAACCTCTGGGTTTGCGCTATTTTTTGGTCATTAATTTGTATAGTAATATGTAATTTCAGTAAGAGGTCACAGAATTTCCTTCATGGAATAGGTTAAAAAAAAAAAACCTCTATTGTGTATTTTATAAGATTCTTTTGAGGATATGTCTAGATGGATTTAATTTATGTTCAAAAGTTTGTTTTGTAGAAATTAGCTAAGCCTATTAGAAAAATGCTACATGTAATATTATACTTGTCTAGCCCATTGCCCATCTAAATATTTTACAACTATTTTCATCACTTTAATAACTTACCAAATGTTAGTTTAGGAAATACGTTATTAGTCTTATTGTCTAGATTTGGAATTGACATAGAGAAGAAATGTGACTCAGCTTGTTACTAGTTACTGTTTACTTCTACAATTAATGATGAATCTGAGATTATGACCCAGACAGAGCACTTGACTTCCTGTGTTTCTCTGAATTTGATTAGATATTGGTGCAATTTAATAGATTTGTTTCGTGGTTGGATATTTTATGAAGGAAATGCTCCTGAAGCAATCATTTGGTAATAAGAGGGAGTGTTTTGCTCTTTTCCCCATAAGTTATTTTTGTAAAATAGTTCAGTGTGTTTATGATACACATTTGTCTTCTCCTATTGTTCATGTGGCCCAGCAATAGGGAAAGATCTCATAAGATGGGGGACTTACCCCTCAAAACCAGCAGGATCAGGGAGCTCAATTGGGGACCCTGTTCTGAAGAAACTTTGGTCAAATAGAGTTCATTCCTCTTATTTTTAAAGATCTTGTAAGGTCTAGATTATTAAATCTAAAAGCAGAATATATTCCAATTTTTTTATTTTTCTTCTTAAGCAGTTATTTCTCTCTCCTACTTAAAGCTGCTCATTAAAATTGATATTTAGAGAGTGTGTTCCTTTGCTTGGGCTGCTGTTATAGAACCCAAGTTTGTGTGATCAATGCAAAGTAAGTCCAGACAAAATGAAGCATCAGCGTTCAGAGCAGAGGAAGGTTTATTGCAAGGGCTGAGCAAGGAGAACGGGCAGGCAGTGCTCAAAAGACCAGAACTCCCCAACGACTTTCAGGAAGAGTTTCTAAAGGCAATATTGAGTTAAGGGCTGCAGGATGCATGGTTCCCTTCTAATTGGCTGGTACGGAGGTAACAGAGTGATATTTCAGGATATCAATCATCAGCCTTCTGGTTCCAGACAGGCTGGGGTCTGTGGCTTTGTTCTCAACCTGAAGTTACCATCCTCCACCTAGGTGGGGACCTTAGTTCCTGTGGAACAAATCAAAGACATTCATCATTTGTTGCTCAGTCGCTCAGTCACATCTGACTCTTTGCAACCTCAAGGACTGCAGCACGTCAGGCTTCCCTTTCCTTCACCATCTCCCAGAGCCTGCTCAAACTCATGTCCATTGAGTCGGTGATGCCATCCAATCATCTCATCCTCTGTTGTCCCCTTCTCTTCACGCCTTCGGTCTTTTTCAGCATCAGGGTCTTTTCCAAGGAGTCAGCTCTTCACATCAAGTGGCCAAAGTATTGGAGCTTCAGCTTCCGCACCAGTCCTTCCAATGAATATTCAGGATTGATTTCCTTTAGGATGGAAAGGATCTGGTTGGATCTCCATACAGTCCAAGAGACTCTCAAGAGTCTTCTCCAACACCACAGTTCAAAAGCATCAGTTATTCGGCGCTCAGCCTTCTTTATGGTCCAACTCTCACATGCATATATGACCACTGAAAAAACCATAGCTTTGACTAGATGGACCTTTGTGGGCAAAGTAATGTCTCTGCTTTTAATACACTGTCTAGGTTTTTCATCATATTGTTATGTATATCCCTTGAGGAATTAGGGCTCTGCCTTATTGCTTCTTTACTGCTTTTCCTTCCTTTCTGCATTTCCTTTCTCCCTTAATTGTTGTTTTTGTTTAGTCACTAAGTCATGTCAGACTGCTTTGCAATCCCATGGACTGTAGCCTGCCAGGCTTCTCTGTCAGTGGAATTTCCCAGGCAAGAATCCTGGAGTGAGTTACCATGCCTTTCTTCAGGGGATCTTCCTGACTCAGGGATTGAACCCACATGTCCCACATTGGAAGGTGAATTCTTTACCACTGGGCCACCAGGGAAGCCACTTCCCTAACTAGTAACTGTCACGGTCCCTGTGAAGGTTAGAAAAGAATTTCCAGACACGAGGCAGAGTGAGAGGAGAATGAAGTTTATTCCAGTGGGAGACACTGTTAGAACATTGAGCGGGCTCAAGGAAGAACCAAACACTTTCTTAGGCTAGCAGTCAATTTTTATAGCCTCAAGACAGAGAAAATTCCTACTGAAATGGTGGCATTAGGTGATTGGTTCAGATGCTATAGGGTGAGTAATAGCGGGGTATTTCACCTAACATGAGGTCAGAGAACTGGCTGATTTAGATCTGGAAGCTTGTGGCAACAGTTGCTATGGGGCTTGGTCAACTCCAGAGATTTTTGTCCTGTGACCTTGGTACAAGGCTCCACACCTATAACCTTGGTATAGGGTGCCACAGTAGCTGCTTAATCTGCCCTTTGGAACTCAAGGCAGGGATAGGAAGCTTAAGCTTTTTCCTGCAAACAAGAAATCAGAGACACAGAGAGACTTTTGTACCATAGGGTCCTGCTTGTTTTTACTGTGTAACAGAGTATCACGGACTAGGTGGCTCTGACAACAGAAATTTATTTTTCACAGTTCAGGGAGCAGGAAGTTGAGGATCAAAGTGAGAGTGTTAACACAAGTTCATGTGCCTGATGCACAGTGATGCCAAACAAACTGAAACGTTGGAGTTTGAAGCAGAGAAAGGTTTATTCCAAGGCCATGGAAGGAGATGAGTTCCCCAAAGGGTTTCTGCAAAGCATTTTTAAAGAGCAGTTGGGGAGGAGGGTCGCAGGGTCTGCGATCGAGTCTGTGCACGATTCTCTGATTGGCTGATCATGAAGCACCAGGGTGGAGGCACAGGGTTAATTTTATCAGTCCCTAGGCTCCAAGAGGCTGTGTGTTCGTGGTTATCAAGTAGTTCTTCTATTTGATTTTCACATCTGCAAAACAACTCAGGAAATTTGCATTAAATACTATTACCTAGGTACTTCAGAGAGGAGCTAAAGCAGAGCTTATGGGGGAAGGCCTGTCTGCTGACTAAAATAGATGCACATCTTGAGAGCTGACAAGTTAAGTTTTCCTTGGGACAAAGTGAGGACTGTAGCCCAGGAGGCAGCACCTCAGAGAGCTCTGAGAGACAGTTCCAAAGAGGCAGTTGGGGGAGATCAATATATAAGATTTCACTGAAGGGGGGTGGGTGTTCAGTGCAACTGAGCGTTTACAAGAGATTTTCTGCTAGTCACAAGGAGCTGATGTCACCATGAAGGGATTTAGTGATTTTCTAGATATGAAGAGGTGCGAGGTTGGGATCATGAATCATGATCATGTTCAGTCACTCAGTTGTGCCCTACTCTTTGGACCCCATGGACTGCAGCGTGCCAGGTTTCTCTGTCCTTCACCGTCTCCCAGAGTTGGCTCAAATTCTTGTCCATTGAGTCCAGGATGTCATCCAACCATCTCATCCTCTGTCGCCCCCTTCTGTCTTGCTCAGTTACAAAAGCAGGGTTGATTTTATTCTGAAGCCTCTCTTTGACTTGCAGATGGCCACCTGCTCTTGCTGTGTCCTTCCATAATCTTTTCTTTGTGCACATGTGTCCCTAGTGTCTCTTTGCATGTCCAAATTTCCTCTTCTTATAAGAACATCAGGCAGATTGGATTGGGGTCCACCCTAAGGGCCTCATTTTAATCTCATATTCTGAGGTATTGGGCATTGACAAAGACTCCTTAACCAAACTCTAGTCAGGCTGCACTAAGTTCTCAAAACCCTGACCTTGGGTTTTGTCCTTGGCCTACTTAGTATAATTTTAGTAAGAATCCTGTGGCATCAATTTAGCAAAAATCTCTCACCCTTGATAGATGATCCATTTCCTCCACCCAATCCTGGCTATCTTATTACTGGTCCTGTCTTTGGCAAAGATCCTACTGAGTGGGCCTAGCAAAAATCCCTATGGACTTTTAGTAGCTTTCCATCTGCTAATAACCCTCTACATCACCCACTCACCCCACCCCCACCCCCGCCCAAAATCCTTGTCTATAAACCTCCACATGTCCTTGTTGTGTTTGTCACTGGGCTGATCTTTTCCCTTCACTGCAAACCCCTCATTGCATGAAATTGGCCTCACCACCTTAAATAAATATTGTGACTCTTTTTTTCTGTAACAGAATTAGGGCTTCAGCATATGTATTAAAGTTGTTGTTATTGTTCAGTTGCTACGTCCTGTCTGACTCTTTGCAGTCCCATGGATTGCAGCATGCCAGGCACCCCTGTCCTTCACTGTCTCCCCAAGTTTGCTCAAACTCATGTCCATTGAGTAGGTGATGCCATCCAACCATCTCATCCTCTGTCATCCCTTTCTCCTCCTGCCTTCAATCTTTCCCAGCATCAGAGTCTTTTCCAATGAGTTGGCTCTTTGAATCAGGTGGTCAGAGTTTTGGAGCTTCAACTTCAGCATCAGTCCTTCCAATGAATATTCAGGACTGATCTCCTTTAGAATTGACTGGCTCGATCTCCTTGCAGTTCAAGGGACTCTCAAGTGTCTTCTCAAGCACCACAGTTCAAAGGCATCAATTCTTCAGTGCTGAGCCTTTTTTATTGTCCAGCTCTCACATCCGTACATGACTACTGGAAAAACCATGGCTTTGACTATTCAGAGCTTCAGTAGGCAAAGCAATATCTCTGCTTTTTAGTACACTGTCTAGGTTTTTCATTGCTTTTCTTCCAGGGAGCAAGCGTCTTTTAAACTTCATGGCTGCAGTTACTGTCCACAGGGATTTTAGAGCCCAAGAAAAAAAGTCTGTCACTGTTTCCATTGTTTCCCCATCTATTTGCCATGAAGTGATGGGACTGGATTCCTTGATCTTCGTTTTTTGAATGTTGAATTTTAAGCCAGCTTTTTCACTCTCCTCTTTCACTTTCATCAGGAGGCTCTTTAATTCCTCTTCACTTTCTGCCATAAGGGTGGTGTCACCTGCATATCTGAGGTTATTGATATTTCTCCTGGCAATCTTGATTCTAGCTTGTGCTTCCTTCAGCCTGGCATTTTGCATGATGTACTCTGCATATAAGTTAAATAAGCAGGGTGACAATATACAGCCTTCACATATTCCTTTCCCAATTTTGAATCAGTCCATTGTTCCATGTCCCATTCTAATTGTTGCTTCTTGATCAGCATACAGGTTTCTCAGGAGGCAGATACAGTGGTCTGGTTTTCCCATCGCTTCAAGAATTTTCCACAGTTTGTTGTGATCCATACAGTCAGAATAAGAGAATTTATATATTCAGGCAGGGGCATGTGATAACGATCAAAACACTAACAGTCTAGCATTCTTCTTTCTTTTGCAAAGTTTCAAGAGTGGCATTTCTGACAAGGTGAGGGTGTGTGCAGGGTCTTAGGTGGTCAGTCAGCTAATCTTGGTGAGCCTCTCTGGTTTCTTTACTCTTATCTCAGTTGGCTTCCTGGTTGCTCCTTTTTTGATTAGCAACTCTTCTGACCTTTGGAGGACTTCCCTACTGTCTCAGATGGTAAAATGTCCGCCTACAATGCTGGAGACCTGTGTTCGATCCCTGGGTCAGGAAGATCCCCTGGAGAAGGAAATGGCAACCCACTCCAGTACTCTTGCTTGGAAAATCCCATGGACGGAGGAGCCTGGTAGGCTGCAGTCCACAGGGTCGCAAAGAGTCAGACACGACTGAGCAACTTCACTTCACTTCACTTTGACCTCTGGAACTCAGATAAGGTCATGGAGACTGGAGTCTTGCCTACATGAAATGGAGGACAGAAAAAGCCTCCATGCCTAGGAGCCCCACAGGGCTCTGCTTGGCATCAGTAAGAGATGTACACATCTGTAAATCTTTTAGAACTGCGAAGAAAATTTCCCTCTTTCTCAAAGATAAAATTGACCTCTTTGGTTCTGGTCAGATCCCTTTTGAAGCAGAGAGAGTTGAGAACCGACCCTCATTCAGCCATACGGTACTCAGGGGGACATCCCTAAGCCTAGCTGATGGTTGTGTCACATCCCTCCAACCCTAATGATCTTGGCACATGCAGTTGGATAGAAGCGGTGTTTGGACAAGGACTCTTGAACCGTTAGACAGACATGGATTTGAATTCTGCCTGTATCAGCTGTAAGATCTTTGACAAGGAACTTTCACTCTTTCGACCTCAGTTTACCCATCTGTAAAATGACAGTAATAATCGTCCCTATATTCTTATCTCTAACACAAAATTTGGGATAAGAATTTAAGAAGACAATGCACATAAAGTACTTGGCATGTAGTTGGCACTCAGTAAATGTTAACTGTTATCATCAATAAAGATCATCTAACCACTGCCTGAAAATGTTGGTAAATCCAAAGATGGATGTTTGCCTCATTTTGGCTGACATTCTTTCTAAAACCCTTCCCTATTTCAGGTGCTTTCCGTTGTCTGAAATCTAAGGATGAGCAGCGGTCTACAGATTCACCTTGAGGCCTTTCCCTGTATTTGAAAGTGAAAGTGAAGTCACTCAGTCGTGTCCGACTCTTCCCGACCTCATGGACTGCAGCCTACCAGGCTCCTCCATCCATGGGATTCTCCAGGCAAGGATACTGGAGTGGGTTGCACTGTCCTTCTCCGGGGGATCTTCCCGACCCAGGGATCGAACCCGGGTCTCCCGCATTGCAGGCAGATTCTTTACCATCTGAGCCACCAGGGAGGCCCTGTATTTGAGGGGCTATAAATGCACTGTCCATCTGACTTTTATCTAAAAGAAAGCAGATAGCAGGAAAAATATTCCCATTTCTCCTTACTTTACCAAAGATGGTAATTACAGTTGATGAGTAGCACTCAAGGAGTCACATGGCATGGTTTACAGCTCATTTAAAAACGAATAAGAACTCAAATTCAAATGTTAATGGGGTGATTTTTTTACTTGGTATTCTCTGAAACATGTAAACACTTTTCTCTTTTTAAATTCAAGACCAGTTGCTGTATTCCCTTAGGTCTTCATTTAGAAATGAGTGGCTCATTAATTATCTTCTTGACTGCAGATATTTCATTTTATTTTCACATTGGATGAGTCAACTAAAAGGAGTCTCATTGCTGAAAACCATGGATCACAGTTTCTTCGTTTCTCCTCCTTTGGTAGTGGCTCGCATCCATCTCCTCCGTAGAAGTGTACCAGTTCTCCAATTGCACTGAACTTGTTGATTAATTCTCATAAATTTGGTACAGTGAGGTGTTTGGATACAATTTCATCAGAAATATCAGCTCCATCCTTTGCCATAACACATGTGTAACGCCAGGGTAATTATGCATTGGACACCTGTCAAATCACATGGTTTATGAAAAGTACTGACCCCATTCTTTTTCCACACAAATATTTACAAGCAGAAACAACTTCCAAGTTAAAACAATAGTGAAATCTGTCCTTATTCTCAGGTATCAGAAGAAAGCAATCTGTAAATATTTTCTGGAATAAAATTTCAAGCACAGTTACTTGATGTGCAAATTACACAGACCTGAAGTATTTCTCTTTTTCCTTAGTTTCCAGAGTTTTAAAACCTGATTCATGGGGGTTATTTTTAAAAGTGTAGCTAATTAACAGGATGGCCTCTACATATGCTGCAAAATACAGAAGAAAAAAAAGCCCAACCTCTATTCTTTTTCTTAAGACCGACACCAGTTTTCTTGACTTCCAACACCTTATTTTAAATGAGGAAATGACGCATTCTCTGTTTTGGAGGTACGATTGTTTACCATTTATTTCATCTCTTCCTAAACTGCTTTTGCTCCCTTTTGTATAATCACTATGGGTTTTTAAAGGTCTTCTCTAAACAGAATAGGTGTACTTTTCCCCCTCATTTTAACAAAAGCTGTGTCTTCAGCTTTCTTTTGAGTTTTTCTCCCTGGTTTCAATAGAACCAGTTCATGTTAGCAGCAAAAGGAGAGTAATTTATTTATAGGGTACAGACCTTTGAATGAATTGCCCCCAAGTCCCACACAATTATAAAACAGAAGCTTTTAAATAATTTCAGTACAATAAAACAGAGTGAACCAATCAAACAAGAATAACCAAACAATGCAGCTAGATTAACTGTTTAAGGTTTGAATGAGAAAACCCATTTCTAAATGGCTTTTGAATATGGGATTAGACAGGATCAAATGATGGCACCATGGAAGTGTTTCATAATTACAGTGGGCAGTTTTTCAGTGAATGGTATATTTGAGAACATTTTTTCATTTGTAGGGAAGCATGCCTCAAATAAACAAACATGAAATCCTAAAAAGGATGAACAAAGAACTGCGGAGAAAATAAAATTTGGTTGGATGTGACATGAAAATACTCACAAAATGAGGACTAATGGGAAGAAGAAAGAAAGGGAGTGGGGAAAGCGGGATGCAGCTGAGTCCCAGTAGTCCTTGCCCTAAATTTCCACTCTCCTCTTGGAGGTCTCACTTTCACCTTACTTGTGGCCATCTGCAAATGTTGGGCAGAATTTAGGCTCATGCGGATCACTCTACAGGGCCTCAGAGAAGAAAGAGGTAGCTCAAAGGACCATGGAACTAGAATTCTTCTCTAGGATTTAAAGACTAGCAAAACCCTCTGAGGCCAAGTCCATACCTTCTCTGGGTCTTCGTTTTCTCATTTGTGAGATGTGAATATCAGTGCCCACTCTATAGAGTTGTTTGTTTTAATTGAAGTATAGGTGATTTACAGTTTTTCTGGTATATAGTACACTGATCCAGTGAATATATACATATATTTATATATCCTTTTTCAGATTCTTTTCCATTATAGTTTTTTATAAGATATTGAATATAGTTCTCTATGCTATGCAGCAGATTCCTATTGTTTATTAATTTTACATATAGTATTATATACCTGTTAATCTCACATTTCTAATTTATCCCTCCCCTTTTTCCACTTGGGTAACCATAAGTTTGTTTTCTATGTCTGTGAGTCTCTTTCTGTTTTGTAAATAAGTTCATTTTTATCAGTTTTTAATTGCACATATAAATGATAATATTTGATATTTCTCTATGTCTGACTACTTCACTTAGTATAGAGATTCACTAATCTCTAGATCCATCCATGTTGCTGAATGGCATTATTTCCTTCTTGTTTTTGGCTGAGTAATATTCCATTGCATATACTGTTGTTGTTGTAGTTCATTTGCTAAGTTGTGTCCAATTCTTTGGAAGCCCATGGACTGCAGCACACCAGGCTTCCCTGTTCTTCACGATCTCTTAGAGTTTGCTCAAACTCATGTCCACTGAATCGATGCTATCTAACAGTCTCATCCTCTGCCACCCCTTTCTCCTTTTGCCTTCAGCTTTTCTCAGCTTCAGGGTCTTTTCCAATGAGTGAGCTCTTCCCATCAGGTGGCTAGAGTTATGGAGCTTCAGTTTCAGTATCAGTCCTTCCAGTGAATATTCCAAGGAATATTATTTCCTTTAGGATTGACTGGTTTGATCTCCTTGTAGGTTACGGGGCTTTCAAGAGTCACCTCCAGCACCACAGTTTGAAAGCACCAGTTCTTTGGTGCTAAGCCTTCTTTATTGTCCACTCTCACATCCATACTTGACTCTGGAAAAATCATAGTTTTGTCTATATGGACCTTTGTCAGCAAAGTGATGTCTGTGCTTTTTAATATGCTATCTAGATTTGTCATAGCTTTTCTTCCAAGGAGCAAGCATCTTTTAATTTAGTGGCTGTAGTCACCATCTTCAGTGATTTTAGAACCCAAGAAAATAAAATCTGTCACTGCTTCCACTTTTTCCACATCTATTTGCCATGAAGTGTTGTGGTTGTATACCATGATCTTAATTTTTTGATATTGATTTCAAGCCAGCTTTTTCACTCTACTCTTTCACCCTCATCAGGAGACTCTTTTGTTTCTCTTCATTTTCCATTAGAGAAACCTGCATATCTGAGGTTGTTAATATTTCTTCCGGCAATCTTGATTCCAGCTTGTGCTTCATCCAGCCCAGCATTTCTCATGATGTACTCTGCATATAAGTTAGATAAGCAAGGTGACAGTATGCAGCTTTGATGTACTCCTTTCCCAATTTGCCACTAGTCCATTGTTCCATGTCTGGTTCTAACTGTTGCTTCTTGACCTGCAACAGATTTCTTAGGAGACAGGTAAGGTGGTCTGGTATTCCCATTTCTTTAAGAATATTCCACAGTTTGTTGTGATCCACACAGTCAAACACTTTAGTGTAGTCAATGAAACAGAATTCCCTTGCTTTCTCTGTAATCCAATGAATGCTGGCAATTTGATCTCTGATTCCTCTGCCTTTTCTAAACCCAGCTTATACATCTGAAAGTTCTCGATAAATGTACTACTAAAGCCTAGCTTGAAGGATTTTGAGCATAACTTTACTAGCATGTGAAATTAGCACAATTGTGTGGTAGTTTGAACATTCTTTGGCATTTCCTTCCTTTGGAATTGGAATGAAAACGGACCTTTTCCAGTCCTATAGTCACTGCTGAGTTTTCCAAATTTGCTGACATGCTGAGTGCAACACTTTAACAGCATCATCCTTTAGGATTTTATTTGTTTTTTTAGTCAAAGCACTTGTTTCCTTTGTTACTTTTCCAAAGAACTTAGTTTTCATTTTAAATTTCATTTTTAAAAGTTAATTAATTTATTTTAATTGGAGAATAATTACCTTAAAATATTGTGATGGTTTTTGCCATACATCAACATGAATCGGCCACAGGCATACATGTGTTCCCTGCCACCCATCCTGAAACCCCCTCCTTCCTCCCTCCCCATCTTATCCCTCTGGGTTGACCCAGGGCACTGGCTTTGGGTGCCCTGGTTAATGCATCAAATTTGCACTGGTTATCTATTTTACATATGGTAATATACATGTTTCAGTGGTGTTCTCTCAAATCATCCCACCCTCGCCTTTTCCCTCTAAGTCCAAAAGTCTCTTCTTTGCATCTCTGTCTCCTTTGCATGTAGAATTGTTGGTACTGTCTTTCTAAATGCGATATCTATGAGTTAATATACAGTATTTGTTCTTCTCTTTCTGACTTATTTCACTCTTTTAATAGGCTCCAGGTTCATCCACCTCATTAGAACTGATTCAAATGTGTTCCTTTTCATAGCTGAGTAACATTCAGTAACATTCAGCTATGAAATAGCTATATACCTATAGCTGTGTATATGTACCACAGCTTCCTTATCCATTCTTTGGCCAATGGACATCTAGGTTGCTTCCATGTCCTAGCTATTGTAAGTAGTGCTTCAGTGAACATTGGGGTACATGTGTCTCTTTCAGTTCTGGTTTCCTCAGGGTGTATACCCAGCAGTGGGATTGCTGGGCCTTTAGGATTTTAAATAGTTCATTTGGAATTCTATCACTTCCACTACCTTTGTTCATAGTAATGCTTCCTATGGCCTACTCGACCTCACATTCTGGATGTCTGGCCAGTTATCTGGGTCCTGTGGTGCTGGAGAAGACTCTTGAGAGTCCCTTGGACTGCAAGGAGATCCAACCAGTCCATTCTAAAGGAGATCAATCCTGGGTGTTCATTGGAAGGACTGATGCTAAAGCTGAAACTCCAATACTTTGGCCACCTCATGCGAAGAGTTGACTCATTGGAAAAGACTCTGATGCTGGGAGGGTTTGGGGGTGGGAGGAGATGGGGACGACAGAGAATGAGATGGCTGGATGGCATCACCGACTCGATGCACACGAGTTTGAGTGAACTCCAGGAGTTGTGATGGACAGGGAGGCCTGGCGTGCTGTGATTCATGGGGTCACAAAGAGTCGGTCATGACTGAGCGACTGAACTAAGTCCTTTCTTGTAGTTCTTCTATGTATTCTTTCCACCTCTTCTTAATCTCCTCTGCTTCCAAAAGGTCCTTCTGTCCTTTATTGTGCTCATCCTTGCATGAAATGTTGCCTGATGTCTCCAATTTCCTTGAAGAGATCTCTAGTCTTTCCCATTCTACTGCTTTTCTCTATTTCTTTGCATTGTTCATTGAAGACGGCCTTCTTATCTCTCCTTGCTATTCTCTGGAACTCTGCATTCAGTTGAATATATCTTCCCCTTTCTCCCTTGCGCTTCAGTTTTCTTATTTCCTTAACTATTTGTAAAGCCTCCTCAGATAACCACTTTGGCTTCTTGTGTTTCTTTTTCTTGGGGATGGTTTTGGTCAGTGCCTTCTGTACAGTGTTACAAACCTCCATCCCTACGTCTTCAGGCACTCTGTCTGCCAGATCTAATCCCTTGATTCTATGTATCACCTCCACTGTATAACTATAAGGGATTTTATTTATGTCATACCTGAATGGCCTAGTGTTTTCACTACTTTCTTCAGTTTAAACCTGAATTTTTCAATAAAGACCTGATTAGCTGAGCCACAGTCAGCTCCACATCTTGTTTTTGCTGACTATATAGAGCTTCTCCATCTTCAGCTGCAAAGAAAATAATCAGTCTGATTTCAGTATTAACCATTGATGTCCATATGTAGAGTCTTCTCCTGGGTTGCTGGAAAAGGGTGTTTGCAATGATCACTGTGTTCTCTTGACAAAACTCTGTTAGTTTTTGCCCTGCTTCATTTTGTATTCCAAGGCCAAACTTGCTTATTACTCTAGGTATCTCTTGACTTCCTACTTTTACATTCCAATCTCCTATGATGATAAGGACATCTTTTTTTGGTGTTAGTTCTAGAAGATGTTGTAGGGCTGCAGAGAACCAATCAACTTCACCTTTTTTGGCATCAGTGGTTTCAGTATAGACTTGGATTACTGTGATGTTGAATGGTTTGCCTTGGAAACCAACTGAGACCATTCTGTCATTTTTGAGATTGTACCCAAGGACTGCATTTTGGATTTTTGTTGACTATGAGGGATACTTCATTTCTTCTAAGGAATTCTTGCCCACAGAAGTAGATAAAATGGCCATCTGAATTAAATTCGCCAAAAATTCCCATCCGTTTTAGTTTACTGATTCCTGAGATGTTGACATTCACTCTTGCCATCTCCTGCTTGACCACATCCAATTTACCACATCATGGACCTAACAGTCCAGTTTCTATGCAATATTTTTCTTTACAGCATTGGACTTTGCTTTCACCACCAGACACACCCACAATTGAGCACCATTTCTGCTTTGGCCAAACCACTTCATTCTTTCCGAAGCTGTTAGTAATTGCCCTCTGCTCTTCCCCAGCAGCATATTGTACATCTTCCAACCTGGGGACTCCTCATCTTTCAATGTCATATCTTTTTGCCTTTTCATACTGTTCATGGGGTTCTCATGGCAAGAATACTGGAGTGGTTTGCCATTCCCTCCTCCAGAGGACCACATTTTGTCAGAACTCTTCACTATGACCTGTCCATCTTGGGTAGCCCTGCATGGCATGGCTCATAGCTTCATTGAGTTATGCAAGTCCCTTAGCCACAGCAAGACTGTAATCCATGAAGGGACCATTGTATGTATGTATACACACACACACACACACACAGATACACATATATGTGTACATCTTCTTTATCCATTCATCTGTCAATAGACATTTAGATTGGCTTCCATGTCTTCGCTATTGTAAATAGTGGTGCTATGAATATTGGGGTGCATGTGTCTTTTCAAATTATTTTTTGTCTTTGCCGGATATATGCCCAGGAGTGGGATTGCTAGATAATCATAGAGTAGCTCTACTTTTAGTTTTTTTTAAGGAACCTCCATAGTATTCGCCATAGTGGCTTCACCAGTTTGCATTCCCACCAACAATGTAGGTGGGTTCCCATAGAGTATTGTATGTAAAGCATTTTACAAATGCAGAGCTCAAAATGATACTTGTGATCAAGTCATTACCTAGCCACTCAACCAACAGAAAGCCTGTGGGTGATTTGTTTCACAGGATAAGGCAAAAGGAAGTTTGCTAATGCACAAATACGAGAAATGCTCTTTAGCAATCACCTAAAGATGGTAGGAATATGACATACGGGATAAACTGAATGAGATAAACTAGAGTTAATTAGCTTTGCCATGTTGTGATAGTTACATAAAAGTTTTACAGTTTCAAAAACTGAAAAAAAAAATAGATCAATATGAATTTTTCTTACCCTCTTCCCTCCTGCATGCAACCAACTGGATCAAGTTTTTGTCATTTTAAAAATAAAAGACATCAGACAAAACTTTGTTGAATGTTTGTTGAATGTTAATACTGGAGGAAATTTCTTATGACTCTGGAAGTTCTATTTCACATTGATTTCAGTCTTCGGGTTTTTTTCTAGGACTAGTGTTTGATTGGAGAAGGCAATGGCAAGCCACTCCAGTACTATTGCCTAGAAAATCCTATGGATGGAGGAGCCTGGTAGGCTGCAGTCCGTGGGGTCGCTAAGGGTCGGACACGACTGAGCGACTTCACTTTCACTTTTCACTTTCACACATTGGAGAAGGAAATGGCAACCCACTCCAGTGTTCTTGCCTGGAGAATCCCAGGGATGGGGGAGCCTGGTGGGCTTCCATCTATGGGGTCACACAGAGTCGGACACGACTGAAGTGACTTAGCAGCAGCAGCAGCAGCAGTGTTTGATTGCCCTACAGCTGCCAGAATAAAAAGTTTTCACCTAAAAGTTTTCGCTTTTGCAAGGGGTTCTAGGTTTTACACATACAGACACAAAATGCCTAATTAAATTAGAGTTCAAGAGCATCAACCCTTTGGTGCTGAGCCTTCTTTATGGTCCAACTCTCACCTCCATACATGACTACTTGAAAAAGCATAGCTTTTACTTTATGGACGTTTGTCAGCAAAGTGATGTCTCTGGTTTTTAATACTACCTAGGTTTGTCAGAGCTTTTCTTCCAAGGAGCAAGCATCTTTTCATTTTGTGGCTTCAGTCACCATCTGCAATGATTTTGAAGCCCAGGAAAATAAAATCTGTCACTGTTTCCACTCTTTCCCCATCTATTTGCCATGAAGTGATGAGACTGGATGCCATAATCTTTGTTTTTTGAATGTTGGGTTTTGAGTCAGCTTTTTCACTCTCCTCTTTCACCTTCATCAAGAGGTTCTTTAGTTTCTCTTTGCTTTCTGACAATAGAGTGGTATCATCTACATATCTGAGGTTGTTGATATTTCTCCTGGCAATCTTGATTCCAGCTTGTGCTTTATCCAGCCCAGCATTTTGCCTGGGTTAAGTATAAGTTACATATAAGTTATAAGTTAAATAAGCAGGGTTACAATATATGGCCTTGATGTACTCCTTTCCCAATTTTGAACCAGTCTATTGTTCCATGTCTGGTTCTTTTTTTTTCTTTTTTCCATGTCTGGTTCTAACTATTGCTTCTTGACCTGCATGAAGGTTTCTCAGGAGACAGGTAAATCGGTCTGGTAATCCCATCTCTTTAAGAATTTTCCACAGTTTGCTGTGATCCACATTGTCAAGGAAACATAAGTAGATGTTTTTTGGAATTTTCTTGCTTTTTATGTGATCCAGCAGATGTTGGCAGTTTGATCTCAGGTTCCTCTGCCTTTTCTAAATCCAGCTTGTACCTCTGGAAGTTCTTGGTTCATGTACTGGTGAAGTCTAGCTTGAAGGATTTTGAGCATATTCTTTCTAGCATGTGAGTGCAATTGTACGGTAGTTTGAACATTCTGTGGCATTACCTTTCTTTGAGATTTGAATGAAAACTGACCTTTTCCAGCACTGTGGCCACTGCTGAGTTTTCCAAATTTGCTGGCATATTGAGTGCAACACTTTAAGAGCATTATCTTTTAGAATTTAAAACATCTCAGCTGGAACTCCATCACCTCCACTAAAGCATGCTTATACTAAAAAATTAGTTGTTGTTGCTCTAAAATTCAAATGTAACTGGATGACCTGATTTAATGTGGCAGTTCCATCTCAGGAGCTGGGCCCTGTCTAGAGGGTACCTCAGCACCCTCACAAAGAAGCTTAGAGTTTTATCCCAACCTGAGGAATTGAGGTGGAAAGGAGAGACCCCAGATATTCTAAGAGTGGAGACAGAACTTGACAGTCTCCAGGCCAGGGTAGGGAGGTTGGTCATATAGGACTCTGCATCTTGCCCCATCTGCAAGGCACCATTCAAGCAGAACTGTCTTCTGCTTCAAGTTTTCTCATCAGAGAACTTACTGTGATGTAGTCCAAATCATACATCTGGCTAGAAGAAGCCAACTGTCTATATGTTAATGTTTCATACACTTATACATTTAAAGTATAAATGTAAAGTATAAATATATTTATTCCGTGATGAGCAGTGAATAGTAGTCAAACACAACCCCTCTTTCCATTTGTGACCATGTGAAAAGAAAAATTTGCCTTTTAAGTGTGTAACTTTAGATTGGTTGTTTTATTCCAAAGTTCTTTGCAATCAAATAAAGCTGATGCTTGGACTGGATAAATGTGCTCTGTTTTTCTTTCATAATTTTCCTATTTTTTTTCTGTCTGTGCTTATCTCTGATTTTCATTCTGTGCTATTTTTAGGATCAGAAGTAATAAGCTCCATATAGTTCATGAGTATGTTGTCCTGTTCATTTTTCAGGTAAGTCCTATCTAAATCCTTGTTGTCAAAATAATAGTTGTTATTTTTATCATGATTTGTATCTGATACATTTTGATTTGGCCTCCACATAATCTGAACATTCTGTTATAAATTGAGGCTGTAATGTTATAAACAATGCCATTTCAAAAATGAGTTATTATATGTTATGTGGGAAAATGTTTTGAGCAAATTATCAGTTTATTCCATTTGCAAAATATTGATTTAGGATCATAAACATGATTATGCAGAGGAAAGAATTTCAAGAACTCCTCTCAGTGATTTTGATTATCTGATTGATAAGAAAGCTACCTCTAGAGCACATTTGCAAAGAAAATTACAAATATTATTGATTGTTAAGCAGGAATAGTATTTTTTAATAAAATTTGGGTGTAACAAAATGATGTTATTTTATTGTCAAAGATGCTGTGCGAAGGTTCTCATATAACATTACTATAGAGTCATTGACTATGATCCATGGCAAAGCTATCTCAAGTTCTATTTAGATGTTTTAAATTAAAAATAATGTTTAATATCACAAGAATATTAGGTGGAGTTTAAAATTTTAGCCTAGTAAATTTTAAGATCTAATTGGTTGTATTATTAATTCATGAATCAGGTACATCCCATCTAATAAATATAAGGGTGCTCTGAGGGATTGTACAGTATGAAAGTGAAAATCACTCAGTTGTGTCTGACTCTTTGTGACCATATTGACTATACAGTCCATGGAATTCTCCAGGCCAGAATGCTGGAGTGGATAGCCTTTCCCTTCTCCAGGGGATCTTTCCAACCTAGGGATTGAACCCAGGTCTCCCGCAATGCGGGCACATTCTTTTCCAGCTGAGCCACAAGGGAAGCCCAAGAATACTGGAGTGGGTAGCCTGTCCCTTCTCCAGTAGATCTTCCCGACCCAGGAATCGAACTGGGGTCTCCTGCATTGCAGGCGGGTTCTTTACCAACTGAGCTATCAGGGAAGCAGTTGTACAGTATAGACAGTTTTTATAGGCAGAAGGAGGGTGGGATGAGGAAGCTATAAGCAAAAGAGAAGAAAGAATTGATTCAGACCAGGTCATCTTCTTTTGGTGGGAGAGTGAGGATCCATCATACTCATTATCTCATTGGTAAAATTACATTGCTGAATTCTACTTTTTTTAATGGCTGAATAATATTTCATTATACCCTTATCTATATACCTTATCTTCTGTCCTATTTATCTACTGATGGAGTCTCTCAGGTTGCTTTCATACCTTGCCTATTGTAAATAATGCTGCAATGAGCATTGGAATGCATACATCTTTTCAAATTAGTGTTTTCATTTTCTTCAGGTAAATACCCAGAAGTTAAAATCCTAGATTGTATGGTACTTCTACTTTTAATATATTTTTAGTAGTCTCCATACTGTTTTCAAAAGTGGCTGTGCCAGTTTACCTTCCTACCAACCAGCACAAGAGGGTTCCCTTTTCTCCACATCTTCACCAACTGGTTATTTGTGGTCTTTTGATGATGGCCATTGTGACAGTTGTAAGGTGGTATCTCGTTCCGGCTTTGATTCGCATTTCCCTGACGTTTGGTTTATGTTGAGCATCTTTTCATGTATCTGTTGGCCATCCGCATGTCCTCTTTGGAAGAATATCTAAGTCCTCTATCCATTTTTTAATGAGGTTGTTTTAGTTGTTGTTTTGATATTGAGTTGTATGAGTTCTTCATATGTTTTGAATATTATCCCCTTATCAAATATATCATTTGCAAATATCTTCTACCATTCAGTAGGTGTCCTTTTCATTTTGTTGATCATTTCCATTGCTGTGCAAAAACTCTTTCATTTGATGCTTGTGACAATGTGGATACTTTAAATGGTATTATGCTAAGTGAAATAAGTCTGACAGAGAAGGACAAATATCATATGATCTCACATGTCGAATCTAAAAGTCAAGCAAACAAGCAAATGAAATGAAATAGACTCATAAATACAGGGAGCAGATGGGTAATTGCCAAATTTCAAGACAGTGAGAGGATGGGGAAAATAGGTGAGGGGATTAAGAGGTACAAATACTCTAGTTACATAAGTCACAGGGATGTGATAATATAGCATAAGAAATATGGTCAATAATATTGTAATACATTTATATGGAGACAGATGGTTGGTAGACTTATCCTGGTAGTCATTTCAATTTTATTTTACATAATAATAAAATAAAAAATTAAATTGAAAAATTATACTCTTGGGGAAGGTCAGAACTGCAGTTAGGCCAGGTATTAAATCTAGGGTTTGGTATCATGGGCTTTAGTACCAATGATGCCATTTTGTGGCCTGTGATTTAATCTATAACAGTAAAAACATATGGTATAATCAGATTTCATTTGAAATTACATGTATTCATTTTAAATCTCCTGGCAACTTTGCAAGGTAAGTGTTATTGTTTCATTCTATCCATGAAGAAACTGAGGCTCAGAGATGTTAATAAGCTGTACAAGGGCACGTGGCTAGTAAGGGATAGAGCTAAGGTTTGAACCCTGGTTTGCTTGGCATGGAACCTGTGCACTTTCCCTCCACTGTACTGTTGTTGATGAAAGGAACACTGGGTCAAGATGTTTAGTAAAAGATGATTTCTAAAACTTGCTCCTTTCAAAACAGGAATAAAGGTAATACAACATAATATAAAAATAAGACAAAGCACACAGAACAAAAGATAGTTTAGGATGTGTTACATTGGAGTTGAGAAGTTACTTTAGGTTCAGTTCAGTTCAGTCGTTCATTTGTGTCTAACTCTTTGCAACCCCATGGACTGCAGTACACTAGGCCCCCCTGTCCATCACCAACTCTCAGAGTTTATTCAAACTCATGTCCATTGAGTCAGTAATGCCATCCAACTATCTCATCCTCTGTCGTCCCCTTCTCCTCCCACCTTCAATCTTTCTTAGCATTAGGGTCTTTTCAAATGAGTCAGTTCTTCACATCAGGTGGCCAAAGTATTAGAGTTTCAGCTTCAGCATCAGTCCTTCCAATGAATATTCAGGACTGATTTCCTTTAGGATGGACTGGTTGGACCTCCATGCAGTCCAAGGGACTCTCAAGAGTATTCTCCAACACCACAGTTCAAAAGCATCAATTCTTTGGTGTTCAGCTTTCTTTATAGTCCAACTCTCACATCCATACGTGACTACTGGAGAAACCACAGCTTTGACTAGATGGACCTTTGTTGGCAAAATAATGTCTCTGCTTTTTAATATGCTGTCTAGGTTAGTCATAATTTTTCTTCCAAGGAGAAAGCATCTTTTAATTTCATGGCTGCAGTCACCATCTGCAGTGATTTTGGAGCCCCCCAAAATGAAGTCTGTCACTGTTTTCATTGTTTCCCCATCTATTTGCCATGAAGTGATGGGACCAGATGCCCTGATCTTAGTTTTCTGAATGCTGAGTTTTAAGCCAACATTTTTCACTCTCTTCTTTCACTTTCATCAAGAGGCTCTTTAGTTCTTCTTCACTTTCTGCCATAAGGGTGGTGTCATCTGCATATCTGAGGTTAATGGTATTTCTCCCAGCAATCTTGATTCCAGCCTGTGCTTCCTCCAGTCCAGCATTTCTCATGATGTACTGTGCATATAAGTTAAATAAGCAGGATGACAATATACAGCCTTGATGTACTCCTTTCCCAATTTGGAACCAGTCTGTTATTCCATGTCCAGTTGCAACTGTTGCTTGCTGACCTGCATACAGATTTCTCAAGAGGCAGGTCAGGTGGTCTGGTAGCCCTAGCAGTTAAGTAAAAGAAGTTAAATTGCATACTCCTTTCTGTGTTGCAAAGGCACTGAATGAGTTCATCTTCAAAGACAATGTTTTCTCTTCCATGATTTTTAAAAATTTGTTTTATTGAAGTATAGCTGATTTACAGTGTTGTGTTAATTTCCACTGTATAGCAAAGCGATTCAGTTATATGTATATATATATTGTTTTTCATATTTTTTCCATTCTGGTTTGTTGTAGGGTATTGAATATCATTTCATGTACAATGGGACCTTGGGACCTTGTTGTTTATCCATTTTCCATGTAATAGTTTGCATCTGCTAATTGCAAACACCCAATCCACCCCTCTCCCACGTGGCAACCACAAATCTGTTTTCTCTATGTCTGTGAGTCTGTTTCTGTTTTTCTTTCCATGATTTTACAGAGGAGTTTGTGACCTGAGTTCTTTATTAAGAGATACTCAATAACCCAATGGATACTGCCTTCCTTAACCTTTGGTTTTGTAGAAATCCAATTAGTTTCATGGAAAACTTAAGGCTAAACTGCATTTGAGGTTAGAGATTATCAGCATTTTAAAAGATGTTTATATATAGAAATTTGATGGACATGACTGTTTATTATATAATTCATCTTATATACAGCAGTATTAGCATTAAATTACAATTCATTTGATGCTAAAGCTGAAACTCCAATACTTTGGCCACCTCATGCAACCAGTTGACTCACTGGAAAAGACTCTGATGCTGGGAAGGATTGGGGGCGAGTGGAGAGGGAGACAACAGAGAATGAGATGGCTGGATGGCATCACCGACTCGATGGACATGAGTTTGAGTGAACTCCGGGAGTTGGTGATGGACAGGGAGGCCTGGCGTGCTGTGATTCATGGGGTCGCAGAGAGTCGGACACGACTGAGCGACTGAACTGAACTGAATGACATTTAGGAAAAGACTGACTTGGAATGACAGAGGTAGTGCTGTTTGGTCATCTAATATAGGAGTTGGCAAATTTTTCCTCTCAAGGGCCAGATAATAAATATTTGAAGCTTTGTGAGCTGTGTGGTGATTATCACAACTACTCTGCTCTTGTGGATTGAAAGGATCCATAGACAGTACATACATGCACAAGCGTCGGTATGTTCCAATAAAACTTTATAAAATCTGGTAGCTTTGGCTTTTGGGCTGTTGTTTCCTGATTGCTGCTCTAACAATAAAGCATAGAACTTTAAGATTATATCCCTTTATCCTTCTGTCTCAAATATTCAATGTCCAAATAAGCCTTGTGTCACAAATAATTCAAGGAGGAATGATACTGCATGAATGCATATTGCCTATTATTGCTTAAATAAAGTTTCATTCTGTAACCAGACAAGAAACTGAGTTTACTTTATGAAGTTGTGGTACAGTAACACAGCTCCAAAGATTTTCAGCTGTGGGGGCTAAGGGTGGTGGAAATGCAGCTAATGCTTTGCTGAATCCACTCAGAGAAAGGGCTGTCTCTTTCTAACTCTTCCACTCAGAGGAGGAACCTTTTTCTAATTTGTTTTTTTCCAATTTGTTATCCCCTCAGAGGAGGGGTGTCTTTTTCTAAGGGCATGGTATGTGCTAACACAAGCCTTGTGAAAACCTAGGAACCTGACTCATATCCTTCCCATTTCTGTGGGCTGCCACTTAAAAAGTAATCATTGCACGGCTCTATAATAAGAATTAATTTGAAGCTATAGGGTTTGGCGCCATATCCCAGGAAGAAGACACTTTAGGCCTGAAAAAGATTAAGGGAAGCTGTTAACAATTGACTATTGCAACCAGAACATCATAAGATTGTGTTTACCCTCTCTGATTTTTGTTTTAGTAAACTTTTTTAAAGTTCCTCACTTTCTGGAACGTCCAGGGAAATTACATAATTTATATAAGGGGCCGTCACTCTCAAGGGGATCTAGTGCTGACTTTGCATGATGAATGGTGTGAAGAGTCTTGGACTGTCTAGACTTGTTTTCTGATGAGATTTACCGTTAAACCGTGATCGGTTGTGTAATAATTGTTTAAAACTTGCTTGTTCTTCATATGACATCAATGAATCCTGTGTTGCAATTTGTGAAGAATGCTGGCAGAGACTTGTTTTGTTTGTTTCTTTTAAAGTGGGGTTAGTCTAATTATTTTTGTTATAAAAATAACCTCAGAGAAATTAAAACAATACTGAAGTATGTAAAAGAAAACATTGAAGTCCCTTTGGCTTTCTTGTCTTTATGCAATGCTGAGAAAGAAAAAATTGTAGATTTCCTCCTAGTACTTGTTAGGACTTACTAACCTAGCTAAGTTTTTATATTTACAGCTTTAGTCTTAGCTGAAGATACTTTTGAGTGTGTTGTGAGATAGGGATTTGACTTTGCCAACTAAAGCAGTAACCAGTTTTCAATCAAATATTGACTACTCCATTATAGTAGACAGAAGTCCTTTAGGGGCATATCTTAAGATGTCATATAGATGATTAAAAAGATTAACCCCAATAAAAAAAATAAAAAGAAAAAAAAGATTAACCCCAAGGGTGGAAACTGAATCAAATCTCTAATTTTTATTACTTCATCAAGGACTATCAATGATGAAAGTGAAAGAGGAGAGTGAAAAGGTTGGCTTGAAGCTCAACATTCAGAAAACGAAGATCATGGCATCTGGTCCCATCACTTCATGGGAAATAGATGGGGAAACAGTGGAAACAGTGTCAGACTTTATTTTTTTGGGCTCCAAAATCACTGCGGATGCTGATTACAGCCAGGAAATTAAAAGACGCTTACTCCTTGGAAGGAAAGTTATGACCAACCTAGATAGCATATTAAAAAGCAGAGACATTCCTTTGCCAACCAAGGTCCGTCTAGTCAAGGCTATGGTTTTTCCCGTGGTCACGTATGGATGTGAGAGTTGGACTGTGAAGAAAGCTGATCGCCGAAGAATTGATGCTTTTGAACTGTGGTGCTGGAGAAGACACTTGAGAGTCCCTTGGACTGCAAAGAGATCTAACCAGTCCATTCTAAAGGAGATCAATCCTGGGTGTTCATTGGAAGGACTGATGCTAAAGCTGAAACTGCAGTACTTTGGCCACCTCATGTGACGAGTTGACTCACTGGAAAAGACTCTGATGCTGGGAAAGGTTGGGGGTGGGAGGAGAAGGGGACGACAGAGAATGAGATGGCTGGATGGCATCACCGACTCGATGGACATGAGTTTGAGTGAACTCCGGGAGTTGGTGATGGACAGGGAGGCCTGGCATGCTGTGATTCATGGGGTCGCGGAGAGTCGGACACGACTGAGCGACTGAACTAAACTGAACTGAACTGAACTGAACTGAAGGACTATCATAAGTGAAACCGACATGTTTGTAACTGAAGGTGAGTGAGGCTGGTGAAGAGAATGACTCCTTCTGCAGTTCAGCATCCCCACCTTGATCTGTATCAGGAGATTACGAGGTACACGCACTGTTGTCCATATCATCCATGCAAATGTCAGTGCATTAACATAGGAGAAAAGGCAAATAATGTTTTAGTATTAATATGAAGATAATTTTGGCTTTGCAGATCTTCCCAAAAGGATCACAAGGACCAATGCAATAACATATATTCTATGAAAGTAACAATTCTGTCTATCTTGCTTGTTATTGTGGCCCCTGGACCTAGCATGTGATAAACATTTACTGTATTGAATAAAAACTTGTTGACCACCTCTATCATTTAGCTTTGTTGCAGTAATTCTGTACAATAGATAAGCACAAAATCTTAGTGGCATTAGAACAGTAAGCATTTTCTACTCATATGTCTGTGGTTTGGCCAGGGTTCTGCTGATCTCGACTGGGCTCATCTGGGTATCGCTGCTTCTCACTGCAGGTCTCTGTGTCACCTGGGATGCTCTGCACTGCTTGTCTCTCATCCCCCCTTGGGCCAGGGCGCTAATAGGTCTAGTGCAGAGCATTTGTGTGACAGAGATATCAGAGAGAAAACAGAAACACACAAGACCCCTCAAGCCTTCTGTTATGTTGACCCATATGTTTTTGCCAAAACAAGCCACTTGGCCAAGCCTAAAGTCAAGGAATAAAAGGTTTATATTGTCCACAGTGAAGTCATGACAAAAGTATGGATGCAGAGTGGTAGGCATAAAGAACTGAGGCCAGACTCCTCATGGGGCTGGGGAACCAGTTCATCCCAGTTGGCTGGGATTTTCCCAGTTTCAGCACTGAAACTCCCATCCCCCAGGAGCCCTCTGCTGCTGCTGCTGCTGCTAAGTCGCTTCAATCGTGTCCGACTCTGTGCGACTCCATAGACGGCAGCCGACTAGGCTCCACCATCCCTGGGATTCTCCAGGCAAGAACACTGGAGTGGGTTGCCATTTCCTTCTCCAATGTGTGAAAGTGAAAAGTGAGAGTGAAGTCGTTCAGTCGTGTCTGACTAGCAGCGACCCCATGGACTACAGCCCACCAGGCTCCTCTGTCCATGCGATTTTCTAGGCAAGAGTACTGGAGTGGCTTGCCATTGCCTTCTCCGAGGAACCCTCTAGTCCCTGGCAAATCAGGACGCAGTTGTCACCCTGACTACGCCCCATACTCTTAGAGCTGTAATCAGGTTGAGAATTGTATGGTATGGGAATTGTTCCCATTAAAAGGTTTTTCTCCTTTCTCAAGCACTGTAACTTTAAGTGTAAATATTCAATAAAAAAAACTTTTGGTTATAATGGGCAGGGTGGCAAAAATAAATCTTTCATAATCATTTTAACCCTTCTATAAAGAAGATGTACTCCATGTACAGATAATCATCTGGTCACACATTAATACAATGATTTTTTTTAATCAGAATACATTTTATATATATATATGTAATATATACTAGGAAAATTCAATTCTAAATATATACATACTCTATCATTTGTATGTGAAAACTATGGCAGCAATCGCTTGTCTTTTGCAAATATCTTATAGCATTTTATTCAATTCAGTTCATTTTTATATCCTAAGAAGCACAAGCTGGAGTCAAGATTGCTGGAAGAAATATCAATAACCTCAGATATGCAGATGACACTACCCTTATGGCAGAAAGTGAAGAGGAACTCAAAAGCCTCTTGATGAAAGTGAAAGAGGAGAGTGAAAAGGTTGGCTTGAAGCTCAACATTCAGAAAACAAAGATCATGGCATCTGGTCCCATCACTTCATGGGAAATAGATGGAAAAACAGTGGAAACAGTGTCAGACTTTGCTTTTTTGGGCTCCAAAATCACTGCAGATGCTGATTGCAGCCATGAAATTAAAAGACGCTTGCTCCTTGGAAGGAAAGTTATGACCAACCTAGATAGTATATTAAAAAGCAGAGACATTACTTTGCCGACCAAGGTCCGTCTAGTCAAGGCAATGGTTTTTCCCGTGGTCATGTATGGATGTGAGAGTTGGACTGTGAAGAAAGCTGATCGCCGAAGAATCGATGCTTTTGAACTGTGGTGTTGGAGAAGACTCTTGAGAGTCCCTTATACTGCAAGGAGATCCAACCAGTCCATTCTAAAGGAGATCGATCCTGGATGTTCATTGGAGGGACTGATGCTAAAGCTGAAACTCCAATACTTTGGCCACCTCATGAGACGAGTTGACTCACTGGAAAAGACTCTGATGCTGGGAAAGGTTGGGGGTGGGAGGAGAAGGGGACGACGGAGAATGAGATGGCTGGATGGCATCACCGACTCTGTGGACATGAGTTTGAGTGTACTCCGGGAGTTGGTGATGGACAGGGAGGCCTGGCGTGCTGTGATTCATGGGGTCGCGGAGAGTCGGACACGACTGAGCGACTGAACTGAACTGAACTGAACTGAATCGTAAAACTATAAAAACAAGATGACATTGTTACTGGCCCCATGTAATCATGTAACAACTCATTGGGCAAGAAAGAGCACATTTAAAGGAGTGATGTAAGCAAAGGATATTGGGGGGCATTAACAACCTTGAGTATGGAAGCTGAGAGACTGAAACAAATTTATGGGGTTACATTTCATCCTTAGCAGTTAAAAGACAAGAGGGAAGTAATCAATCAGCCGAATCGTGGTAAGAAAATTGAATATTGTGTAGAGAGATTAACAGAACTACACAGAAATTGAGAGATGTATATGCCTGTTGCTAGGAATGCTAATGAGAGTATCAGAAATGAATAGTTCTACATCGTCCTTGAAATATCCTTACCTGTTATTCAAAAAGCCCTTTCCCATGTATATTTCTCCTTAATGTAAAACATTTGTTTGCATCCTTGTTTGGGGAAATTGTTTGGAATATGTCAGAAACATTCTCTCATTCCAGTTCAAAATAACAAGGTTCTAGGATCTCAGAGAAAGACTTTAAAAAATTACCAGTGCTTAAAAATGTTTCCCTTAAAAAATGCAGTATTAGAAACCAATGAATCCACTCTTGCTCTCAACTGAAGATGAGTATTTATTAAAAAGATTGACTATCACTACCAAAGGTATCAGTGGGAATGTATCAAGAATGAAATAACAAATATACATTGTATTGAGAGTATTTTCATTCAGTATCATTTTTAACATAAATGATTAAATGTTAATGCAGAAGGATAAAGACTTACAACTCTAGCACCAAGGTCTCTGCAGAATTGTCCAATGTCCCATTATGGAAGGCGACTTAAAGACATCCTCTGAAAATATGAGGATAGTTATACTATTTATCATCACCATAGCGGTAGAAAGTTGACAGAATCATCCTCATTTTACAGATAAAGAAACAGGATCAGATCAGAGTGGTTAACGATTAGTTAAGGTCCGTCTAGTCAAAGCTATGGTTTTTCCAGTAGTCATGTATATATGTGAGAGTTGGACTATATAGAAAGCTGAGCACCGAAAAATTAATGCTTTTAACTGTGGTGTTGGAAAAGACTCTTGAGAGTCCCTTGGACTGCAAGGAGATCCAACCAGTCCATCCTAAAGGAAATCAGTCCTGAATATTCATTGGAAGGACTGATGCTGAAGCTGAAACTCCAAAACTTGGGCCACATGATGTGAAGAACTGACTCATTGGAAAAGACCCTGATGCTGGGAAAGATTGAAGATGGGAGGAGAAGGGGACAACAGGATGAGATGGTTGGATGCCACCACCAACTCAATGGACGTGAGTTTGAGTGAACTCCAAAAGTTGGTGATGGACAGGGAGGTCTGGCGTGCTGCAGTCCGTGGGGTTGCAAAGACTCAGAAACAACTGAGCAACTGAACTGAACTGAACTGAATCACACAGCTTGTAAACGTCATTGTAGGTACTGTTATCATAATCTCCTGTATCCAAACCCAGTGTTTCTGCATCAGCCTCTAAGTGGCCTCTCCATTCGTTCCGTTCGGTCGCTCAGTCGTCCGACTCTATGCGACCCCATGGACTGTAGCCTACCAGGCTTCTCCGTCCATGGGATTCTCCAGGCAAGAATACTTGAGTGGGTTACCGTTTCCTTCTCCAGGGGATCTTCCCGACCCAGGGATCGAACCCGGGTCTCCCGCACTGGGGGCAGACGCTTTAACCTCTGAGCCACCAGGGAAGTTTCAGTGGGCTCTAAATGGGGCCAAAAATGCACCTCTCTTAGAGACTTTTTCTAGTATCCTTCTGTTGTATATGTTTCTCTCTTGTTTCCATCTCTCAGTGTTCTGATGAGAAGTTCCTCCTCTTTCCATGTAATTGTGGCGAAGCTAACAACTATAGTGCTGCTCTATACACACACTCCCATAATCCTGTTCTATGTCTTGCAGGATTATGCTATCACTACATTGGGCCACTCATAAGACCAATTGTTCCATTTGGCCTCATTTCCATGAATTTTCCACACCAGGATAACACAAGTTAATTTCTCTCTCTCTCTCTCCAAACTGTGGGCAATCAGTCCTTGGAATTCAGCTGTCATCTTCCTACCACAGCCTCTGCACCACCACTCCCAGCGTCCCAACACTGTGACTTAGAGAGAGCCTCTTTGTGTACAAAGAATCAGCCCAACACACAAAAAGAAGCAAAGATGAGAGGTGAATGAGAAAAGAGGAAATCTAGAAAGTTCTATACAAGCCCTGGATCAGCCATGCCGTATCTTCAATTGACATGAGTCAATAAATCTCCTTTATTACATTTGGGTTGGGTTTCTACTATTTTCAGCTGAAAGGGTCTTGAATACTACACCCCCCCCTTCTGTGGTCCCATGTCCCTCAGACTTTGTCTTTATTGTATGATATGTGTTCATACATGCATTGTTCTTCCCCATGAAACTGAGAAGTACTCCAGGATGGAGACTGTGCTTCATTTGTTTTGTATTCTCAGTCCCTAGCCTCATTTCTGAACTAAGTGCTTACTCATGAGTAGAATCCAGTCAAACAGGCTTACCTGGCAGTCCAGTGGTTAAGAATCTACCTTGCAATGCAAGGGACCAAATTGAATCTTTGGTCTGTGAAGATCCCACATGCCACAACTGAGCTCATGCTTCACAACTACTGAGCCCAAACTCTAGAGCCCGTGAGCTGCAACTACTGAGCCCATACACGACAATTACTGAAGCCTGGGCACCCAAAAAGCCTGTGCTCCACAACAGGAGAAGCCACGGCAATGAGAAGCCCTCACACTGCAACTCGAGAGTAGCCTCTGCTCACTGCAACTAGAGAAAGACACAGTGCAGCCAAAAATAAATAAATAAAGAAGCAGTGACTACTATATATAAAAAGAATCCACAGGAAACAGATATGCACCCCAATCTGAAAGTAGTCAATGAAATGCTTAGGTACATCATAGAAGAGGAATCCTGAAAAAAATGTTCAACCCCACTAATATCCAAGAAGTGCAACTTTACCCAATATTCCACCATCAGAGGGATGATAAGTAAGTTTTAGCCATTCCTAGAGTGGAATTTTCCAGAGCAATTAAAATGCATGAAACAGATCTCCATCTGTCCCACCTGAATCCACACCTCAGTAAGGTGGTGAGGCATGGAAAACCAAATTGCAAGAGGACTTGGGGAAAAGATACCATTTACTCCGATGTTAAAAAACTCCAAACAGAAATAGAGTTCCTATACCATTCTCTCTAATTTTCTTTATCTTTAAAATGTTCCATAATACACTTCAAAATATGCTCTATATTACTTACACTGAATGTAGTAAAAGATTTAAAAAGAAAAAAGGGAAAAAATTAGAGTATTTGCTTCATTGCACCTCTGAGAAAGGAAGGAGAAGAGGGTAAAAGAAATTTCTACTGAATCTGTAATTTTTGTTTCTTTGGGAAAATTTTAATCTGAAGCAAATATAACAAAATATCAAGAGTTATTATATCTAGGGGCAGGTAGATACTTTCCTATATGTTAGAAAAAGAGTTTTCTTTAAAAATGAAGATTAGAAAAGTCAAACAATAAAATGAAAAAAATTATTTTAATTAGTAATCAGTATTCAATTACTTGGGGCTTCCCTAGTGGTTCAGTTGGTAAAGAATCAGCCTGAAATGCAGGAGACCTTGGTACAGTCCCTGAATTGGGAAGATCTCCTGGAGAAGTAAATGGCAACCCACTCCAGTATTCTTGTCTGGAGTATCCCATGGACAAAGGAGCCTGGCGAGCTAGTCCATGGAATCGCGAAGAGTCGGACATGGCTTAGAGGCTAACCAAACCATTCATTTAATTGGTGTTGAGGAACTCCTCACCCCAGCACTCTTTTATTGCTGCTGCTGCTAAGTCACTTCAGTCGTGTCCGACTCTGTGTGACCCCATAGACAGCCTCCTCCCAGGCTCCCCCATCCCTGGGATTCTCCAGGCAAGAACACTGGAGTGGGTTGCCATTTCCTTCTCCAACGCATGAAAGTGAAAAGTGAAAGTGAAGTTGCTACTGGGAAGGAAATGTCTTTCTGTCAGAAAGCACAGTGATCATGGGGGAGAGAGAGAAAAATATAAAAATCCTCGATCATTTACGATGCGCAGTGACTTTTGTTGTGTTGTAGTGATTGAATATCACAGAGAAGGGCATCTGAATTTCTGCTCTGCAGATTGTGTGAAAACCACAAGAGCTCAGTTTTTATTTATTTATTTTAGCCTTCCCCATTACACCTAGCTTCCCAGGTGGCACTAGTCGCAAAGAACCTGCCTGCCAATGCAGGAGGCATAAGAGACACAGGTTCCATCCCTGGGTTGGGAAAAACCCCTGGAGAAGGAAATGGCAACCCACTCCAGTATTCTTGCCTGGAGAATCCCCATGGATGGAGGAGCCTGGCGGGCTACAGTCTGTCAGTCCATAGAGTTGCAAAGAATCGGACATGACTGAAGCAACTGAGAAAGTAAGCAATTACACCTACAGAATCCAATTCACTAGAGCCAGGATTCCATATATACCAGCTGCCTCCCGGAAACAGATCATCTGCTAACCAGATAGATCTGAGTGTCTGAAAGCAGTAGGTTTTACAAAGCGGGATTTTACAAAGTAAGGCCTTTCTGAGAGCAAGAAACTATTTACATCTTCCCTGTGAGGGAAGCTAATTCGGTATTTGTAAGTACCAATATTTATGGTCAAAATACTTCTCATTTTGTGAGCAATTGATTGAATGACAATAAGTTCCGTAACCCGGTGGTCTGGACCTGGGCCAGCCACAGTCATGGTTCCTGACAACGTGCCTATGCTGTGGGAGGTTGAGACCAGGCCCCGAACCGGAGAGAACAGTCTCCCATCTGTGGACAGTCAGGATGTCAGAATGGGAGCATCAGCACACAGTCCAGAGTCGGAGAAAGGCAGTCTGAATGTGTGCTTTTGGAATAATCTGGGGCTGATTGTACCCCTCCCCCATCAGACAGGGGAGTCAGGGGTACCACATTTGGCCCCACCTCCACCCCAACTGCATACACCTCTGACCTCAGCCTTCTCTACTCTCCCCTCCCACCCTCTGCTCAGTCACCCAGGCTTCCTTGAGTTTCTTAAGCACATCAGGCATTTAGCTGCCTGGAATGGTCTTCCCTTGAGATCTGGATGACTTGCTTCAACATTTTCTTTAAATCTTAAATCTACTGTCACTTTCTCTTTCCTGACTGCTCTCTATAAAATTGCACCTCTTATCTCCAGCCCCCACACACCTATCCCCTTGCCTGCTTCGTTTTTCTCTGTGGTCTTCACCACCATCTGACACTCTGTATACTTTAGTCACTTGTTGAATAACTATCTCTCTGCTCCCACCCTCTTAGACTGCTTGTTTCACAAGTGTAGGGGCTTTGTCTGTCTTGGTTGCTTCTGTCTTCCCAGGGAGAAGAACCTGGCACATAGAAAGTACTCAGTAAATATTTATTGAATCCTCAAAGAACCAGAAAGAAAGGTTTTCAATGAACCCAGAAGATGGAGCAAAGTATCATTGTATTGATTAAGTCATGTCCTAATGGACTCCAGGAGTTCTTCCTCTCTTTGAGGTCCTTCTTTCTTCTTATTAGTACCATCTGGCATCCAACTGTCTTCCCCTATGCCCTGGCTCCCTCCCAGGATTCCTGTTCCATCCTGGATAACCAGAATGAGGTTTTTCAGGTCCAGTTCTTTAGGGCAAAGCCTCCTCCAAGCAAACAAACTTTTATCTCACTAATATTGACTGCTTCCTGAATTCTAGTATCAACTTCTTGTGCCTTTACCCAATCAAACCCCATTTTCTAAGAACAGATGTTGGAGAGAATAAAAGGAGAAGAACCAAAAAAGCTCATCCAGTCATATCTTTAGGGACATAGACAGAGGCAGTGATACCAGACAACACAGTGGTGACTGCCCATGGCTCTCATGAGCAAAGTGTCCCTAGAACAGGGATTTGCAAATGTCTTTGATAGCAACCTATAGTAAGAACAACATTCAGCACTGAGATATGCTCACACACACACACATACACACACACACACACACACACTTATATTTATGTAACAATTGTTATCATTATTATAACTGACATTTTCTAATCTATTCTATTTCATTTTAAGATGCCAATCTTAATCTCCAATTTAACTTCTTAACTCAGTGGATCTCATACTACAGTTTAAGAACCTCTGGTCTTGACCCAAGTCCTAATGTCATGTGCACTTCTGCAGCCTGTAAGTCTGAAATAGTCACTGCCCTTCGACACTTTCCTGCTTCACAAATACAAGTGTGGTTTGAGCAAAGAATATGATATAAATATGAATGTATTTTTGAGACTTTCTATTTCCAGGAGAAATGTTGTACTGCACAGTTTGAGATATTTTAAAAGAATAAATATGATTATGCTACCAGGTAAAGTGTTAAACGTATAGAATATTCTTTCACCATATGAGCAGTTTCCAAATCCTGCATTCTAGTAAATACCTTACTGGGTGACTTTCACTTCATACTAAGTGAATTTACTGAGTGCACGATTTCTCTGTTCCTCTCTCAGGCTCACACCTATCTACCCCAGCTTTCAGGCACTACATTGCAGTGGTACTTGCTACGGCACTTTGTAAACTAAATACCAATCCCTGTAACAGTGAATTAGCTACTAAAAAAGTGGTGATACCTACTGAAAAAACATGCTTAGGAGGTGGGGAGCCTATTGCAAGTATACAAATTTCATATCAGATCATGCAGATAAAGTAAGTGCCTTTGAAAGGCTGCAGCTTGACTTGAGGCAAATTTTTCTTGAGGGCTCTCCAGGTTCTAGAACCACCATGTCCTCTGCATATGCTGGTTCAGCCCATCCTTGTAGGAATGTGTGAAGGAAGGAAGATAGATGTTGTGACTCTCAACTTTCAGTTGTGCCAACTGTATTACAGAAAAGTTAGTTCATCTGGGTGAGACGTCTACTTTCCCATTTCCAACTGCCGGAAAGCATCTATAGCCTCAGGCTGTATGGCATTGATTGCATCAGAGTTTGGACTGGAAACAAGGTGGGGTCTATCTGGAGGGAAATGGTTGAATAAATATTCATATCTATATAAAATATTATGCAACTATATTATTCATTTTTTATTAAAGTGTAGTTGAAATACAATGTTGTATTAATTACTGATGTACAACAGAATGACTCAGTTATACATATATATACATTCTTTTTCATATTCTTTTCCTTTATGATTAACCACAGGATATTGAATATAGTTTCCTGTGTAGGAACTTTTTGTTTATCCATTCTAATGTATATCATTTTTTATGTAACTATTTTAAATCTAAACAACATTAATTGTCTTAAAATTATTCATAAAAGCAAGTTGAAGAAAAATTTGTATAATATAATCCCATTTTTTAACTTAAAAAGAAAGAAACATACTATATTTGGGTAAAATTGCTTGTAGGTGTTAAGAGGAGGTTGGTAAAAAATACAGACAAATATATAGGAAATAATTAATATTAGTTATTTGAAGAGAGATGGCCTACAGAGATGGTCAAAGAGATGGAGGGATGAATAATTGTTTTGTTACATAATTTCATTTCTTCAAAAAGCAGTACCTTCAGAATTTGAAAAATATAACAAAGAATATTTAAAACAATGAAAGAAAATTATCTTTTTTCTAGTTCTGGTTTAGGTGAAGTGACCTTCCTAAGGTCACCTGTATTGACAGGGGCAGCCTTCGGACTAGAGCGCGTGTTTCTGAGCCCAGTGCTGTGCCCGTTCCTCAGTGCTGTGGCTGTTTCTAGTACATCAAGCACACGGGAAACTGTATCCCCTTATAACTAGCGTTGGGTGAATAGAGTGAAGCACAGAATAATGCTATGGAAGAAAACACGGCCCAAATTACTGTGGTTACCATAGAGTGTTTAATGCAAATTTAAGCATGCGAGTCAGGTACCACAGAAGCTGTCGAAGAAGTGTAATGCTGACAGTATTTGGCAATAAAATGATAATCACTGTGTGTATCTCTGATGAAATGAGATTTAATCCATTTGAGCTCCTAATTGTCTTCCACACTACATTAAAGATGGATACAACCATTGTCTCCTCCGCTCAGAATATGAAATTCAAAGCAATATGCAGAATGTCTTGAAATAAGCTAGCTTAATGAAGCAGCAAATTAGACCTTTCTATCTCTTTATTTAACATCCAGTTCCATGAATTTATCAGAGTTCATTACAAAGGTGCAAAAATTTAAAGAAATGCTGCTAAATTCATTTATGATTAGAACTAATGACTTTGAAAAAGACTTCTCATAGTTTTAGAGAACCATTATTTATTATTGAATTTATATGGCTTTGAGTAATAAATGTTCAATCTTCTCAATTACTTCTGTTATTTATAGTTTAGATCTTATAATACAGCCATACACACACACACACACACACACACAAATCTCATGTAAAGAAATCAACTTCTCCCCACAAACACAGCATTGACATTCAAAAGAGCAATAGCAAAGCTTTCCTGTTGACCTGTTAGTGGTTTTAACTTTGTAGGGGGAAGGATTGCCCAGCACAGCAGTCCCCAATCTTGGGATCAGTTCTGTAGAAGACAGTTTTTCCATGGAATAGGGTTAGGGATGGTTTGAGGATGATTCAAGCATGTTACATTTATTGTGTACTTTATTTCTATTATTTTTACATCAGCTCCACCTCAGATAATCAAGTATTAAATCGCAGAGATTGGGGACCCCTGCCCTCGGGTATGTTGTCAGTGTCTGGAGACATTTTTGGTTGTCACAACTGGGGAAGGTGCTACTTGCAGCTAGTGGATACAGACCATGGATGCTGTTAAACATTCCATAATGCACAGACAGTCCTCCCAACAAAGACTTACCGAGCCCCAAATATCAGTAGTGCCAAGACTGAGAAATCCTGACCTATGTCAATGTGTTTTATTAAAGAATGCCCCATTTAATTCCACATTTTCTTAAAAGAGATCACATTCCATCTTGTCATGTAGATTGAGAGCAAGACCAACTGAAAGCATGAATCTGGCTCAAATGATTTGTTTCCTAGTAGTTATGGTAATAATGACAGAGTTGAGGACTCAAATGGGACCCTTAAATGTAGATTAAGGAAATGACTTTTAATTTGCACAAGCATTAATATTATTTTCAAGCAACAGATATATTTTCCATTTTGAACTGAAAGCATCTAACTATCTTATAGTTTTCAACACGTTAGCAGTTAGGTTCAAAGTGTTCAAAGAATTCTGCTTGTCATTCTGATTTAGATAAGAGTCTATTTCCGGAGTAAAAAATGATAACGAACTGCAGGAAGATCAAAGGGTCTGATTCACTGTAATATGTGTCTGCCTAGGACATTATTTATGGTCAGCTTCAAGGTAGAAACTCCACACTTTTGATAGTGAGAGGTTTGATTTCACTATTGCTGAATTTTTTTAAAAATAGGCTTGGCTCTTGTTTTAATCTGTATCTCGTATGCATGCATGGGGAAGTCTGGTTAATTTAACTTGGTACTTTTATAATGCCCGTGATAACAGTGATCAAAGTTTTTATGGATCTTACTTGTTTCAAAGAAAATCTAATCATTATGAAGTGACCCAAAGAAGAATGAAAGAAACTGAAATTCTTCTCATCCAAAAGAAAATGACAATCAAGTACCAAAAAAATAAAAAGATTAGAATCTCAATTTGCTAAACTTCTGAAGAACTAGGATGTTTTGAAGGAAACCTGATTTAATATCTACCATATGTTCTTTTATTCTTCGATCTCATTAAGTAGAGTTAATATAACTGAAGCAGTCATAACTTAAAGATTGTGTAACAGTATTTCTTATGGTCAGGAGAATGGTTTAATGATTATGTGTGTATTGTCATGTATTTTTAGGCAAATAAATGAATAAATGTTACTATCACAAAATGTGATTTTACTGCTCTCAAAAATAATGAAGTAGTCCTAGGTTTTAGGCCCAACTATATTTAAAGACAAATATTAAGTAAATAATATTACAGGTGCTACTCAGATATGGTAAAAAAAAAAATTTGTGATGGGTACACCGATGAATGTAATCCTGGGGCAGTATTTCAAAGTCATCATTCTAAACATTTATGTATGGCATTTTGGGTAAACAAAGTAATAGGGGTGGGGGCCTAATGACCTCAGCATATGTCATTATATTGGTTTTTACAGTTGACACTTAATGCTTACTGAGCCTTTGTGATCAAGCCCAGTAACATTTATATAGTGCTTACTACAAGCCATGATGTTACTTTTTTTAATAATTACTTTACTCCACAAAACAATTCCGTAAATTCCGTCCCAGCGAGGTTGAACTGAGATGTGTGCTCAAGTGCCTGCCTCTAGAGTCTGTACACTTTTAACATCTGTGCAATAGTGCATCTCTTGTGACACAAACAAGTGCCACAGTGTCGACAGCATTCACATAGTACCTATCTAATCCTCTCTGTTCTCTTCTGCTGAACCCTGTTATCTCATTGGATACATGAAGTTGGTGGGGAGAGCCAACTAATTACTTACTAAGTTGTAAAAATGGATAAATTTCTAATTACCTGAGATTTTTAAGTCAGTTGAAACCAAAATAGTGAGCCAATGAGTTGTGAGAAGAGAAAAAAAGAAGATAGAATTTCATTAACATTTGTTTCTTATATCATTCTTTTAAAGTTCATTCTTAGTGGTGATTATAATGTCTTTATCTATCAATGCAATAGCATGTGATGTAATTTATAAATAAATATACACATATTAGGAGTGCTTGAGCAAAAATTTTATACTGATGCGTAAATACTTTTCAGTAATTCCAGATTTTCTCCCTACCTGGGCCCTTCCCTTGGCATATGCAAGTCAACCTGAAAACTTGTGTGGTATCCTTAAAAGTCTATATGTATGTATGAGTTCACTTACTATGCATATTTAAATTCATTTAATCAGCACATTGTCACTAACTGCTAGAATTTATCTCAGATATGAAAGAATATATCATTTTGAGGTTTCATCCGCAAGACAAAACCAAAGGCAAAATAGCTAATCAATTCAGGGGCTTCCCTCATAGCTCAGTTGGTAAAGAATCTGCCTGCCATGTGGGAAACCTGGGTTTGATCCCTGGGTTGAGAAGATCCCCTGGAGAAGGGAAAGGCCACCCACTCCAGTATTCTGGCCTAGAGAATTCCATGGACTGTATAGTCCATGGGGTCACAAAGAGTCGGACACGACTGTGTGACTTTCATTTTCACTTTCAATCAATTCAGAGAAAACATCTGATTGCCTAAAGCAATCCATGAGTTTAGGTAAGTGAGTCATTTGGATATCCAATGAACAAATATTCACATAGCTTTGTGCTAGGTATGGCAGGTGCCACATCCATGTGGCTCTGTTCCCAAGTGACTGATAGTCTAGCACAGTCATTAAGAGCTCAGATTCTTGACTTCTTGACCTTGGGCAGGTTATACAGCTTCTCTGTGTTCAAGTATTCTCATTTGTACAATGGGCATAATAACAGTACCTACCTCAAAGGATTGTGTTGAAGGAAAAACTAAATGAATACACTTAAAGTACTTGCCAAAGTGGCATCCCCAAGGCACCATATTCTCATTGTTGTGTGTGGTGGCTTATTCTATATGTCAACTTGGCTAAGCCTGGTGCCCAAATTATTTGGTCAAACATTATTTTAGATGTGAAGGTATTTTTGATGGGATCAATATTTAAATCAATAGACCTTGAGTAAAGCAGATTATTCACGAAGTGGAGGAGTCTCATTTAAACATTTAAGGGCCTCAATAGAGAAAGACTGACCTCCTCCGGCCAGCAGACTGCCTTTGGACTGTACCTGTAACATTTCTCTGGATCTCTAGCCTGCTATTCTACCCTACCCCTGGAGAATGAACTGGCAACCCACTCCAGTATTCTTGCTGCAAAATTCCATGGACAGAGGAGCCTGGCAGGCTACAGTTCATGGGGTCGCAAAGAGTTGGACACTACTAAGCACATACTAATTTTGGATTTGCCAGCTTCTGCAAACATGTAAGCCAATTCCTTAAAATCAAGCTCATGATCAAGATACACATGCAATATGTAAATACATAGAGATACAATATATACATGCATTCTACTGGCTCTATTTCCCTCGAGACCCTGCCTAATACACCATAGGATATTAAGCCCTTCCTACATATTCTTCAGCATTTCAAATAGGATCTCATTTATTCTTCATAAAAGCCACATGACCCTCATTTTACAAACAAGAAAACTGAGCCTAAGAGAGAGAAGTGGCTTGCCCAAGGTCATGCCAGTGAATCTGTGACAGAGTCAGAATTCAATGCCATCCCCAACTCCTTCTCATCAAGTAAATGCCATCATAGTCTAATTTAAGGTTAAAAGGTTAAAAGACTGGTTCTGAGTGGAGTGATTTGTGTTCAGCATACCCACAAGGCTAGATGACATAGAAATAATTACATGGCTATTTCACAGTCCTTCCCAAGCTTTTGAGAGATACTAAATGCTAAATAATAAATGCAAAATGAATTTGCCCATCACTAATTGTAGTTCTTGCCTGAGTTGAACTGTGGAACTCCTTTAGCAAAGACATTCACAACACTGTAGACAGAAGCCAACTAGGCCTCAAAGAACATGGAGACCATCAAGCCCTCTTAGTATGAGGCTTACCTGGCAAGCTTTCCTGATAGCTCAGTTGGTAAGCAATCCACCTGCAATGCAGGAGAGCCGGTTCAATTCCTGCATCGGGAAGATCTGCTGGTGAAGAGATAGGCTACTCACTGCAGTATTATTGGGCGTCCCTTGTGGCTCAGCTGGTAAAGAATCTGCTTGCAACGTGGGAGACGTGGGTTTGATCCCTGAATTGAGAAGATCCCCTGGAGAAGGGAAAGGCACTCCAGTATTCTGGCCTAGAGAATTCCATGGACTGTTATAGTCCATGGGGTTGCAAAGAGTTGGACACAAGTGAGCGACTTTCACTTTCACTTTTCTACCTGGCAAAGGGGAAAAAGGTTAGCATCTTAAGTGAAATTAGACAAGGTTTTAAGACCAGCTGTGGTTTCTGAGAGGAAGAAATACTTTTCTGAAAGAGACTAGGGGATTAGGTGTTTGTTAATGGACTTTCAGCACCTCTCCCCGCCATCGGTGGAGCACATTACGGATTAAGCAAATCGAGTCAGGTCTCTCCAGTGCATAGGACTCTGATTATTGAATGAAGCTTATCAGAGGTACACCAAAGGCATTCAAACCAGTTCTAGAACCATCAGGGAAAACCAAATTAGCTAGCATTCACAAACAATTTCCTTTTATGTGCAAAGCTGTTTCCAAAAAGAAGCTTCAGAGTTCAAAAGAGCTATGAGGGAATATTTTTGCAATCTGTTCCACTGGGTAACAGATTGAATTTAGCCTTAGTTGGTGCTTCTGGTCTTTTTAATTATTGGCAATAGCAACACTTCACATTGATATGGTGCTTTTAACTTTAAAAGTTGGTCAAGCTCATTTATCAGCTGATCTACTTTGTTGTCCTGTGCTATAATTTTCAACTGATAGTCCAAGATAGCAGGCTAATACATCATGAAAAAGGACACGCTAAGAAGTGTTGTCAGTGTCTTTTTTATTTCTAAGCAGAATGCAGGTGATGATGACATAATCTAAAGAAAATGTTCATATCTGAAACAGTTTATCTAGTCCTCACTGGCATAAGATATGAAAGTAAGTGAATAGAGAATACTTGATAATGTAAAAAAAATTTTAATATCACGACACATTCTAAGTATTAAAATGAAAACCAAAGCCAACTAGGAATGATTGGGGTACTTTGTTTGCTATACATTTCTCTCTGTGAATCTAAGTAATTGAGAATTTACTGTACTCTAGTGCTTCTGCAAAATACTAGAAAAGAAATAAAAGCAACGGGCTTAGAACTAGCTTTTGAAAGTTTCATGCTGTGCCTGGCTATAGAAGCATCTTTTGGCTTATAAAACATATTCATATATTCACCATAATAAGTAATAGTTAGGTCTACAAACCCTTCAACTAGGAAACTTGCTAAATGGTGTTTAAAACAGCAGGAGAGCCTTTGTCTATGCATCTTGTACTACTGTTTTGAATTGTATGAGATAAGATTATATGGCACAGTTCTAAATTATGTGACAGAAGAAGGAAAAAATTCCCAAAATATATGAGACTTCCAACTTATATTTAGATATTTCACTGTATAAAAAGACAAGTCTGCAAAATGAAATTAATAGAGATATGCTTATGCATGTTTTGAAGGTAAATCAAGGAACTAAAACTGTAATATGTAATTTCCTACCAGGAATAAGACATGAAGATAAATTAGTCAATGAAAGGTACCTGTATACATAAAGCATGTACTGGGTTATACTCTTTCATATTTGGCAAGGGCTTCCTTGATAGCTCAGTTGATAAAAAGTCCGCCTGCAATGCAGGAGACCCTGGTTTAATTTCTGCTGGAAGATCTGCTGGAGAAGGGGTAGGCTACCACTCCAGTATTCATGGGCTTCCCTTGTGGCTCAGCTGCGGGAGACCTAGGATGTTTGAAAAGAAAAACTCACTATCAAATAACTATAAATGACATATGGCTATATCAGAATCAGCTCTTACAAATTTTATACCAAAATTGCAAAAACTTCCTTATGTCTATAATTAATCAAAGTTCGCACTTCAGTCTTCATCCATAGTGTTTCTGTAATTCTAGCTATTAAACAAGAGTCTCCTGCATTGCAGACAGATTCTTTACTGTCTGAGCTACCAAGGAAGCCCACTAACTAACCTCTTCCAAATATGGTGCTGTACAGTTCAAGCACAAATTGGAGGCTTCTTTTGTTTCAGTATGCTCAGCAAAATTACTGTTGTTATTGCCAGAATGATGTCTCCAACTCTCCCTCTATGTATCTTCCACAAGAAGAAAAGACTCTTGCTGTTGGACTGAAAACTAGGTCCACAGCATTATACAGCTTCAGGGGTAACATTCACATTTTAGTCTAAATGAATCTTTAAATAGTTTCTGTAGACTACCAGGTAAATGGTATCCTTGGAGTGATGCACATCCCCTCAAACTAGCTTAAGCTATGTGTGTGTGCTCAGTTGCTAGGTTGAGTCTGACTCTGCGACCCCATGGACTGTAGCCTACCAGGCTCCTCTGACCATGGCATGTCCCAGGCAAGGATATTAAAGTCGGTTGCCATTTCTTTCTCCAGGAGATTTTCCTGACCCAGGAATTGAACCCACATCTCCTGCTTAGCAGGTGGACTCTTTACCACTGAGCCACCTACTTGAATTGAAAAGGAACTTAAGCTATCAGTTCAGTTCAGTTGCTTAGTCGTGTCCGACTCTTTGCAACCCCATGAATCACAGCACGCCAGGCCTCCCTGTCCATCACCAACTCCTGGAGTTCACTCAAACTCATGTCCATCGAGTCGGTGATGCCATCCAGCCATCTCATTCTCTGTCGTCCCCTTCTCCTCCCACCCCCAACCTTTCCCAGCATCAGAGTCTTTTCCAGTGAGTCAACTCGTTGCTTGAGGTGGCCAAAGTATTGGAGTTTCAGCTTTAGCATCAGTCCTTCCAATGAACACTCAGGATTGATCTCCTTTAGAATGGACTGTTTGGATCTCCTTGCAGTCCAAGGGACTCTCAAGAGTCTTCTCCAGCACCACAGTTCAAAAGCATCAATTCTTCGGCGATCAGCTTTCTTCACAGTCCAACTCTCACATCCATACATGACCACAGGAAAAACCATAGCCTTGACTAGACAGACCTTGGTTGGCAAAGTAATGTCTCTGCTTTTTAATATGCTATCTAGGTTGGTCAAGGAGTAAGCGTCTTTTAATTTCATGGCTGCAATCAGCATCTGCAGTGATTTTGGAGCCAAAAAAAATAAAGTCTGACACTATTTCCACTGTTTCCCCATCTATTTCCTATGAAGTGATGGGACCAGATGCCATGATCTTCGTTTTCTGAATGTTGAACGTCAAGCCAACCTTTTCACTCTCCTCTTTCACTTTCATCAAGAGGCTTTTGAGTTCCTCTTCATTTTCTGCCATAAGGGTAGTGTCATCTGCATATCTGAGGTTATTGATAATTCTCCCAGCAATTTTGATTCCAGCTTGTGCTTCTTCCAGCCCAGCGTTCCTCATGATGTACTCTGCATAGAAGTTAAATAAGCAGGGTGACAATATACAACCTTGACATACTCCTTTTCCTATTTGGAACCAGTCTGTTGTTCCATGTCCAGTTCTAACTGTTGCTTCCTGACCTGCATACAGGTTTTTCAAGAGGCAGGTCAGGTGGTCTGGGATTCCCATCTCTTTCAGAATGTTCCACAGTTTATTGTGATCCACACAGTCAAAGGCTTTGGCATAGTCAATGAAGCAGAAATAGATGTTTTTCTGGAACTCTCTTGCTTTCTCCATGATCCAGCGGATGTTGGCAATTTGATCTCTGGTGCCTCTGCCTTTTCTAAAACCTGCTTGAACATCTGGAAGTTCACGGTTCACATACTGCTGAAGCCTTGCTTGGAGAATTTTGAGCATGATTTTACTAGCGTGTGAGATGAGTGCAATTGTGCGGTAGTTTGAGCTTTCTTTGGCATTGCCTTTCTTTGGGATTGGAATGAAGACTGACCTTTTCCAGTCCTGTGGCCACTGCTGAGTTTTCCAAATTTGCTGGCATATTGAGTGCACACTTTCACAGCATCATCTTTCAGGATTTGAAATAGCTCAATTGGAATTCGATCACCTCCACTAGCTTTGTTCATAGTGATGCTCTCTAAGGCCCACTTGACTTCACATTCCAAAATGTCTGGCTCCAGGTGAGTGATCACACCATCGTGATTATCTTCATCATGAAGCTCTTTTTTGTACAGTTTTTCTGTGTATTCTTGCCACCTCTTCTTAATATCTTCTGCTTCTGTTAGGTCCATACAATTTCTGTCCTTTATCGAGCCCATCTTTGCATGAAATGTTCCCTTCATATCTCTAATTTTCTTGAAAAGATCTCTTGTTTTTCCTATTCTGTTGTTTTCCTCTATTTCTTTGCACTGGTCTCTGAGGAAGGCTTTCTTATCTCTCCTAGCTATTCTTTGGATCTCTGCATTCAGATGCTTATATTTTTCCTTTTCTCCTTTGCTTTTAGCTTCTCTTCTTTTCACAGCTATTTGTAAGGCCTCCTCAGACAGCCATTTTGCTTTTTTGCATTTCTTTTCCATGCGCATAGTCTTGGTCCCTGTCTCCTGTACAATGTCATGAACCTCCGTCCAGAGTTCATCAGGCACTCTATCTATCAGATCTAGACCCATAAATCTATTTCTTACTTCCACTCTATAATCATAAGGGATTTGATTTAGGTCATATCTGAATGGTCTAGTGGTTTGCCCTACTTTCTTCAATTTAAGTCTGAATTTGGCAATAAGGAGTTCATGATCTGAGCCACAGTCAGCTCCTGGTCTTGTTTTTGCTAACTGTATAGAGCTTCGCCATCTTTGGCTGCAAAGAATATAATCAATCTGATTTCGGTGTTGACCATCTGGTGATGTCCATGTGTAGAGTCTTCTCTTGTGTTGTTGGAAGAGGGTGTTTGCTATGACCAGTGCGTTCTCTTGGCAAAACTCTATTAGCCTTTGCCCTGCTTCATTTCATGCTCCAAGGCCAAATTTGCCTGTTACTCCAGGTGTTTCTTGACTTCCTACTTTTGCATTCCTTAGAAATTAGCAAATGTGAGGAAGGTTACATCAAGAATACAGAGCTTCTCTCTGCTGTTGGACTTTCTCTCTCTACCTTTGCAAGGGCCAGACACCTGCAGTTTCAGCCCTGGCTTTGTTCTCACAGTTCATGTACCTAACAAGACAGACCAGATTTGAAAATCTGAATGCCCCATCACCAGCCAGGTATCCACATGCTCTCGAATTAGCTGTGGACACAGAAGTGGTTTTGTGCAGTCCACTTAGCAAGAGGAAGAATCTCTGAGAAAGGGCTATAGATCAGGTGGGTAAGTTGGCCACTGAGTTATCTGTGGTCCCATAGATAATGCTAGATTTATCAAGAGATTTTATATTCTCTAAGAACATTCTCATTAGGTAGGAGTCATTGACCCTAAGATACTCCTCTATAACAGTAAACATGTTCCTCACGAGTAGATTTTATTATTTATTTTCAAATATTAGCTTCCCCTCTCTGTGAGTGAATTACAATTTCCTGCCCCACTGAAGCCAAATTTGGTACTGTGGCTTGCCTTAGCCATTGAAATGTTAGTGAAAATGATGTCTGTTACATCCGAGCAGAATCTCTGAGTCATCATGTACTTTTCTCATTGCTCATTTCCATCAACCATCATAGAAGCTATGTTTTAGAAAGTTCTTCCTCTAGCTTAGGTCATAGAAGGATGAGCCAGAGCCAGATGTGATCATCTCTGTCATTTGAAGGGACTATTTATCCATTAATATTTAATGTAGTTATCTACATGATTTCATTTAGTTATAGCATTTTAGTATTTTTTTCTGTTTCCCCTCTGCCTTTTGATCATCTGTTTCCCTTTCCTATCTTCATCTGGTTATGCTGTGGAAGTTCTTGATCCTCTAATATACTTACTAAGATTGTTGACGGTTTTCATTTGGCAGGCAGTGAACTTGGACAGACTAAGACTCTGAACTCTCTTGCCTATGAAAGACAGTAGCTCAGATTTCAATTTTCTTCTCTTAGCCTTTCTCCAAACTATTTCAAGTCTGCTCCCTGCATGCACTGTTCAGACCTCAGAGACTCGGGCAAAGTGTATGCCCAGAATTTTAGGCTCCTGTACACTGGCTCTCTCTCTTCTGGGATTCCCTCCTCATTTTCCAGCACCAGAACCTTTGGTTTTTCAGGCTAGAAAGACAGCAGATTTTCTGGTGGAGTTTTAGGCCACCCATGCTGTGACTGCAGCCTGATGTCAGATGAAGCCTAAAAAAGGGAAACTTGTGCTCTGATGATCCTTCTTCCTCATTTTGACTCCCTACTGAAATCTGCCTGCTTTTGCTTACTCTCCAGGTAGTTGCTTTTTTATGTATCTTGTTCAGACATCAACCTTATTATCTGCAAGAAAAGTAGTCAGTTAAGGACCTACTTTCCCTTCCTGGAGGTAGAATTCTCTAAAATCTACTCTGAGATCGATGTTTAACGAGAATTAGAAATAGGCTTTTCTGATTAAAAGCCATTGAGATTTGAGGGTATATTTGTTTCTGCAATTTAAGTTACCCTAAACAGACTAATTAGCCAGCCAGGGCAATCTGGAATATTACCAAACATTTCACACTTATACTTGTAAAATCTGTTCAAGGATAAATTAATTTCCCCAAATCATTCTGACTTTATGAGTTTTGCTTTCTACTTATACCATTAAGATATTTTAAGTGGAGCTCTTTCCTTCTTAATTTCCTCTGCAATCATGAAGAATGATGTCCATTACATTTGAAAAACCTTCTTTATTCCCCGTCTCTGCATTCCATCCTTACCACTGTAATCACAGGGTTTGGAGACCAGAAATCAATACCTAAATTGAATGCATATCTACCATACTGTGCCACTGGCAGAATTAGTCCTGGTAAAAATTATGAAATATTTCATTTAAAATTATTGTATATTTAATTGAACTCTGCTAAAACAGCTAACAAAGAAAGTTAACATACAGATAAAAGCAAATTAGGCAAAGGACTGTATTTTGGGGGAGATTGCCATTTCAGTGTTTGTTTCCCCTAAAAATGATTTAGTAGAAAGTAGGTCTTTTTTCCTACAATATAGCCAAACAGGTCTTTGGTGTAGATGTTGCATATTATATATGGTATTGCCTTCGATAAAAATGCAATTTTCTGATATGCAAGCTTCAAAATTAGATAACTTTCTCTCTCTTACTTGATTAAAATCATGAAAAAATAAATATATGTACCCATACTTACAAACAAACACACTTCTTCTTTTCCCCCTAGGCTGTCTAGGATCTAATTGGTGATAAAACTTCCCCATTAAAGTCTATAGGAGGGACTTCCCTGGTTGCCCAATGGTGAAGAATCTGCCTGCCTGTGCAGGAAACATGGGTTTGATCTCCTGCATCACAACTGCTGAGCCTGCATGAAGCAATTTTGAAGCCCACATGCCCTAGAACCCACGCTCCACAACACTGAAGCCCCTGCAGTGAGAAGCCCATGCACAGCAACTAGAGAGGAGCCCCTGCTTGCCACAACTAGAGAAAAGCCCACTCAGCAATGAAGACCCAGCACAGTTAAATTAAAATAAAGAAATTTATAGGAGACTTACAGATGAGAAGACTCTTTTTGAAATACATCACAGTCTCTGGGCATTGTTGATTTCCATTTAAATTAGAAGTCTGAGTGACTGACCATAGGAGATGTCTTATAGTCATCCTCACAACTTCCTTTTTATTTGAACACTCATCTATAATTAGTTTTGTAAACAGTCTGGACTCATGTTTCTATAGCTCAACTTACTATTCGTATTTTATTTTATTTTTTTCCTTTACATGGTTTCAGCAGATTCTGTCAACCCCTTATTCACCCAGTATTTTTTGAATGGCAACTTTGTGCCAATCTCTGAAGATGCAGGAATGAATAAGACAAAGTCTCAGCCTTCCTGGTGCATTCATTCTGGAGAAGAGACAGATGATGAAAAAGCACACGAATGATGTCATTTCAAGTTGCAGAACATCCTGTTAAGAATGAGTTAAAGCAGAGGAATGCAGAAGGCAATGGCAACCCACTCCAGTATTCTTGCCCGGGAAATTCCCATGGACAGAGGAGCCTGGTGGTGCCCATGGGGTTGCAAAGAGTTGGACATGACTGAAGCAACTTAGCATGCATGCACTCAAAGCAGAGTAAAGGAAAAAAAACCCATTTGAACTTTCTTTTGCCCAGTGATTTCTTAATCTTTGCATCATCACTAATAACCGTGACTTTCTGAATGTAAGTAATCCCCACACAAGAGTTTGGTGGCTTACCCACAGGTTGCTTCTACACACCCCAACTTGCTCCACTGATGCTGCTCTAATGAGGACATCAAAAATCTTGTTTTTAAATCCATTGAACACTGTGTGCTTATTTTCTGAGTTGACTGCTCTGCAGTCTCTGACACCATTCCTCCTTTCCTCATAAAGCTCTCCTCCCTGGGAACATCCCTTATCATGCTTTCTCAGCTTCCTTTGGACTTTCCTCTTCACCTGGCCATCTATTCATTATACATTGGCACCACGTTTAGATGCTCCTATGCGGCCAACAGTGTGTTTTCCCATATGACAGTGCTTGTCACTCAACATGGTGATTGCTGTTTATTTGTCTATTTTCCTGCTAGACAAGAAGATATTCACTATTGTGTCTCCAGCACCTGACACAACGGCTGACACATAAGGGTCCTATAAATATTTGATGAATGATTGAACAAATCATTTTCAAAAGGGATTTTTTTTTCTTCTCATTGTGAAACTTCATAGCAGTAAATACTATATAGTTTAATGGTTAGGTTTTATGGCTAAGTATAATTTTGGCTCCAGAGCCAGACTGCCTGTGTTTAAATCTCGGTTCTCCCACTGGCCCAGTTTGGAGTGTTGTATGTAAGTATCAGTTTGACATATGACCAGCCTCTTGAGAAACCTGTATGCAGGTCAGGAAGCAACAGTTAGAACTGGACATGGAACAACAGATTGGTTCCAAATAGGAAAAGGAGTACATCAAGGCTGAATATTGTCACCCTGCTCATTTAACTTATATGCAGAGTACAAGCTGGAATCAAGATTGCCATTGCCGGGAGAAATAGGAGAAATATCAATAACCTCAGATATGCAGATGACACTACCCTTATGGCAGAAAGTGAAGAGGAACTAAAGAGCCTCTTGATGCAAGTGAAAGAGGAGAGTGAAAAGGTTGGCTTAAAGCTCAACATTCAGAAAACTGAATCATGGCATCTGGTCCCATCACTTCATGGCAAATAGATGGGGAAACAGTGGAAACAGTGGCTGACTTTATTTTTTGGGGCTCCAAAATCACTGCAGATGGTGATTGCAGCCAAGAAATTAAAAGATTCACTTACTCCTTGGAAGGAAAGTTATAACCAACCTAGGCAGCATATTAAAAAGTAGAGACATTACTTTGTCAACAAAGGTCCGTCTAGTCAAGGCTATGGTTTTTCCAGTAGTCATGTATGGATGTGAGAGTTGTACTATAAAGAAAACTGAGCACCGAAGAATTGATGCTTTGAACTGTGGTGTTGGAGAAGACTCTTGAGAGTCCCTTGGACTGCAAGGAGATCCAACCAGTCCATCCTAAAGGAGATCAGTCCTGGGTGTTCATTGGAAGGACTGATGCTAAAGCTGAAGCTGCAATACTTTGGCCACCTGATGCGAAGAGCTGACTCATCTGAAAAGACCCTGATACTGGGAAAGATTGAGGGCAGGAGGAGAAGGGGATGACAGAGGATGAGATGATTGGATGGCATCACTGACTCAATGGACATGGGTTTGGGTGGACTCCGGGAGTTGGTGTTGGACAGGGAGGCCTGGCGTGGGATCATGGGATCGCAAAGGGTCGGACATGACTGAGCAACTGAACTGAACTGAACTGTTCATAGGTTTCGTCATCAGAAAAATGAAGTTAATAATAGTCTCCATCTGATAAGGTTGTTAAGAAAAGTAAAGAAGTAGAATAGTTAAAGATATTGGTACATGGTTTGACACACAGTGATGAGTAATAATTGGCTATCAACTGTATTATTATTTGAAGAAGACACTTTTAGTATTACCTCCTAAATAATTTTGTAGTCCATTAAATATGATGTTTCTGGCTAAAAAGTACAAAGAGCCCATCCTAAATGACTTAAACAATAAGGAAATATGTTATATGTCCTAACAGGAAAGAGTGAAACAATCAGTAGTTCAAAGATGCTATCACTATCACATACCTGACTCTGCATCTCTCTGCTCTGTCTTTCTCACGCTGTGTTGTGCTTAGTCACTCAGTCGTGTCCGACTCATTTCGACCCTTTGGATTGTAGCCTTCCAGGCTTTCCTATCCCTGGGATTTTTTCAGGCAAGAACACTAGAATGGGTTGCCATTTACTCCTCCAGGGGATCTTTCCAACCCAGGGATGGAACCCGCATTTCTTGTGTCTCCTGCATTGCAGGCAGATTTTTCACACATGGAGCCATTAGGGAAAAATTTAACCCTGATTCTGGAGTACCTTGTGATTGTCACAAGGCTGTCAGTGGCTAATGGAGCTGCCTGCTGCTTTATTCTCAACCATCTGAAGAGAGGGAAAAGCCACACCTCCAAGTATGAAATGTAAATCTTTCCTTCATTCAGATTGGATCAATCTTACTTGTGAGACCAATCGGAATCCTGGAGCATGGGGGCATGGGGCATGGGGACAGATGACTTGTGATTGACTCTGGATTCACCCCCAGAGCCTAGTCTTGGATTGCATTCCCCTAAGTCAGGAGACAGGTACAGTGGTGAATACTTGACCAGAATGTGGCTTCTATTAGGAATAAAAAGAGAAATAGAAACTAACTGGACAACCAGCAATGTTTACCACATGTACTATTGCTGTCAGAAAATGTGGAGATACCCTATTAATCAAGAGGATGAGTTCTAACATGTTGCATTGTGCCTAGAAACTATGTTTCCAGATGTAAAAAGTATATATATAATATATATTCAATAATATTGATTGAGAGGTTATTTTGTGCCAGATAATATGTTAATTTCTTTACATTCATAATTTACTTCAAACTTCACAACCACCCTCACTCATTTATTTAATCAAGCAAGTATTGAATATCAACCATATTTCAGGCACTCTCTAGTCACTAGGAATATGATAGTCAAAAAAAAGACCAACCCCCAGCCCTCAAATTCCCCACATTCTATAAATAGGAGGCTGCAGCCAAAAAGGAGTGAATTTCCCTGAATCACAAAGTATTAATGTGACAGAGCTGGGAGTTGAATATGGGGAGTTTGGCTCCAAAGCCAAGAGTGGATTGTGGCAGGAAAATGTCTACATGGCCCTAAGGGGAATAATATAAATTTGAGATAAGAGATTAACTGAAATTCAGACATAGTGCTGAGCCAATCCTGGGCAGCTGAATTTAGTCCTAAGTGACTTTCAAGACTTGGTGGAGAGTTGACCTTAGAGAGGAGAAGTTCATTTTCAGAGGAAGGAAGAAACAGAGGATAAATACAAAAGGGGGTTAGAAGACTTCTCTGATACAGGGTTCCTGTGACACTTGGACACAGTGCCAGCAAAATAAGACAAAGAACAGGGTTTGTTATCTTTGTGGGAGTCGTTACCTCCTGTACTGGGTTCATGTAAACTAGGCTTTCTCAACCTTGGCATTACTGACATTTGGAACTGGATCATTATTTGCTGCGGGGGCTGTCCTATGTGTTGTAGGGTGTTTACCAGCATCCCTAGCCTCTGCCAACTGGAGGCCAATTATACCTCCCCAAAGTTATGACAACAAAAGTATCTCCAGACATTGACAAGTATCCCCTGGAGGACAAAATTTCCCTCAGTTGCAAAGCACTGCTTGAAGCCATTACCTTTTTCATTCAAAAGCCCTGGATCGGGAAGATTCCCTGGAGGAGGAAATGGTAACCCACTCTGGTTCTCTTGCCTACGGAATTCCATGGACAGAGGAGCCTGGAGGGCTATAGTACATAGAGTTACAAAGAGTTGGACACGACTGAAGCAACTTAGCACACACACATACATACACATATACACACTCATGTGTATGTGTACATGTATATGTACAAATCACAGAAGAAACTCACTCTAAGTGTACATTAGATAGGTTCTTTGGGCTTCCCTGGTGGCTCAGAGGGTAAAGCGTCTGCTTGCAATTCAGGAGACCTGGGTTTGATCCCTGGGTCAGGAAGATCCCCTGGAGAAGGAAATGGCAACCCACTCCAGTACTCTTGCCTGGAAAATCCCATGGACAGAGAAGCCTGGTAGACTACACTCCATGGGATCGCAAAGAGTCGGACACAACTGAGCGACTTCACTTCACTTCTCTCTATATATCTGAGTTTCCACATCTACAAATGGAGAAAGTTAAGAAATAAGACATATAAGGTATCTTACATAAGATAATTCAGAAGTACTTTTTTTTCTTTTAAACTTAGAAGTAATCCATGATTCACTGAAAACTTTTTTGAGTTACCCTCCCCCTTAACCAATGATTCAGTTTACAAAAGTGGGATTTATAATCAAATTTTGGAAAAATAGGTCTATAGAATGAAGCATCCTCTTTTTCTTTCCCAAAATCTCATTGAGTAATATAATTATTTAGGATAGAAAATTGTCATTGATCTATGTGATCGTGCCATCATTGATTCACGGTCAGGTGTGACATCATTATCTTCTGAAAGCATTCATGATCAAGTTCTCTGTGTTCATTTTACAATTGTATGGCCACAGTCAAAGAGAATATGCGAAGAAAAGGTCAGTAAATGCTGAGGTGAATCCATCTGCATAGAAGAAAAAAAGGAGGAGGCTGTTTCCATGGCTTCTAAGAGAAGCAAAGAGAGAAATGTGAAAAATGAAAACTAGTTTGCAGTGGCAAACAAAATGAACTGGTCTATAAATATTTCATAATTTTATCCCCATGAAGTCTCATTGTTTGGTGGTTAGCTTTATGATGAGTAATCATGGGTTGCTTTATGTTTGTTTCTAGCTTTTTCTGCTGATCTCTGTACCATCCGTATCTGAAATAGCACCCACTAATTTCTTTTTCATTTACCTCATTCTGATATAGAGAGAATATATGTAGTCATCAAGTAGGGAGTTAGAGATGTACTATCCAATTTAAACATATAAAGTACATTTTTAGAGTCAAAGTCTGTAAAAATGAAAAGTGAAAGATAAACACTTTGGTGATGCTTTTCATTAGAAATAGAATAACTTTGAAGATCGCTTCTGGTTTCCCAAGAGGTTGCGAAGGTTCTCCTAGGAGCAGTTATGTTGCAGTTATCTTCTGTCTTGGGAAGATTGTATCACTCATTGGTAGCTGAGATGTGTACAGAGTAATCCTCTTGGCTCAGAACTGAAGTAGCCGCCTGGGCTCGGAAGTGGGACACCCATCTCTAGCTTTTGCCCGTGCACATCCATCCTCTCTTCCTTTGTTACCATCACCTTTGTCTTCCTTCAAAGAACCACCTGTTTCTCACCTAAAGTTCAAGAGGTCTGGTAGGACTGCCCTCACATGAGTATCGTCATCATTTCACACCTCCATATCACCAGCCTGTCCAACACAGTCTGTTGCTGCGGCTACAGTGATGGGTTCAGAGATGAACATATAACCTCAAAGCGTCCACTGGAACCCAATCTTGGGATCTCTGATAAAATTATCGGAGAAAAGAACTTGCCCTTGGTCCTTCAAATTTCTAGAGTACATAAATTCTTTCCCTTTGCTTGAGCTAGCTTGAATTCAGTTTCATTCCGTTCAGTTCAGTTCAGTCACTCAGTCGTGTCTGACTCTTTGCGACCCCATGAATCACAGCACGCCAGGCCTCCCTGTCCATCACCAACTCCCGGAGTTCACTCAAACTCATGTCCATCGAGTCGGTGATGCCATCCAGCCATCTCATTCTCCGTCGTCCCCTTCTCCTCCTGCCCCCAATCCCTCCCAGCATCAGAGTCTTCTCCAGTGAGTCACCTCGTCGCATGAGGTGGCCAAAGTATTGGAGTTTCAGCTTCAGCATCAGTCCTTCCAATGAACACCCAGGATTGATCTCCTTTAGGATGAACTGGTTGGATCTCCTTGCAGTCCAAGGGACTCTCAAGAGTCTTCTCCAGCACCACAGTTCAAAAGCATCAATTCTTCGGCGATCAGCCTTCTTCACAGTCCAACTCTCACATCCATACAAGACCACGGGAAAAACCATAGCCTTGACTAGACGGACCTTGGTTGGCAAAGTAATGTCTCTGCTTTTTAATATGCTATATAGGTTGGTAACAGCTTTACTTCCAGGGAGCAAACGTCTTTTAATTTCATGGCTGCAGTCACTGTCTGCAGTGACTTAGGAGCCCAAGAAAATAAAGTCTGTCACTGTTTCCATTGATTCCCCATCTATTTGCTGAGAAGTGATAAGACCAGATGCCATGATCTTTGCTTGCTGAATGTTGAGTCTTAAACCAACTTTTTCACTCTCTTCTTTCACTTTCATCAAGAGGTTCTTTAATTCCTTTCGCTTTCTGCCATAAGGGTGGTGTCATCTGCATATCTGAGGTTATTGATATTTCTCCCGGCAATCTTGATTCCAGCTTGTGCTTCCTCCAGCCCAGCATTTTGCATGGTGTACTCTGCATACAAGTTAAATAAGCAGGGTGACAATATACAGCCTTGACATACTCCTTTCCCGATTTGGAACCAGTCCGTTGTTCCATGTCTGGTTCTAACTTGACCTGCATACAGACTTCTCAGGAGGCAGCTAAGGTGGTCTGGTATGCCCATCTCTTTAAGAATTTTCCACAGTTTGTTTTATTAGTACTTGCAGCTTAAGGGGTTCCTGAGGAATTCAAAAGTCAAGTTCTGTAGAACCTGGAACAGACTATGGGATCATAGATGCTTGTGAATGAAGTGGAAGAAGAACTCATGTTTGTTAAGTCAAGAAACACCTGGAGTAACTGGCAAATTTGGCCTTGGAGCACGGAATGAAGCAGGGCAAAGGCTAATAGAGTTTTGCCAAGAGAACGCACTGGTCATAGCAAACACCCTCTTCCAACAACACAAGAGAAGACTCTACACATGGACATCACCAGATGGTCAACACCGAAATCAGATTGATTATATTCTTTGCAGCCAAAGATGGCGAAGCTCTATACAGTTAGCAAAAACAAGACCAGGAGCTGACTGTGGCTCAGATCATGAACTCCTTATTGCCAAATTCAGACTTAAATTGAAGAAAGTAGGGAAAACCACTAGACCATTCAGATATGACCTCAATCAAATCCCTTATGATTATACAGTGGAAGTGAGAAATAGATTTAAGGGACTAGATCTGATTGATAGAGTGCCTGATGAACTCTGGACGGAGGTTCGTGACATTGTACAGGAGACAGGGACCAAGACTATCCCCATGGAAAAGAAATGCAAAAGAGCGAAATGGCTGTCTGAGGAGGCCTTACAAATAGCTGTGAAAAGAAGAGAGGCGAAAAGCAAAGGAGAAAAGGAAAAATATAAGCATCTGAATGCAGAGTTCCAAAGAATAGCAAGGAGAGATAAGAAAGGCTTCCTCAGTGAGCAATGCAAAGAAATAGAGGAAAACAACAGAATAGGAAAAACAAGAGACCGCTTCAAGAAAATTAGAGATTCCAAGGGGACATTTCATGCAAAATTGGGCTCGATAAAGGACAGAAATGGTATGGACCTAAAAGAAGCAGAAGATATTAAGAAGAGGTGGCAGGAATACACAGAAGAACTGTACAAAAAAGATCTTCACGACCAAGATAGTCACGATAACGTGATCACTGACCTAGAGCCAGACATCTTGGAATGTGAAGTCAAGTGGGCCTTAGAAAGCATCACTACGAACAAAGCTAGTGGAGGTGATGGAATTCCAGTTGAGCTATTTCAAGTCTTGAAAGATGATGCTGTGAAAGTGCTGCACTCAATATGCCAGCAGATTTGGAAAACTCAGCAGTGGCCACAGGACTGGAAGAGGTCAGTCTTCATTCCAATCCCAAAGAAAGGCAATGCCAAAGAATGCTCAAACTACCGCACAATTGCACTCATCTCACACGCTAGTAAAGTCATGCTCAAAATTCTCCAAGCCAGGCTTCAGCAGTATGTAAACCGTGAACTCCCAGATGTTCAAGCAGGTTTTAGAAAAGGCAGAGGCACCAGAGATCAAATTGCCAACATCCGCTGGATCATGGAGAAAGCAAGAGAGTTCCAGAAAAACATCTATTTCTGCTTCATTAACTATGCCAAAGCCTTTGACTGTGTGGATCACAATAAACTGTGGAACATTCTGAAAGAGATGGGAATACCAGACCACCTGACCTGCCTCTTGAGAAACCTGTATGCAGGTCAGGAAGCAACAGTTAGAACTGGACATGGAACAACAGACTGGTTCCAAATAGGAAAAGGTGTACGTCAAGGTTGTATATTGTCACCTTGCTTATTTAACTTCTATGCAGAGTACATCATGAGGAACGCTGGGCTGGAAGAAGCACAAGCTGGAGTCAAGATTGCTGGGAGAAATATCAATAACCTCAGATATGCAGATGACACTACCCTTATGGCAGAAAGTGAAGAGGAACTCAAAAGCCTCTTGATGAAAGTGAAAGAGGAGAGTGAAAAGGTTGGCTTGAAGCTCAACATTCAGAAAACAAAGATCATGGCATCTGGTCCCATCACTTCATGGGAAATAGATGGAAAAACAGTGGAAACAGTGTCAGACTTTATTTTTTGGGGCTCCAAAATCACTGCAGATGCTGATTGCAGCCATGAAATTAAAAGCCGCTTGCTCCTTGGAAGGAAAGTTATGACCAACCTAGATAGTATATTAAAAAGCAGAGACATTACTTTGCCAACCAAGGTCCATCTAGTCAAGGCAATGGTTTTTCCCGTGGTCATGTATGGATGTGAGAGTTGGACTGTGAAGAAAGCTGATTGCCGAAGAATTGATGCTTTTGAACTGTGGTGTTGGAGAAGACTCTTGAGAGTCCCTTATACTGCAAGGAGATCCAACCAGTCCATTCTAGAGGAGATCAATCCTGGATGTTCATTGGAGGGACTGATGCTAAAGCTGAAACTGCAATACTTTGACCACCTCATGCGACGAGTTGACTCACTGGAAAAGACCCTGATGCTGGGAAAGTTTGGGGGCGGAAGGAGAAGGGGACGACGGAGAATGAGATGGCTGGATGGCATCACCGACTCTGTGGACATGAGTTTGAGTGTACTCCGGGAGTTGGTGATGGACAGGGAGGCCTGGCGTGCTGTGATTCATGGGGTTGCAGAGAGTCGGACACGACTGAGCAACTGAACTGAACTGAACTGAACATTGCTGGCATAACTACAAAACATAAGCTAGGAAGTGGTTAACAGAAAAATCAGTGTGTATTTGAGGGGGACACACAAGGTCTTCAGAAGCACAATGCAGTGTTCAAATGATGAAGCTGGTTGATGGCCACGGGGACTTGTGTTTATAGAATTTTTAAATGTACATATGTATTTTATACTTTCATCTTTAGATGATATGTGTCCATTTTTCTGAAATTGGAAAAAAGTCTTGTGCAAAACCACAGGGCTTGTAAATGGAGTGATATCAGTCCTTAGTTCACTGGGTTGGGAGGATTAAATGAGACAAAGCAAGTAAGGCTTTATGATCATGCCAGACACATAGAAAGTACTTGAAGGATGTTAGATGTTGGTCTAATAATAACTGGGGATGTTTGGAGACTTACAGAAGATAATGCATATTAAACACGTAGCACAATTTCTGGCATTTAGTAAGCGCTCATTTTAATATTTGTTATTTTCATCAGAACTAGTTCCTATGTTTTCCTGACTGGCATATCTTCTGTAGAAGTGGGTTATCCATGGTATTTGTGGGCTCAGTGTTTTTGTCCTACCATTCAGGCTCTTGTAGCCTAATACATTTTACTCAAAAAGGATAAGGGTAGAGATACTGGTCCATGCGTGCATGCTCAGTCGCTCAGTCATGTCAACTCTTTGCAACCCCAATGGACTATAGCCTGCCAGGCTCCTTTGTGGGATTTCCCAGGCAAGAATACTGAAATGGATTGCCGTTTCCTCACCTTTTGAATTCTTTTCCAGTCTTATCTTTTAAAGATCTTTACATGAGTTCCCCCTCCTGAACCCCCTTCCCACCTCCTTCCTCCCACATGCGGGGCGGATTCAGAGTGAGAGCAAGGACAGTGGCTTGTGAGACTGAATGTGCTTTTCACCAAGTTCAAGGGAGACCTGCCCTTCACTGGAGACAGACTGGTACATTCTCAGGCTGAGTACCCTCAGGCCTCCTGATGATGGTCAGCATTGCTGCATTGTACTTTGAGGCTGTTCCTTTTCTTTCTTTCTTTCCTTCTTTATTTCTTTCTTCTTTTAACACCTTATTTTGAAATAATTTCAGAGTCACAAGACATTGCAAAAATAATACAGAGAGTTCCTGAGTCCCCTTCACCCACTTCCCCCAACAATAGCATCTTACATATTCAGAGTCCATTGTCAAAACCAGGACACTGATGCTGGCACATTATCATTTTCCTTGAATAATAGCAAATGTTTTATTGGGTCCTTACAGTCTATCAGGCATATTATCATTCATTTCTTGTAACAACCCTCTACTGTAAGTATTATTATTATTAGCTCAATTTTATTGATAAGAGAAGTAAAGCTCTGAGAATTCAGCATGTTTTCCAAGGCTGCTGCTGCTGCTGCTAAGTCACTTCAGTCGTGTCCGACTGTGTGACCCCATAGACGGCCTGCTACCAGGCTCCCCCGTCCCTGGGATTCTCCAGGCAAGAACACAAGGCTAGTCAGGTCATAAATGGCAGAACTGGGACTAGACTCCATCAAGTTTTACTCTAGAGTAACACTCTTTAAATACAAATCAATGTTAAGAAACTTTATCAAGTAGGCCTCAAAAGTCAGACTGGAAGCCTTTCAGCCTTTTGCAGCCTACATCTCTGAGTTGATTCACTTTCTGTTCAGTCTGCACTGCCCCAGTAGGGGAAGAGGGAGCTGTTGACTGGAGCTCCCAGTTTGTTTGTTTGTTTTTCAGATTTTTAGAGTGTCTTTTTATTGTGGTAAATGTCATGTAATATAGAACATCCTATTTTAACCATATTTAACTGTACACTTCAGTTAGAGCCCCCAAATTTTGACAACAAATTACTAAACCCAAAATTTGCTCGAACTTTTAATAAATGTATAATAATATTTAATAAAAGTAAATAATAGCATTCAAAATATGAAGTGTACTGCAGAGTAGTTGTCTTTTTCAAACTCTTTAACTTCAAGAGCTTGTCAGTTGATATATCATGACTGATTTTAATTGGGGCAAATATTCAAAGTCTAAAAAAAAAACCTCACTAGAGGTCTGATTTTGGAAAAAAACAGAAAAATTACAAACACACATTTAGGAAGTAGGTAGATAATAATACAAAAGAATATGCAATGGTAATAGCTGACATTTCCAAAGATTCTTATATATGCCCTGTCCTGCATTAGGCACATAGATACTTAGATATGTTACTTCCTTTTTTTCTTACTGTATGATAGCAGCATCATTATCATCTTTGTAATATAATAGCTAACAAGGAGAAGGAAATGGCAACCCACTCCAGTATTCTTGCCTGGAGAATCCTGTGGACAGAGGAGCCTGGTGGGCTGCTGTCCATGGGGTCACACAGAGTCAGACACGACTGAAGTGACTTTGCATGCATGCATTGGGGAAGGAAATGACAACCCATTCCAGTGTTCTTGCCTGGAAAAACCCAGGGACGGAGGAGCCTGGTGGGCTGCCATCTATGGGGTCGCAAAGAATCAGACAAGACTGAAGTGACTTAGCAGCAGCAGCAGCTAACAAACCAAGATTGGGTGTATAGTGTATGCCTTGCAATCTGCTAAACACTTTACATAGTCTCACTTAATACTTTCAATTCTTGTTATTACAACCTACCAGTCATTTTCTGCCTTTTAGGTAGGTATAAGGATGCCCCTAGCTGACATTTATTGCGCTCTTGCAATAATGCAGTCAGTGGATCACATGTGTTCCTTGTTCCATTTAGTTCTCATTGCAGCCCTGAGATGGGAGGCATCATTATTCCCATTTTACAAATGAAGAGGCTGAGACTCAGAGCCATGAAGTAACCAAGAGCAGGTGAAGGAGCCCTGATTCATATGCAGATGTATCTCTCAAGTGGCTGGGGTCTACACTCCACTGCCTTCAGGTTTTAGAAGAGAAAATTTAATGTGGACTGCAGTCTTTGGCGGAGAAGGCAATGGCAAGCCACTCCAGTACTATTGCCTAGAAAATCCCATGGATGGAGGAGCCCAGTAGGCTGCAGTTCGTGGGGTCGCTAAGCACGACTGAGCGACTTCACTTTTACTTTTCACTTTCACACATTGGAGAAGGAAATGGCAACCCACTCCAGTGTTCTTGCCTGGAGAATCCCAGGGATGGGGGAGCCTGGAGGGATTCCATCTATGGGGTCACACAGAGTCGGACACGACTGAAGTGACTTAGCAGCAGCAGCAGCAGCAGTCTTTGGAGGGGAGAACATGCACAGCTTTGACTTTGAAGAGTGAATAAGCAGTGAGCCAGGTGAGGGACAACCCTTCTGAAGCAAATGCAGAAGCAGGGATGCTGGTGGGTGCTACCACTTGTGTAACCTCAGGCAAGAAACCTGCCTGGTTAGAATTCCAAGGTGAGACTGCTGACCAGGAAGGCTGGGTTCAAGTTACAGGGAATCTTCCACACTTTTCAGAGGAGTGTGGACTTAATGAGATGAGCTCTTCATTTCGGAAATCAATTTAGGGCTTTGAACATGGAATGGTAAAACTGTGGCTCTCCACAGAACCACCTGGAAGCAACATGCAGTGTTGGCTGATTCTCATTGCACTCTTCTCCCTACAGGCATACAGCAGGGTCTCTGGCAAAGACAGTTGCCTCCACTTTCCCATCACAGCTGCCACTGCCCTCTCCGCATGTAAAAGTAAGAAAATCAGGAAGAATCTTATATGGCAGGGTTCTGATCAAAACTTGGCTATTCCACTAGGAAAAAAAGTTTGAAATCTACTGTTTTACACCAACAGTGTATCTGAGTTCAGTTCAGTTCAGTCACTCAGTCCTGTCTTACTCTTTGCGACCCCATGACTGCAGCAGGCCAGGTTTCTCTGTCTATCACCAACTCCCTGAGCTTGCTCAAACTCATGTCCATCAAGTCGGTGATGCCATCCAACCATTTCATCCTCTGTCGTCCCCTTCTCCACCTGCCTTCAATCTTTCCCAGCATCAGGGTCTTTTCCAATGAGTCAGTTCTTTGCATCAGGTGGCCAAAGTATTGGAGTTTCAGCTTTAGCATCAGTTCTTCCAAAGAATATTCAGGACTGATTTCTTTTAGGATAGACTGGTTTGATCTCCTTGCAATCCAAGGGGCTCTCAAGAGTCTTCTCCAACACCACTGTTTGAAAGCATCCATTCTTTGGTGCTTAGCTTTCTTTATAGTCCAACTCTCACATCCGTACATGACTACTGGAAAAACCATAGCTTTGACTAGACGGACCTTTGTTGGCAAAGTATAATGTCTCTGCTTTTTAATATGCTGTCTAGGTTTGTCATAGCTTTTCTTCCAAGGAATAAGCGTCTTTTTAAATTTCATGGCTGCAGTCACTATCTGCAGTGATTTTGGAGCCCCCCAAAATTTCCATTGTTTCCCCATCTATTTGCCATGAAGTGATGCGACCAGATGCCATGATCTTAGTTTTCTGAATGTTGAGCTTTAAGCCAGCTTTTTCACTCTCCTCTTTCACTTTCATCAAGAGACTCTTCAGTTCCTCTTTACTTTCTGCCATGAGGGTAGTGTCATCTGCATATCTGAGGTTATTGATATTTCTTCCAGCAATCTTGATTCCAGCTTGTGCTTCCTCCAGCCCAGCATTTCTCATGATGTACTCTGCAAAGAAGTTAAATAAGCAGGGTGACAATATATAGCCTTGACATACTCCTTTCCCAGTTTGGAACCAGTCTGTTGTTCCATGTCCAGTTTTTTTTTTTTTCCTAACCAGAGCGTGTTTACTGGTAACCATATGAATGCACACACACATAACATTTAAATGGCCATGTAAAAACACAAAAATTATCTAGAAGCCAGATAGAAACTGCATGTTTTATTAATAATCAAATGTGTTGATCATTTTTCCTTTTTTTTTTTACTTTACATTATTGTACTGTTTTTGCCATACATTGACATGAATCTGCCCCCGGGTGTACACGTGTTCCCCATCTTGAACCCCTCTCCCACCTCCCTTCCCATCCCATCCCTCTGGTTCATCCCAGTACACCAGCCCTGAACATCCTGTATCATGCATTGAACGTGGACTGGTGATTCGTTTCACATATGATAATATACATGTTTCAATGCCATTCTCCCAAATCATCCCACCCTCGCCCTCTCCCACAGAGTCCAAAAGACTGTTCTATACATCTGTGTCTCTTTTGCTGTCTTGTATACAGGGTTATCATTATCATCTTTCTAAATTCCATATATATGCGTTAATATACTGTATTGGTGTTTTTCTTTCTGGCTTACTTCACTCTGTATAATAGGCTCGTTTCCTCCACCTCATTAGAACTGATTCAAATGTATTCTTTTTAATTGCTGTGCAATACTCCATTATGTATGTGTACCACAACTTTCTTATCCATTCGTCTGCAGATGGACATCTAGGTTGCTTCCATATCCTGGCTATTAGGGACAGTGCTGCGATAAACACTGGAGTACATGTGACTCTTTCAATTCTGGTTTCCTTAGTGTGTATGCCCAGGAGTGTGATTGCTGGGTCGTGTAGCAGCTCTATTTCCAGCTCTTTAAGGAATCTTCACACTGTTCTCCATAGAGGTTGTACTAGTTTGCATTCCCACCAACAATGTAAGAGGGTTCCCTTTTCTCCACACCCTCTCCATTATTTATTACTTGCCAGAAAAATAAACGACTCAATCAAAAAATGGGCCAAAGAACTAAACAGACATTTCTCCAGAAGACATACAGATGGCCAACAAACACATGAAAAGATGCTCAACGTCACTCATAATTAGAGAAATGCAAATCAAAACCACAATGAGGTACCATTTCACGCCAGTCCATGTCCAGTTTTAAGTATTTCTTCTTACCCTGCATGCAGATTTCTCACGAGACAGGTCAGGTGGTCTAGTATTCCCATCTCTTTAAGAATTTCCCACAGTTGATTGTGATCCACACAGTCAAAGGCTTTGGCATAGTCAATAAAACAGAAATAGATGTTTTCTGGAACTCTCTTGCTTTTTCGATGATCCAACAGATTTTGGCAATTTGATCTCTGGTTCCTCTGCCTTTTCTAAATCCAACTTGAACATTTGGAAATTCACAGTTCACATACTGTTGAAGCCTGGCTTGGAGAATTTTGAGCATTACTTCGTTAGTGTGTGAGATGAGTGCAATTGTGCAGTAGTTTGGCATTGGCATTGGCCTTCTTTGGGACTGGAATGAAAACTGACCTTTTCCAGTCCTGTGGCCACTGCTGTTTTCCAAATTTGCTGGCATATTGAGTGCAGCACTTTCACAGCATCATCTTTTAGGATTTGAAATAGCTCAACTGGAATTCCGTTGCCTCCACTAGCTTGCTTTGTAGTGATGCTTCCTAAGGCCCACGTGACTTCGCATTCCAGGATGTTGGCTCTAGGTGAGTGATCAGACCATTGTGATTATCTGGGTCATGAAGATCTTTTTTGTATAGTTCTTCTGTGTATTCTTCCACCTCTTCTTAATATCTTCTGCTTCTGTTTAGATCCATACTATTTCTGTCCTTTATTGTACCAATCTTTGAATGAAATGTTCCCTTGGTATCTGTAATTTTCTTGAAGAGGTCTCTAGTCTTTCCTCTTCTATTGTTTTCCTCTATTTCCTGTGTCTGAGATCAGTAAACAAATCAGACTGGCGACTGATTAAATTGAAAATAACACCAAATCAGTATACAAATCTCTGTATTTGAGATCATTGTACAAATCAGACTGGCGATTGATTAATTTAAAAATAATGTGACAGCTGGAATCCCTGGGTGCCGGGATTAGATTTGGAAGTTTTCATCATCTTTGAGGACTGTTAGCCCCTCAGGCGAGGTGGGGTTCTAGAGCCCCATCCCCTCTGCCATGCTTGGATGAAGCATCCAAAACTCATCTGATCACACTCCCTTTCTGCTCCTCTTCTCCACCTGTTAGGATGAGGTTCTGTTAAACAGCAGCCCAAGAGAAAATGGGAGAAAGATTGCTGTAATAAGATCATAAAAGAGTCATTACTGTGGATCACTGGCTAGGGCTCAGAAATACTTTCATTACGGTGAATTTCATCTATCAGCTCACACATTTTACAAGTAAACAAATGAGTTACCAGTTTACCTCCTAGGATTCTTCAAGTGAGAGTTTATCCCACCAGAAGTAGTTTTTCAACAACCACCCCTCCCCACTGGCCTATGCTATCCTTTTTGCTAATTTATAAGCCAAATGTTGATGATACGTTTATATACATTTAACAAACCCCAACTCTGCCAAACTGTGTGAACAGCAATTGACCCCAGTAAGTAGAGATCCAGGGTGCTTTAACATGATGCAGAATTTCCTGATCATCTCTCCTACTGTAGGAATGTTAGAACCAGAACCTGCCATGACTCAACATACATGGCAGGAACAAACATAACATAGTATTCTGTTTTTTGAAAATGTGTTTATAACTGTTTTGTGGATGGGTTCCCATACCTCAAACAGGTGTATGTTTAATAAAACAAACAAAGAAAAAACATCAACCAAAAAGCCTGAACTAGGAAGCAGGGGAAGCATGACCTCCTCCCAGCTCAGTCTCTCTTTTCCTATGGGATGACATCTTTTTATTTCATACATTTCCTCATCCATAGCAAGTTAGATGAATTAGAGTATCTGAGCATTCCTTTTATTTGATTAATGAGCTCATCTAAGACTGTCTACATGTTCAAAACACTTACTCTAAAGTTAGTGGATTTTTGGTTAAGGCTGTCTTGTGCTCAAGATAGGAGTTTAAATTTGCCTAAAATTTTACATCTGATACGTGCAAAAACTTGTTGTTCGGTCACTAAGTCATATCTAACCCTCTGCGACACCATGAACTGTAGCACACCAGGCTCCCCTGTCCTCCACAATCTCCCAGAGTTTTCTCAAATTCATGTTCATTGAGTCTGTGATGCTGTCTAACCATCTCCTCCTCTGCCGTCCTCTTCTATTGGCTTCAGTCTTTCCCAGCATCAGGATCTTTTCCAATAAGTTGGCTGTTCACATCAGGGGACAAAATATCGGAGTTTCAGGTTTAGCATCAGTCCTTCCAATGAGCACTCACAGTTTTACTCTACCCTAAATATTTTGTAAATGCTCTGTTGAACCAAGTTGGGCTGGTGTATTCTTGAAGGACTTCTCAGGGCTTTTAATGAGTCCTTACAAAGTCTTCAAAATCATTTGATTATAAAACTCAACATTTTTCTAAGAAAGAACATTCACGGGATAATGCTGTGTTAGAGCCCTCAGCCTCCAACCTTAAGCTCACTCTGCTGAACTTTCTGCTTAAAATTGAAAGCAGGATGCCTTTGACACACTACTTGTGAGATCAGAGGTACCGGTCTTACCTTAGACTTCTCACAGATAAACCTATAAAGCAGAAATGTTGACTGCCTCTTTCCTTTTTAAAAAAATTATTTGTATTTATTCATTTATTTGGCTCCACCAGGTCTGAGTTGTAGAAATGAGGTCTTTGATCTTCGTTGCATCATGCAAGGTCTTTTGGCTGCAACATGAAAACTTAGCTGTGGCATGATGGATCTAGTTCCCTGACCAGGGATTGAACCCAGGCCCCCTGCATTGGGAGTGTGGAGTCTTAACCACTGGACCACCAGGGAAGTCCCTGATCACCTCTTTTCTTTACAAAAAAAATTCTGAATCTGTTCTTTAGGGAATGCTCGAACAGAAAGTCCAGACTTATATCTATTTTCTGCCACTTTGTTTTTTAAGTCTTGATCTCCCAATTGAGAGAGAGAAGAGGTTTTAAGATGAGTTTGAGAAAAATTCACAGCATAGTGACTAATTTTTCTGGTTGTTTGTACCTAAATTATGCCAATATTTAATTAAAGCATATAATAGGGAAGAATAACATTGAAGTTTTGGGCATAAAACCAACTTGGGTTGAAACTCAACTCTACTACTTAGAAGTCTGTGTAACATGGTTAATCTCTCTGAATCTCACTTTCCTTATCTGTAAAACAGGGATTGTTAAAGCTGCCCCATAGGGTAACTGGGGCTATCACAGAAGATGTGTTGAGATTTATTGAGCTCCAACCATATACAAAGCATAAGAAAGCTAGCTTTATGTTTAGGAATGTAGACTGTTAACTGGTTTGTGCCTAAAATTCCTCTAGCTGGATGCCTTATTATTTCACATCATTTCCCACAATAGAAAAATAAATATGATTCAAATTTAGAGGAGAAAAACAAATTGCTAAATAAAATTTAGCATAGGATACTGAATAAACATTGATCTAGAATAATAGGGAAGTAATTACCTAGCCCTGTTTTCTATCTTAAAAAAACTCTTTTCTATATGAGACTTGCTCTTTCTCTCTGGAAAGTACCAGATATGCTACAGATTTGCATAACAATCCCTCCCTTTTAATGAAATACATGATATATAAGTTTTAGCCTTAAGGCCCTTCTTCAATGCTAAAAATGAATATTAAAGACTTTCAGCATTATAATGAATACAACTTAAATCTTTGAGAACCCAGTGTTCATCCTGACCCCTCATATTATTTCAAATGTATTTTGTACTAATTGTTTTTGGAAAACTCTTTCTCCTAGATTAATATTTCAACTGTTTTAAAATAGGTAAACTTTATTGTACATTATCACTTGAATAGAACAAATAATTTTAGTGCCTCCATAGACAATTGGCTTTCAAGTTGAGGCATGGTGATTTATTTTTAAAAATAAAGAGAAATCATCAGCATTGAAATAGATTAAAATAGATGTCTTACTTAGAATTATAAAAGCAATTCCATTTTCATATGTCACATTTAAAGCACAGTTATTATTTTAAAAAGATATTTCAGACTGATATTATGGGTTTATTAACAAGAAAAGCCGCCTTGTAATAGTACAGTGATAAAGGATAAAGGATGAAAAAACAAGCAGAATATCATCTATTTTACTTTTTTGAATCTGTCTCAATGAAAATCATTTACACAAAGACAAATGGGACCCAGTTATTAAATTACCAGGCTCACCTATTATTCTATAATGCTTGGAAGTCTTAAGAATATGATACACAAAAAGTAAGTCATCAAGCAAGCTGGAATCACTTTTAAAACTAGAACTTCATGAAAGTGCTCTTCATATATATATATATATATATATATACACACACACACATATATGTGAGAAAAGGTTTTAAGCTCCCAGCTCAAGACAGCAGATTAAGCATACATGTATTGCCCTGTGCCTCAAATTCTACTGACAAATATTTATTGAGCCCCTACTATGTAATGGGCAATTGAAATGAAAATACATCTAACAAGGTGAAAACGGTAGTGGTCTGTCAGGAAGCTAGCACCTGGGGCAAATTCCCAAACTCAGGAAGCAGAGAATTAAACAGAGAAACCAGAGAGCGCATCAAAAGTACAGCCCATAACAAGCTCAAGAAAATTTCGTGGTGATGAATTTGCCCTAAAATGAAAGAAAAAAGAAAAATAAATCTGCCCTGAGGAGCAATAAGGAAACTCCACACTCCTTATTCCCTAAAGCATTGAAATAGATTAAAATAGATGTCTTACTTAGAATTATAAAAGCAATTCCATTTTCATATGTCACATTTAAAGCACAGTTATTATTTTAAAAAGATATTTCAGACTGATATTATGGGTTTATTAACAAGAAAAGCCGCCGTGTAATAGTACAGTGATAAAGGATAAAGGATGAAAAAACAAGCAGAATATCATCTATTTTATCTATTTATCTTAATCAGCAAAATCTATAAAGGGCCAGATAATAAATGTTTTTAGCTTTGTGGGCCATATAATCTTTCTCTCAAAAGCACTCCACTTTTCTCTTGCAGTGTAAAGCAATCATAGGCAACATTTAAGTGTGTTCTGTAGCTGTGTTCTAATAAAACTTTATTTATAAAAACAAGTAGTAGATCACAGTTTGCCAAGCCCTGATCTAAATTTTTACCATAGTGTCTATATTATATCGAAATGGACAAATAAAAAATAATTTAAAGGGAATATATATGGCCAGAATTTTATCTCTAGTCCAGCCTCTTCTCTGCATCCCAGGTCAGTCTGGCTGCCCTTCCCCACATCCAGGTAACTGCTGCACCCCAGCATACCCAGTGTTAATCAGTTACACATAATGAGTCCTTGTGATGAATCTTGGCCTTTCCTTTTCTGCTCTTTATCTCAACTAATAGTAGGTTCTGCGTGTTTCACTGCTTGAATGAATCAGTTCATTTCTCTCCCTCTTTCCTGTCAACAAGAGTAGCAGAAGTCCCCTAGACCACTACAGTATCCTCCCATCAGGTCCGTGCCCATCCCCCCATTTGTCTATCCTTCCATCCATCTACCCATCCATCCATCCAAACTCTTCTCCATATTTTCAGTAATTTGTTCACCAAAAGTTTATTGAGTGCCTTCTAATACCAGCCACACTTCCAGATACTTGACTTAAACTGGTGAACAAAAGATGTTTTTTTTAAAAATCCCATTTTGTGGAGCTTCTATTCTGGTCTATGTGTGAAGAGGGTGGAGCACGACAATAAATATAAGATACAAGCAAGTAATATAGTTCTACAAGGTGTTAAGTGCTAGAGGAGAAGGCAAAATATGAAAAGGAGTAGAGTGAGGGGCATCTGGAGTGCTGGGGCAGTTCAGTTGCTCAGTCATGTCTGACTCTTGGTGACCCCATGGACTGCAGCATGCCAGGTTTCCCTGTCCATCACCAACTCCCGGAGCTTGCTCAAACATATGTCCATCAAGTCAGTGATGCCATCCAACCTTCTCATCCTCTGTCGTCCCCTTCTCCTCCCGCCTTCAATCTTTCCCAGCATCAGGATCTTTCCCCATGAGTCAGTTCTTCGCATCAGGTGGCCAAAGTATTGGAGATTCAGCTTCAGCATCAGTCCTTCCAATGAAGGACTGATTTCCTTTAGGATGGACTGGTTGGATCTCCTTGCAGTCCAAGGGACTCTCAAGAGTCTTCTCCAACACCACAATTCAAAAGCATCAGTTCTTCAGTGTTCAACTTTACGGTCCAACTCTCACATCCATACATGACTCCTGGAAAAACCATAGCTCTGACTAAACAGACCTTTGTCAGCAAAGTGAATTCTCTGCTTTACTGTGCCAGGGCAGTTGTGCACTTATCAAGGTGGTTGGAAGAAGCCTCTTTGAGGTGAGGATAGAGCAAACACTTGAAGGACTGAGTCAGTTGTGTTCCTGTCTACCACGAGGAAGGGCAGCCCTGACAAAGAGAAGTTTCAGACAAAGTTCCCAGTGTGGGAACCTACCTATTGTTCTTGGAACCTCCAGGAGGCCAGTGTGGCTGGAGCAGAGCTGGCAGGAAGACGCTCAGTCATCATATCATTGTAGTAGATGAAGCGAAGATCTAAACTCTCTGTGAAGGGGGCCGGAGACCACTACAGGGTTTTGAGCAAAAGATCTGTCTTAAAAGAACAGTTGAGGCAGCTGGGGGGATGATGGGATGTAGAGGACAAGAGTGAGACCAGGAGGCTAGTCAGAGGCAATGCCAGTCATCCAGGCTGGAGATGCTGATGGCTGCAAACAAGAAGGGTGGCTGTGACAGAAAGCAAAGTGGTCAGATTCCAGAAGGATTGGACATGGTGTGTGGGAGAAAGAGAAGCTCAAGTATGCACCAAGGTCATCCTTGGAAGAGCAGAGTTGCCATCAATAAAAGAGGTTCAGGGTGGGGACCACAAGGAGATTGGTACTAGACAAGCATCTTCTTTTCAAAAGCTATTTGTCGTGCCTGGTCACCCTTATGTTTTCCCTGTTCCCTGGCCTTATTCCCTTCCCTTCCCTATATGGAGAGTAAGATCCTCAGTGATCCCTACATAAGGCTCTGTATTGGGTCACTTCCTCTCTGGCTTCACATTTATACTAGATTTCCCACTGGGCTTGTTCTTTGGGCCACACTGGCTTCTCTTCTGCTCCTTGAATGTGGATACTCTTTCCAGTCTCCAGCATAAGCAAATCTTCTGCCTGGAATGCCCAGTCATTCTCCCATCCCCAACCTCCTGCTGCCTTCATTAATCTCAGTTAAATCCTGTTCAAGCTTCAGATCTCAGCTTTGACATCATTACTTTAAGAAAACCTCCAGGTCTCCCCATATGCTGTCTCCCAGTGCACTCCCATCTATTTCCTGTAATTACATAATTGTATAGTTATTCGATTCATATCCTCTTCCCACTAGACTGTACATTCCCAGGGAGCTGGATTCACATGTTTTCCTCACCACTGTACCTCCAGTGCCTTGCACAATATTTACATTTAGTAAGTACTTCAGTTCAGTTCAGTTCAGTTCAGTCGCTCAGTCGTGTCCGACTCTTAGTGACCCCATGAACCACAGCACGCCAGGACTCCCTGTCCATCACCAACTCCCGGAGTTCACTCAAACTCATGTCCATCGAGTCGGTGATGCCATCCAGCCACCTCTTTCTCTGTCTTCCCCGTCTCCTCCTACCCCTAATCGCTCCCAGCATCAGAGTCTTTTCCAGTGAGTCAACTCATCTGTCTATTGAATGAATCAATTGCGGTTTTCCATCCACCTAAAAGAAAATATCAGCTTATACATTTACTTTTTTCCAGAGTGTTTTAGGGATATTATAGCATAGGGATATTGAACTTGAAAAAACACAAAGGAAATAATACTTTATCATTTAAAATAATTATTAATATCATTTAAAGTTCATTATGTTTATTACCAAACCCAAGCTCACACTGCATGACAGGCCAGTGAATTGAGAGACCAGTTGTTGGGGGTAAGGAATAGTGACTTTATTTGGAAAGTCAGCAAACAGAAAAGATGGTGGACTTTGTCACAAAGAACCCTCTTGCCTGAGTTAGAATTTAGGCTTCTTTTATACTAAAAGGAGAGGAAGTAATTTCAAACATTTTCTGATTGCAATCAGCCTCCAGAGGAGATAAGTTAATTTCTCCCTGCAGTCATTCGTGAGAGGGCCTGGTCAGGATGTTTCCTGTGAGCAAAAGAAAGGTATTTCAGCTGATACTCATTACCTGGGAAGCAAGGTTCCCAGAGATGGACCATCATGTATGTATGTGTGTGTATGAGCCACTCAGTCGTATTTGACTCTTTGTGACCCCGTGAACTGTAGCCCACCAGGCTCCTCAGTCCATGGGATTCTCCAGGTAAGAATACTGAAGTGGGTTGCCATTTCCTTCTCCAGGGGATCTACCCAACCCAGGGATCGAATCTAGGTTTCCTGCATTGCAGGCAGACTCTTTACCATCTGAGCCACCAGGGAAGCCCTTTATCTATAGTTTAAACTTATAGATGACATCCCTTTAGTGGTTAACTTGTAGTAGAGTGCAAAGGTTTTTCCCTATTTCATGCTCATTAGAGAGAACAAACTACAAATGATCCCTTTCCTGTAAAATATGCTGCTGTTCACCAGTTTTTAGTTCTTCTCAGAAAACAGAGGGTATTACAGACTCACATTCATTGTCTGTCCCTTGAAGATGGACTAAGCCTTTTTTTTTTTGGCCATTAAAATATGAGCAGAAATGATATATGCCAATTTCAGACAGAGGCTTTTTTTTCCCTCCCAGAGAGAGGCATTTGAGAGCTGGTGTGCACCCCTTCCAGGTGGCTGTGATAAAGAATCTGCCTGCCAATGCAGGAGGAGCAGGTTCGATCCCTGGGTTGGGAAGATCTCCTACAGTAGGAAATGGCACTCTGCTCCAGTATTATTGCCTGGAAAATTCTATGGACAGAGGAGCCTAGTGGGCTGCAGTCCATGGGGTCACAAACAGTTGGGCACGGCTGAGTACACATGCATTGTGAACCTCTCCAACCTCCCTCACCTGGAACAGAAACTTATTCTCTCAAAGTTTTGGAGGCTAAAAGTCCTATGCTTCTTCTGAAGGCTCTAGGGAACAATCTTTTGTTGACTCTTCCAGGTTCTGGTGGTTGTTGGTAATCCCTGGTATTTCTTGACTTGTGCACGCATTACTCCAGTCTCTGCCTCCATCTTTACTTGGTCTTCTCCTTGTGTCGCTTTGTGTCCATGTATTCCTCCTCTTTCTCTTATAGGGACACCAGTTGTTGGATTTAGGATTTAATCTAATCTGGTGGGCAAGACAGGAAAAAACTGTGTTGGCTGAAGCTGTCAGAGAACACCAAAGGATAAGACTTAATAGGAGGCTATGCTTAACAGGGCTCCTAGTATGTTCTAAAGACTGTGCTAAGCATGTTATAGGTATTATACTCTTTAAACCCCATGGAGGTTGTTTACCATGAGATTGGTATTTTTATCCATTTTACAAGTGAGAAAACAGAGGTTTAGTGAAGTTTTTAAGCAGCTTGCCCACTGGTCACTGAGAATTCCAATCCAGCTCAGTCTAGTTTACAATCCCGAGGTCTATGGACTTTCCTGTACTGCTCCTTCAATTCACCTGTTCCCTTGATGGTCTGCTAGAAAACAGGAATCTAGATTCTGAACTACACGAAGTTTGGTTTTCTTTCTATAGTTATCCCAAGGCTGCATTGATCATGTGGCAAAGTTAACTGTAAGAAAGAATAGCATAGTCAAACTACTCTTCAATTTCTGTTTCAACAATGACTTCCCTTGCTGATTTTTATGAACTAGTTAAACTCAGCTTTCCATCTTTCCCTTTATAAGATGCAACCAACTTTCAGACTTCAATTTTTTAACTTGGCCATGGATACAAAGATCTGTCATATCAGAGGCCTTCATTTCTCCTCTAAGCATTACAACAATTAGAAGAGAAACAACAGGATCAAAAGAATCAACATGAAACCAAACCAACCCTAATTTTAAGTGTTTCCAACTTTGTTTCAAAACATCTTTATGAGGATTGTTTTCCAAACAGCAGTGTGTGAAGCTTTCTACTTTTGAAAACTGACTTTACTATGGAGACAACCTGTTTTTTATGCCTGGAGAAGCAGGGAATACCCAAGCTAGCATTCAGCAGTAACAAATATAAATTAGACCGTTAAAAAAAAATGTAGGAATGTTAAAATCCATGTTGACTGGTTTTTACATTTACCCAGCAGCATTCCCATGCTACCGTTGGCATGGAGATTGGAAAATGAAACTTTCCACCAACCTGTCACTTGCTACTGTTTCCACTTACTTTAACCATGAATCCAATTTTTATAATTTTTTAATGTAAAAAAAAGTGTGATGCTTTTTTGTTTTCTCTTTCAACACATTTCTCAAACATAAAAACACGCATGAAAAGGGTTTTTAAAAATCAGTCAAAGATTTAGTTTTCCAAAGACTCAGCTGTTTAACATTCGGATAATTGCCTTTTTAAATTTTTTTTTCCACATTTAGTCTGAATGCTTTGGCATGGGGGTAGCCCCACAGTCTGAAAGTAACTTTGTCCCGACTCTCCCCACTGCATTTATTATAGAAACTGGAAGACACATCTGCTTTTCAACAGGGCCAGGGAAAGCTGAGGTTTCAAGGAATAAAGTCGAGCTTCCCAGAACTTCGGTGGAAACAAGTTTGGCATGGTCACACCTAGGTATTCTCGAAAGAATTTCCTTGAGGATAAACACGCTGAGATTCTTGAAGCTAGACTCGAGGTCACAGTGGAAGGGGAAGCTCTCATTGGTCCTCTCATAGGGGTCCTAGAACCCAATAGGCACTCAAGTCGTATTTACACAAATGAACGAATCCCAGCAACGTCGTATTGCGTCTTATAAAGACTGAAAGATGATTATCTTGGACTGGAAAGTTAAGAGAGCTGCCTACCTAGAGCGTAAGGCGCCTCAGGCTGGCATCCGGAGCTTGGCGATCTCATTTCGCTTTGGCATCATCCTGAACTGCTCTGCCTGAAGCTGGCGCGACGTTAAAGGGAAGAAATGAATGCGAGGAAAATCAGAGAGGAGAGGGTAGGGAACAGATGTGTGCAGAAAGGGAGGACAGTCCTTGAAAGAAATAAATGGGACTCCCACACCTGGAAGGACAAACCCCTCAGTGTCGTCAGGGATGTGGGATGAGGGGTAATTTTGCCCTCCCTTTGTTCTTTCCCCCTTGTTTTCCACGTTTTCAGGTTGTTTGTTTGATGTCTGTCTTTTCTGTTCAGTTACTGGACCCTAAGGACAAAACAAGTGGCAGTAGGTGGCATACAGAAATTAATACATTGAGCGGCTTTTGGCACCTCCCTTGCTCCCGCGGGGTGTCCACAGCGCCCAGCACCTTAGTAGGCACTCCCTAAACATCTGGAGAGCAAATGAGCTGCAAGTTTGCAGCGCTGAGTACGTGGAGCTGGGGAAACCAGGACAGCAGAGGGGGTGTCTCCGACCACAAAAGACGTGCGGGCGCGTGCGGAAGGCAGTGGCGGCGCGAGGCAAGGGGCTGGCCGCGAGCGGGGCGCCGCGCGGGGGGCGCTGCCTGCGTAGCGCCCGGAGTGGGGGCGCCCGGGGCCACGGCGACACGTGCGCGGCAGGGACGCAAGCAGTCCCTGCGGCGAGCGGAGCCGGGCCAGGCGGGTGGGCGCGGGGGTGTGCCCGCGCCATGTCCCCCGCGCGTGCGGCCGGCCCGGCGGCTGCGTGAGTCACGGCGGGGCTCGCCTTTATAACCGCCGGCAGGATCGCGTGAGTGGCCCGCCCGGCGCTCTGCGTTCCGCGCTCCAGCCCGTGCGTCCCCAACGGCCCCCCAACAGCCGCCCAGGCCCGAGGGCGCCATGAGAAGCCCGCGCTGCGCCCGCCTGCTGCTCCTCCTGCTGCTGCCGCCGCTGCTGCTCACACCTCCCGCCGGCGACGCCGCGGTCATCACCGGGGTAAGCGGCCGGGGCGCACCTGTCCACCCGGGATGCGCGCCCTCCTCGTGCCGCGGGGTCGTGGGAGCGGGAACCGAGGGGGAGACGGGGTGGGGACCGCGACCGGGAGGTGGGGGCACGGGAAGACCGGGACACCTGCCCCACTTCCCCCTTGGAGCTCCTGGGAAAGTGCCCTGATCCCTAAGCAGCCGACGTCCAGGACATCAGGCGCGCCCTGGAAGAAGTGACCACAGTCGCTCCCCACCACCTTCTCCCGCTTGCCTGCCCCTCTGTCCTTGTGTTTGGTCTTTTTTTCTAAGTTGAAAGAAGTTTCCTTTGGCAGTTTTCTCGAGCACTTTCCCCCGGCTTTTCCAGGCTCTGTCCTTAAAATTTAAGTGCTTTAAAATGCAAAGGGGCAAGACCAGTACCCCCAGATGCTGGGAGTCTTAATTCTGCGGTTGAGGAGTTTGCTCCCCAAAGCATCGTCTAAAACCCTTTGAAATAACTTGGTCCAAGGTCATGAGTGCACTTTTGAAAAGCAACGTGGGTCCTTTCTTCTGAGTTCCAGCGTTTTTCTTTTTTCTTTTTCCAACGTCCTGAGCTTCTCCTTGTAAAAGTTTTCCGTTTCCTGTTCCTGATAAAGCACCTACAGTGCTTTGGCTTAATTATAGAGTAGGTGATCCTGTAAATGTCTCAGTTTAGAGAGATGTCATCATTTGTGGAAGTAGGAACTAGTTCAGTTCTCTCCTAGGTCCACCAACAGTTTTCATTGTGTGCATCCGAAGGATAACTTTACAGCACAAAATGAAAATGTCTACTTTATGCCAACAATGCAGAATCGCTACCATTTCCTGATTGTTCAACTCTTCTAAGTCTGAAAGTATTTCACATCTCCATTAAATTATTTCAGATATCTAAGTTTACATAATAGGGTTTAAAGAAAAAACTTTTTTATGTTTGAAATGATAGCACACAGATAGTGAAATACCATTTAAAGTTAAGGGAAGTGTCATTGTCTTGAGAAAATTAAGCAATATTGTCTCCATATGCTTATAGCACATTGAAAGTCCTTGTATTATAACAGTATTTGGTTACAACCAATAGATATTTGGATTATGGCCAAGAGATACTTAATTAATAAGTATTGTGATATTTATTAGTACAGTTTGTAGAGATTTTTACAGATATAGATGTATTTGAATAGCTTTGTTAGTCCATGTGGTTGAAAAAAAGTTTTTACAGGTCTTTCTAATACATGAGAATTGAAATCTGATTGGTTTTTCCCCATCTTCCCCTGCTGGCTCTTTAAATTTCTCCTAATCCTCTGAGCCCCAAATTCCTTTGTAATATAAGTATCTTTTTGTTCCATTCACAACACAACACTACTTGAATAGGTTTGCAGTGGGTTAAAGATGAAGGGCATTAAGAAAGAGCTGTCTAATTGAAAATATATAAACCTATGCAGGTCTTTATAAGTATTTCCACGACCTGAACCTTTTTTGTTACAAAGTGAAATTTTATCACACTGAATGTTTATCTGTCAAAGTTTAAACTGGCCTTATAGATTATATGTGTTGTTTTTCTTGTTGCAAATCAGTGCTAGAAAATAAAAGGATCTTTAAAAATTTCTCTAAAACAGCATGGCAACAAAGAAATATAGTTATGTTTCCATGACAGGAATCATCTGGAGTCAAATGAAAAACCTAGTAACTTATCTAGATATGTCATCTCAAGGATGTTTAAAATCCAAGTGATTGATTGAAATTTAAGAGATTTTGGCTGGATTTTGATTGTCTTATTAAAAGAGCTAGTGGGGCTTCAGAATTCCTGGTCTTGAGCATCTGTTGAAATAAAATATTGCCTAAAACCTCCACCTTAAATATTTACTTTTTGGGGAGTAGTAATGTGGTTATTTTTGAATTGATTTATATGTCCACATAGATTTGTTAAAACTGTATTGAAAAAGATCAAATTGTAAACATCTCATTTATGGAATGTAGTGGCTACGTATGTGTGATTTCTGATATTCAGATAAAAACTGGAAAAATGGAACTGTTTGTATATTTTCCTATAAATGTCCAAACACCCCAAGATGAAAATTATAGTTTTTATCCAATACTTGTTTTAAATAGACCAAGAAAAAATTCAAGTGGGGGAAATAAATAACTCTAAAACAATATAATGAAAACTTTATTGAAAAAATAATGAATAAGAGTATCCCCATATATTTGTGTTTTGAGAAGTTATAGCTGTCCCCAAAGCTAAGAACTCTGAAGAAGTATCTTAGTTGTTTACATTAAATCTGCACTTAAATTTGTCTAAATTATAGATTTCTTAGCTTCTTACATATATAGTATAGGATGTTCTCACCTTAACACTAACAAAACAGATTACTGAACACCATTCAAACAAAGCATCCTATTTATGGATGGTTCTAGGAAAGAACAATAGTTCTTTGGATCTATTTTCATGCAAATAAGTTTACACTTCATTATTTACTTCTGTTTAGTCAAGTGAGGAAATTCCTCCATAGTTGATTCTTTGATTATATGTATTTACAATTTCTATATTAGGAACAAGTGTCTTGAGTAATCACTGTTGATAATTGCATCTGTCACTTGCATTTCTAAATCTGATGGATCTCATAGAATAGTTTCATTAATCTTATATTGTACACATATGTATACCCTAAGCCAATAATTTCCTTTTTGCAGGTTACTCACCTGAAAAAAAAAAGAGTAACATAAGGCAAAAGTCTTGGTTTGCCCATTCTCAGCCTATGAAATTTCTTTCTTTCAAAAGGAAACGGTGAAAATCAAGTCAGAGGTGTGAGAAACATCAAATCTCGTGAACCAAAATGCAAATATTTGAAAAAGAAAATGAGTTATACTTTTAAATTTACATCAGTATCTTTACGGATCTGGAGCATTTCATGATAGATTTAGAGACCATTTAAATCTCTTTTTTAAACTGGGCCCACTTTATTCTACAGCTAATAGTTATAAAATCTTGTGATTTGATTTATGTAGTTCCTAATGGCCATGTATGGTAAAAGACCAATATAAACTCCTTCAAGTTCAAAGCTGTTTCATCCATAAAGCACTAGAAAAAGAGAGCTGATTTTGTTTTTTAAAAAGTTTTGGGGTTTATAATTTTCATAATGTGTGGGCCATTATTTAGTCTTTTTTTTTTTCACCAAGTGGGAAAATCTCTGATCAGATTTTATTGTAAATATGTTCAAATGAATGATTACAGTTTTTTTTTTAAACATGTAAGATTATTAAAATCATAGTTGTGGGATATTAAAAGGGCTTTTATTTTTCCTGCTAATTTTATCCTGAGTCGTTCTGATTATCTTTATTTCTCTGTTTGCTTATTACATTTCAGGCCTGCGACAGGGACCCCCAGTGTGGTGGAGGCATGTGCTGTGCTGTTAGTATCTGGGTTAAGAGCATACGGATTTGCACACCGATGGGCAAAGTGGGAGACAGTTGCCATCCGATGACTCGCAAAGTTAGTATATACGTGTTCTTGTTGGTTCTCTTACATTTCAGTTACTCAACTCCAAGCAAGGCCTCTATGACATGAAACATGCTAGAAATTGGAAATAAGAGAAGATGAAGTGGAAAACCTCTTCCATTCTCCTCTGCATTTCCATCTGAGAGAACTGTATTCTTACCATCCTTATTTAACTGATCATTTACATATCTTTGTTCTCATGGCATTAGAAACATTTCATAAAAATAATTTGAAACACTGAATTTTGCTTAACAGTTTTAGGATATAAATATATATTACTTTTGGATATATGAATATATTTTATATCCCAAAAGACCATTTATGTGTATATATTACCATTTATATTATATACATATATATATATGTGTATATATAAAATACTGTGTATACTTTTTTGCTGAAATCAGAATAGAAAGCTCTTGAAAACAGTTTTAATGTCAGACCAGTGAAAAGGCAGAAGCACATAAGTTTGTGCTTTGGGTTTTGTAGAAAATGATCCATGATGCAATCACTCTTGTATTTTAACTTGAAAGTCCTACATTTTGACTCTCTCCACAGGATGCAATGTTCACAACCCTGGAGATTCATGATGTTTACCTTTCCAATTTATTTTACTATCTAACAACTCAATATCACAATGACCTAAACACCATTTTTGGAAAGTTATTGACAGGAAGTGGCAGGAGTGATGGCAGGATCAGATGGGGCTACAGAGGTTGTGTCCTCAGGAGTTGTGTCCTCAGACCCTCCTGTCTGCAGGAGCCAGGGAGCGGGATGGGACTTCCGGAAGTGGGTGGGTGGCAAGTGGAAGGGAGCAGAGAAGTGTGTGGAGCCTGGAGAATCCATGTCCTTCAGATACAAAATGTTTGAAACCCAGTATGGTTCCAGCCAAATCTCCCGGGGGTGCCAGGCTGCAGGTGCCTTGCTCTTCTTGTGCCGTCAGTACATCCTCACTTACCAGCAGTTACATGGGGTCCAGGGTGCAGGGGTGGGTGGGGAGTGGTATGTGTGTGCGTGAGGACATGTCCCGGGCCTGGTGGCTTGTTGGAGGTGAGTTCAGTCCTCTGCAGTGTTCTCTCTCGACCCATCATATCCTCTAAAACCAGGTTCAGTTCAGTTCAGTTCAGTCGCTCAGTCGTGTCCGACTCTCCGCGACCCCATGAATCACAGCACGCCAGGCCTCCCTGTCCATCACCAAATCCCAGAGTACACTCAAACTCATGTCCACAGAGTCGGTGATGCCATCCAGCCATCTCATTCTCCGTCGTCCCCTTCTCCTCCCGCCCCCAACCTTTCCCAGCATCAGAGTCTTTTCCAGTGAGTCAACTCGTCGCATGAGGTGGCCAAAGTATTGCAGTTTCAGCTTTAGCATCAGTCCCTCCAATGAACACCCAGGATTGATCTCCTTTAGAATGGACTGGTTGGATCTCCTTGCAGTATAAGGGACTCTCAAGAGTCTTCTCCAACACCACAGTTCAAAAGCATCAATTCTTCGGCGATCAGCTTTCTTCACAGTCCAACTCTCACATCCATACATGACCACGGGAAAAACCATTGCCTTGACTAGACGGACCTTGGTTGGCAAAGTAATGTCTCTGCTTTTTAATATACTATCTAGGTTGGTCATAACTTTCCTTCCAAGGAGCAAGCGTCTTTTAATTTCATGGCTGCAATCAGCATCTGCAGTGATTTTGGAGCCCCAAAAAATAAAGTCTGACACTGTTTCCACTGTTTTTCCATCTATTTCCCATGAAGTGATGGGACCAGATGCCATGATCTTTGTTTTCTGAATGTTGAGCTTCAAGCCAACCTTTTCACTCTCCTCTTTCACTTTCATCAAGAGGCTTTTGAGTTCCTCTTCACTTTCTGCCATAAGGGTAGTGTCATCTGCATATCTGAGGTTATTGATATTTCTCCCAGCAATCTTGACTCCAGCTTGTGCTTCTTCCAGCCCAGCGTTCCTCATGATGTACTCTGCATATAAGTTAAATAAGCAAGGTGACAATATACAACCTTGACGTACACCTTTTCCTACTTGGAACCAGTCTGTTGTTCCATGTCCAGTTCTAACTGTTGCTTCCTGACCTGCATACAGGTTTCTCAAGAGGCAGGTCAGGTGGTCTGGGATTCCCATCTCTTTCAGAATGTTGGATTCTGCCTCCTGCCTTCTTCTTTTCCCCACGTGTGGCTTAGGGTTTAAAACTGAATTGGAGCCAAATATCTTTCCCATACTCCACAGTCACAGATAACAGCTGAGGTTTTTACTCTATCTGAATGAAATAAGGAAATTGGGGTTTCGCTCAATGTGCTGGAGAGGGGACCCTCATTGTTTAGACCCAGCTGAAGATGACCTTGGGCTCTCCTGTGGTTTCCTTGAGAAACACTTCCTGTTGCATTGGTACCACTCCTCACTGCGGTTTGACCGCTTGAGCCGGTACTGTCGTTTGTAAGCATGATATGCACCTTTTATTCCTGGCCATTTTGAGACAGGAAAGGTTTCAAAACCGTTAGTTGTCTGGCTCTGTGCCAAACCATTAACCCCATTCCCCTTGGTGGGGGTGGGGGTGGGGAGGTGAAGCCTGCCCAGCCGCCTTTATCATTGGTCTCAGTTTTTTTCATCAGCCTTATCCAACACGAGTCATCTTTTGTCCATGGGAGTCGCTGTCGCTTAAAAGTTGACTCTTAATTCACTGTTCTTTCAGAATTAGTTGTCTTTATGGCATCTGGTCCCATCACTTCATGGGAAATAGATGGAAAAACAGTGGAAGCAGTGTCAGACTTTATTTTTTGGGGCTCCAAAATCACTGCGGATGCTGATTGCAGCCATGAAATTAAAAGACACTTACTCCTTGGAAGGAAAGTTATGAGCAACCTTGATAATATATTAAAAAGCAGAGACATTACTTTGCCAACCAAGGTACGTCTAGTCAAGGCTATGGTTTTTCCTGTGGTCATGTATGGATGTGAGAGTTGGACTGTGAAGAAAGCTGATCGCCGAAGAATTGATGCTTTTGAACTGTGGTGTTGGAGAAGACTCTTGCGAGTCCCTAGTACTGCAAGGAGATCCAACCAGTCCATTCTAAGGGAGATTGATCCTGGGTGTTCATTGGAGGGACTGATGCTGAAGCTGAAACTGCAATACTTTGGCCACCTCATGCGACGAGTTGACTCACTGGAAAAGACTCTGATGCTGGGAAAGGTTGGGGGCGGGAGAAGAAGGGGACGACAGAGAATGAGATGGCTGGATGGCATCACCGACTCTGTGGACGTGAGTTTGAGTGAGCTCCGGGAGTTGGTGATGGACAGGGAGGCCTGGCGCGCTGTGATTCATGGGGTCGCGGAGAGTCGGACACGACTGAGCGACTGAACTGAACTGAACTGAACTGACTGATACATTGTTAGTATAACCTCGGATACCCCAGCTGGTTTGCTAAGACAAGTCAAGAATGACACATCCTGGGTACAAATAGCAGTTCCAGTTGCCACTTGTATGCCATGGTGCCAGATCCTTGATATGATACTAGATGTTGTGGATGTGTTTCTCGTTTAATACAGCAAGCCTGTGAAGTAAGGTTTGGTTTTCTCCCATCCTCTGTACAACATTCAACCTCACAGGGGCTCAGTATGTGGCTGAGGTCCCAAGGCGATAGGTCAGAGAATAGGCTCTGGATTTTGCTCTGTCCATCACTCATTGGCATCTACTTCAGTGAAAGCTGTGGTCGTGTTTAATTTGAACATTTTTTTCAGTGCAATTAACCCAGATGGGTTTGTGTAGGGAAGATGCTCCCTGAGATGACAGAGTTGAGATAGTCCAGAGTTGAGATCTCTCTCATCCTGTAGTTCTGATGAGGTTTCCAAATATTGAGATATTTTGACAAGAGAACCGGATTCTATTTTCCTGGTTCTTATAGTTTCTAGTTCAGGTTTAGGGCAAAGTCAGTTTTGAAAGAAAACAAAATCATTCTCCTGCCATAAACCCAAGAGCATCTCTGTGCTGTGTTTTTAATCACGCTTTTGATAATAAAGTCTATGATAACAGATTATGGTTTTCATAGTAAAATTAAATGATAAAAGAACTGAAAGTACTGAAAAAGTAAGATTTTAATGTCAGATCTGAACTTATCCCCATTCAGATATCCACTTGAACCGTGTTTTTAGACCTCAATATTACAGCTGTTCATATTGGTTATTTTACTGTCTTGAAAATACATTTTCATAGGTCATTTCAATAACCTAGTTCTTGTCCCAGAGTTGTTACTTGTTCTGAGTGAAATTAACTTATACTGATGAAAACCTAGTTCTTCCAGAGTATCTTTCAGCTATATTCTATTCAAAACAACTAAAAAAAAAAACAAACCCACTTTAAAATAAATATGTCCTGGTGAGACTCTATTCTGAAGTTTTACAGTTCATTAGTAGATGGTAAAAATATAGATGGATGCTGTATAAAAGTTCTTTTAAATGTGATGTGTTCATTAATTTCCCCTCTCCATTTTCTTTTTGCCTTCTAAAAAAGAATAGATTAACTCTGATTGTGGTCACAGGGAAAGGTGTATTAAAAACACAAGACTATGAATAGGTGAGGACTATACCTGCTCTAATTTTAAACTTTCTATTCTGGTTTGGCTTAGACATTAGCCACTGATATTTATTTTGATAAAGTGAACAGTATTTGATGAATGAAATTAAGACCTATAGGTAGAAACTATTGAATTCATTTTACTGTTTTGTTTCTGATGTATCAATTAATTAGACAGTTTAGACATTCCTAGGCTACAATTTTGTAATTGTAAAGTTTTTAACTTCACATTTGATCATTCAAAAATAGAATAAAATATAAGTCTACTTGAAAGGAATAGGATGCATGCTTTCTAAACACATTTTAAGGCAGATAGTAGTTATAGCATGTATTGATTTTTTTTAACAACTCATTTTTAATCATTAAGAGTGCATTATTAAATCCCATATCTACTGGGACTTCTTTGCTGTTTAAGAAACACTGGTGTCTATTAGTCCCCACACTTGTATTAACAGAGCTTGCAAAGGTTAGTCATGCCCATCCTGTACTGTTTACTCATGGGCTCTAGAAATTTAAAAGTATGTGATGGGTACTTTTATTGATTATTATTTTATTAAAATATTATATTTAATCTATAGTTCCTTCAAAAAATTAATCTTACTTTAAAATTTTGCTCCATTTTTTTATGTTAACTTTTTTTTTAGCACTTGCTTTGGTTTTTTGTTTTTGAGCTGTGCTTTAAAATTTGACTAATCCATTTTCCTTTTCTGAAGAAAATAATTTCCAGTTAACAACAGGACTTCTGAGCCTGGGCTCTTTTGACGTTTTAGACTGGATGACTCTGTTGTGGGCGTGGCCCTGGGCATTGTAGGATGTTTACTAATATCCCTAGTCTCTACCTGCTAGATGCCACTACACCCCATCCCAGCTGTGACCTCCAAAATGGCCTCTAGATGGCCCCCTGGGCATTGCAGGGGGCTGGAATCACCCCAGGTGAGCACCACTGTTGAATACTTCGTTTGCTTAGCCTTACAAGACACAGCATAGGAGATCCAGCATCTTCACCTTCTAGGGAACTCACCAGCTACCCAAATACACAACTTCTTTTGCCGTCATCCACACAGGTGCTGGAGGCTGCCACACATGATCGCCAGGATGTGTGTGTGTCGGGGGACCCTTTGACCCGCAGAAACTACCACTCTTATTTCTTATATCTTTTATGCCCCTCTAGTCCCAGAGACTCAAGGTTCCCCAACTCAAGTCCAGTTCCATACAACCAAGCAGGCTGGCTCACCATTCCCTGTTTTTCTTTATTTTTTCTGGGGACACAGTGCAGTGGGAGGCCCAGGTCCGTGTCAGGTCCACTTCCATCAGCACAGGCCCCAGGTTAACGTGATGCTCGCAGGAGGGGGATAGATCAATAATTGTATATTTAGGGTTCTGAGAAAATATATATTGTGCTAAGTTGCTTCAGTCGTGTCCGACTCCTTGAGACCTTGTGACTGTAGCCTGCCAGCTTCTCGTTTATGGGATGCTCCAGACAAGAATACTGGAGTGGGTTGCCATTTCCTTCTCCAGGGGATCTTCCCCACCCAGGAACTGAACCCACATCTCTTACATCTCCTGCACTGGTAGGCAGATTCTTTACCAGTAGTGCCACCTGGGAAACCATGAGAATATATGCCTATTCCCAAAAGAAAAAAAAAATTAAAAGAAACCATACAGTGGTACTCATCATAGCTATTAAAACCAGAAACTGTGAAGTGTGGGATTTGTCATTTTTATTTTATGCACTCATACCATTTGAATTTTTTGAACTATGTACTTCTGTTGATAAGGTGGTAAGAAAACTGGTTTTATTAAGGAAAAAAATTATTCGGCCAGTGCTTTCTATGTCACGTGACTCAGCTTTTCTTCAAGTATCCCATCGTGTTTCCTTCTTTAACACAATTGACTCTGTTTTGAGAGGTAGCACAAATAATATTTTGGTTTCATATCAGCACTGTTTTCTCTTTAAAAATGCTGCAAATGTGTTGGACATCATGCCTTCTCAAGAGTGCTGAAGGTTCTGCCTTGGTAACTCCTAGAATTTGCTGATTGGAAATCTGTGGTATTGGAAACATTGGCTTGAGTGGATAGCTAATTCTAAAGTAAACTGTCACGTTGGTACTGAATGATTAGCTCCTTGGCTGTATTTATACATCTAAAGATGCATCTTCTGTGAACACTTTCATGTGCGTGTGTGACTGTCAAACAGCTACTAGGCTTGCCATACGGGGTGTAGAAATAGCAGTGAATGGGCCAGTCAAGAAATTGGCAGGTATCCGCGGGGTGTTCAGCATGTCAGAAATCGTAGCCTGTGAGATTGAGAGCACATCGATGGGGGAGAAAGCTGCTACAGGCTCGTCCGGTGTAGAAAAGCTCTGGTGAGGGAGGGAGAAACACAGGCTGGCTCTGGAAAAAGGATAAAAATAAGAAAAGGGCACCCAGGTATAAAGGGACCTGCCAGTCGAATCACTGTGTTAAATTGAGCTGCAGCAAATCTAGGTTGATGTTTACAGAGTCATGATGCCCTGGGTAAGAAAAAGAATAGTAGACATTTTTGAAGGTTTCACAAAAACACATGACCTTGAGAACACATTGCCAGGGCCCCTCCTAGACCCTGGAGGGACCCTACATAAGCAAGAGCCTTTGGTTTCCGAGTTTGGTGGCATTGATCAGTGCCAGGCAAGGGGGTTCAGGATGAAGGTGCAGTCCCAAGACCTGAGAAGGTCCCCTCTTTACCCCTCAGGGAAGTCACAGCCTATGGTGGGATTGGGGTAGAAGACAAGCATTTGACACATATATATTTTTAGTGTGTCCTTTGTACCAGGCTGAGTGTTATGCACTCAAAACGAAAAGATTCCCTTTTCTCCTCAGGGCCTGGAGTCTGGGCCTGGTGGTATTTGGAAGAAGATGGAAATGGGTTTGACTGTGACATGTTCCTTTAGTGGCTTGCTGACCTCGGTCAGGTGTGTTGCTTCACTTCAAGAGGAAGCCACTTAACTTGTGTCGCAGGGAGACAGAAATCTGGCACCTGGCTTTAACATGACATTCAGACACCATGGCTTTCTGTGGCCTGGCCTGTGGCAGGCTGCTGGTGAGAGTTATTTCTCTTTCCCGCTGCTTTTGCTGCTGAGAACCCACGTGGCAGGCCCAAGAGTGACCACAGTGTCGGGATGCACAGAGCATCACATTGAAGCCTCGGATTCGTGGTAGATGAAGCTGTCTTACTGAGTATCTGTCGTTGATATGACACTCCATGTTGGGCAGAGACCTTTCTTGTTTGACTCATCGCTGTATCCTCAGTACCTAAAGCAGGGCCTGATGTGCTGATGACACAGCCAGTGTCTGTTGAACGAATGAATAGGAGACACCCAGCTTGTGTTCTCCATGTGTGACAGTTTGACATGCTTGTTACAGGTAGCATTCACTTTTTCCAGGCTCCTGTTCCTTGCCGCCTATGTTTGTTTCTCTCAACCTCAGCACTGTTGACATTTGAGAACAGATAATTCTTTGCCATGGGGAAGGTCCCCTGAGTTGTAGGATGTTTAGCAACATCCTTGGCCTCTATCCACCAGATGCCCCCTCCCTGCACTGTGACACACAAAAATGGCTCTGGACATTGCCAGCTGTCTCCTGGGGGCAGCATCACCCCACAATGAGAACCACTGGTTCATGCAGTAGTTTGGGACTCAGCGAAAGGAATCTCTCAAAATCTCTAGGTCAAAGTCATGAGTCATTATGTCTCACGCCATCCACTTGTAATTGTCCAAGCCATTCCTGCTGCCCACACCTCCTCTGATATATTCTCAGTGGCGACAAATGAGCCGGCCTTCCATGGACCCTTTGACACACAGTGACAGAACCATTCTAGCCCGTGTCTGCATGGGACCGATGGCCATGTGCCCCCATGGAGACACTGCCCTTAGAGCCTCGAAAGTAATGCTCTCACAAAAGGACAAAGGAACTGGGATGGTCCTGCCTGTTTACCACGTGCCACCCCCACTTGCCTACTCTTCCCTTTGTATTTATTGATCTCAACCATCTCCCTGGCCCTTCCAGAACCATTTTGGAAATGGAAGGCAGGAAAGAAGAAAGAGGAAGAGAAGAAGAAAGAAAAAGGTAAGGAGAACATGAGCATGGTAGTATCCAAAGATAATGCCCAGAATAATTAGCCTTGACCATTGTGGAACACCCATAGAATTGGATCCGTCCAATCAGTTCAACCTGAAAATAAGGTTAGAATGGTTCTGCCACTGTCTGCAGACAGCCTTTTGTCCAGCCTTTTGTATGATGCAGAAAGAAATGATTTAGAAGGCATCTGGAAGATGCAATTCAAGATTTTCTTGTAAGGATAGATCACTGGTGTAGGGCAGCCTCTTTTGGTGGAATAGAATAGGAAATGCGCTAGAATGATACCAAAGGAAGCATTTGAGCTGGGAGGCAGGAAGGAAGCATTTCTGTGCCGTGTGTCAACTGCAGAAGGATCCCCTGAAGGCATGAGATTGCAATAGCTGTCCTCTCTCACATTACCCTCAATCGGGTAATTTGCCATCTCATTTCATTAATATCAACCACTTGCAGGCCTACAGTTAAACTTTCTCCCTATCCCTTGCAAAGCAGGCAGATTCTCAAGGGGGCACCATTCCTTGGGAAGAAGAGTGGTTTTTGCTCTTTGCCTCTAGAAAGCATACATGGTTTGTGAGTCCTTCACTTGCCCCTGGCACAGAGAACGACCACACCAGTTGCTAGTTGACCCTCCTCAACCTGGCTTCACCCAAGGCATAGGCAGGTTCTTAGAAACAGCAATTGAACTGTGCTTGCAGTGAGAGCAACCTTTCGCTGCTGGCTCTCTCTGCCTGGGGTTTGCTCTGTTGCATTTCTGCAGATTGGGCTGCCTCCTTCCCTGATTTTCTTGGCTTGCAGGATCTCAGTTCCCTGACCAGGGATTGAGCCCAGGCCACGGCAATGAAAGCACCAAATCTTAACCACTAGACTGCCAGGGAACTCCCTCACATCTTTGCACAAATGTATGAATTTATACATTTCTCATCATCAGTGAATTTTTATTTGCTCATTGTATGCATGTGGTCGTGCCCATAAAGTTATGTTCTCTTCAAGGAGCTTCAGTAGCAGGACACTCTAAAAAAGAATTAAATGAGGAAAAAGTAAAAGACAATGTAGCTTGCTGATTAAAAGCTTGGTCCTTCAGGTCCACTTGCCAGCCAAGCTTCAAGTTCTGGATATGTGACCTCAGGCAAGTTCCTAACCTCTCTGTGCCTCCGTCTCTCATCTATAAGATGGGTGTGATTAAAGTGTTTGCCATCTTCACAGAGTGGTTGTAAGGCTACGAAAGGATAATACATGAAAATAGATGCTGTTGTTTGAGGAACAGTTAATATTTAGTAAACACTAACATTATTCAAAGAAATTCCTTAAGAATAGTTTCTTTGTTTTTTTTTTTAACATTTCCTGCTCTAACTCAGTTTTCTTTTTTATTTTAGGTTCCATTTTTTGGGCGGAGAATGCATCACACGTGTCCATGCCTGCCTGGCTTAGCCTGTTCACGGACTTCGTTTAACCGATATACTTGTTTAGCCCGGAAGTAATCACTTTAGAGGAAACGCTTTAAATGTGAACAGCCACACGATATCTGTAAAGCCTGTTCACCTGTGATTGTGTCAAACAAATAATATGCCAGGAAGAAATGCTATTGCTTCCTCAGTTCTCTAAGTCACATTTCCCTCTTTGATTTTTAAATGATGTTGTACTTTTTTTTTTTGATTGAAAGGGGATTTACATTTTGAATAGAAACATAAAGTGCAGGACATTATGGAACAGTTCTCATTTCCCTGTTTATGTTTTCATTTGGCTTTTTTTTTAATGCCAATAACTCACCCATTTTCACAGAAGTACAGAAAATACAAATTTGTTATTTTGTTACAGAAATTTTTTTCTCCTAAACATACCCTGCCCCCAGCCCTGTCCCACCACACACACCCACACACACACACACACACACACACACACGCACATACCCACACACTTGGGTCTCTTTCCTTCATTCCCCAATGAGTTTTAAGACTCTCATTTTATTGTTTGGCATTTCCCTCCCTGACCCTCTAGCATTTTAAAGTGAGGATCCATATACTTGAGCTTGCTGGCAGAATCACTGATGAGAATCAAGCTTTTTTGCCTGATACTTAAACAGTGGAAAGAATGTGTAGTTGAACCAGATACCCTAAACTTCTCTTATAGGGAGTAGAGACAGGGCTGCTTCTGAACTTTGACTGAACCTGCTTATGTAAGTGGATTTCAGGTCTGCGGTTGACCAGTGTAAGGACAGAGAGAATGGGAAGTCAAATTAGTCCAAATTTATAGATTTGGGATTTTTTTTTAAAAAGACATTTCCAGTACAATACTACATTTATTTCTTTTTCTTTTTATAAAGATTTTTTTTAACAAAAGTCTCCTAGTTAGAGATGTTCCAGAAAATGTCACTTGAAGAAGATGTATTGATTTTAATCTGGCATAACACTAGTTACCATGTTAAAATCAGTATTAAGTTGTCATTTAAACTTTATCTGTAACCCAAAGGTCTGTTGTAATGGATTGCCTGACATCCTGTCATTTGTATGTACCACTATTGCTGTGTAAAAATTCTGTATCAGAATGACAGTACTGTATATCATTTGATTTATTTTTAATATTATATCCTTATTTTTGTCACAGTTGTCAGTTTTTATTACAAGAGAGAGGACTTCTATATAGCCCATATTAAAAAAAATGGGTAAAGACTCCAGAGGTGGTAATATAGCCCTAACAGTGTATACATTTTCCTTTTACATACAGGAAAGTTCTGTTTGCATGAGTTTTATGGTAATACAAAAATAATGTGTAAATCGGTGAGGTTTTGGGGAATGAAGGGAAATTATGGCATGCATAACTGGCTGTAATCAGAATGGACTCATGGCATTTCACTGTCTTGATTCAGCCAGCAAATAGCAATTGGTGTTGATCGTAAGTGGTCAGGCAGGGTGCTAGGTCTGGCCTATGGCGATGCCAGAGTAGCCTGGCCTTGAAAAAAACCCAGCAAGTATTGTAAATGGATTCAAATTTGCAAATAAACAACTTCTGAAATGTGTTTAACTGACTAAAGTGGCCATGCCAACCCACTAACCCACAAAAAGTAATTGTTCATTTTATAGTTATTTATTCAGCCAGGACTTAATAGTTGCATATTATATATAACTTTTCCCCTGGGGTAAGGTGTGCTAGAATTGTACTGAATTTTGCTGTACTTAGTACCATACTTGGTCGTAGAAGGATTATTTTTGGTTCAGTTTAGTTTGCGTTCAAGAAACATTCCTCGGTGAGTTTGTTGGGGGAAAAAATAGTCTTCAAGTGGAATTATGGGTAATTTTGCTCAATTTTGCTCAGTGCTGTTTTCACATAGTGTTCAATACATCCTTTTTCATAAGTGGTGAAAGCGTGATTGGGTCAATCATCTGTTTTCCCCCAGGTTAAAAGACATGTAGCTTTTGTAAAAGTTTGCTTTTATATATCAACTTAATATTTTAAATCAATACCTAAAAACTTAGACTGTGTATACACAGCCAAGAGAATATTATGTGAATCGGGTGTAGAAAACTTAGAACTGTACCTACTGACGCACTACCATTCAAAGAAAAACAGAGCTTTGTCATTTGTTACCTTTCTTGTTGGTTATTATTTTTATTGAGGAGTGTGCTGTTCTATTTGGTTATTACTTTTTAACTTTTACCAGCACTTATCAAACAGTTGTTGCAAAAAGCTTGTCATGTTTCATGGACAGTTTTTAAAATAATTCTGTGCAAAGCACTCAGAGCCTTGCACTATAAAGATGGTATGGTGGTGCTGTTTCTTCTGGTCCCTAGGACAAGTTCTCATGGAAGTTGAAACTTCATAGGCCAGAATTTCTGAAAGTAAGGCAAAGTGAGAATTTATGTAAGAAAACCTAAGTCAACAATCTAGTCTGATATAAATGTTGTGAGTGGATTCCATTCTTTCTAATGTAGAAATAGATCTTATAGCAGAAGCTACTGACCAAACTCAAATGGATCTTTGGATTTCTTGACAAAGAAATCCATTGACTTTCATGAAAACTGTTCAGTCTTTTTCTTAAGAGCAACACTTTTTAAAAAATTTTATTTTAATTGGAGGCTAATTACTTTGCAATATTGTAGTGGGTTTTGCCGCACATTGACATGAATCCGCCATGGGTGTACATGTGTTCCCCATTCTGAACCCCCCTCCCACCTCCCTCCCCATCCCATCCCTCAGGGTCATCCCAGTGCACCAGCCCCGAGCACCTTGTCTCATGCATTGAACCTGGACTGGCGATTGGTTTCACATATGATAATATACATGTTTCAATGCTATTCTCTCAAATCATCCCACCCTCACCCTCTCCCACAGAGTCCAAAGACTGTTCTATACATCTGTGTCTCTTTTGCTGTCTTGCATATAGGGTCATCGTTACCATCTTTCTAAATTACATATATATGCCTTATTATACTGTATTGGTGTTTTTTGTTCTGATTTACTTCACTCTGTATAATAGGCTCCAGTTTCATCCACCTCATTAGAACTGATTCAAATGTATTCTTTTTAATGGCTGAGTAATACTCCATTGTGTATATGTACCACAGCTTTCTATCCATTCGTCTGCTGATGGACATCTAGGTTGCTTCCTTGTCCTGGCTATTATAAACAGTGCTGCAATGAACATTGGGGCACATGTGTCTAACTGTAGAAACTTGTGCCAGAAGTGTTCCCCTACAAATCCTCTTATCTAACTGAAGACCTCTTCCTTTCCAGCATTCCGTGTAGTCTTTGTTGGAACTTTAGCAAACCAGACCAGTGATAGATGAAACACAGAAACAAACTTTATTCTTTCTTGGTTCTAACATGAGAAATCTCACTCTGGTTCTCTTCTTACTTCATTTTTTAGAAGATTATAAAGTTGGGGGCCATTTTCATGTTAAAAGCAGGATGTTTTTGCTATGCAATGAAGGTTACTGTGTAAAATTCACTAGCAACCTTTTGCAATCTGTTTCATGGTCCCTTCTAATTTGTTAATCCTCAGTACTCCCTTCTGCATTAAAAAAATGGCTTTCGTTCTAGTATTTTTTTTAATGTGTCCCCAAGATGATGATCTTTAACAGCATAATCCTTAAAGTGTATTTTCCCCTATGTCCCCCCCACCACTTTCAGAGTATACATTTCCCCAGATTAGAGGCGCTAATTAGCGTGCTGTTCTTAAGGCACCATTCTCATTTTCCATCATCCACCATCTTTTCAGATTCTGATTCGATGTGTCTTGGATGAGGTCTGGATGTTAGGATTATGTTTTTAAAGGTACTCATTTCCTTCTAAGGTGCATCCATGGATGAGGGCCACTGACAAAGCATAAAGGAATATGTTTCTGTAGAAAAGCTGCGGCTTCACTAATGCTGCTTTATGAGATGCCTGTCTAATTAGAAGTTGCGCGTGTAGCGAAATGTCTTTGTCTTTTCTTGCAGCCCTCAAAAGTAGTTATGATCTCCAGACATAAACGAATGCATTTCTTTTTTCCTGTCCACACCTCCCGTATACTACTTCTAGAGGGAAGTTTGCAGAAGGGTCCCCCTGGAGCACTTTAGTGTCAGTTACATAGATCATTGGAGGAGTCAATTCAAAGTTCCTTAGAATAAGATTAGGGAAGCAGGCCTGGGTCCAGCCTAGCTGGTTCCTTGGCTTTCCTGCGGACACTGTGGTGGGGCGTGGGGCCCCAGCTTCTCTCTCTTAGTCTTTAAATGTACCCTCCCAGGTGACTCAGCTTTTGAACCCCCAAGCAGACACTCCCCTCTACCTGTCCCACTTTCCCGTACATCCCAGGATTCTATTTTACTGGGCCCCTAAATCATCACAATGCTTTAGAAAGTCCAATATTGCAGCAAACTGTAACTAATAGCTCAGTCTAGTAAGCATATCAATCAAACATAGGTATATCACGAAAGATTGAAAGCAAGAAAGTGAAAAATCATGGTACGAGCATGATTTGTGAGGATAGAATGCACTGGTTTACCTGTATTATACACATAAAGAGCATGCATCTTTGTGTCCACAGGGGGTTGTCATCTTTAATGAAACGTGAATTGTGCCAGCCAGGCAAAACCACGGCCTGATCTTTGGAGTTGCGACTGAGAAGAATATTTCCAGGCATTTTCTTACTGTAACCCAGAGTTTCTCAACCTTGACACTTCTGACTTTCTGGGTCAGTTGAGTTTTTGTCGTGGAGCTGTCCAGTGCATTATAGAATGTTTAGAAGCACCCCTGGTTCCTATCCTACTAGATGATGGTAGTTCCCCTGAGTTGTGACACCCAAAAGTGTCTCTGGATACCAGCAAATGTCCCCAGGGGTTAGGGGCTGGGGTAAATTGTCTACCTGTGAGAACCATTGATTTATCCTGAAGATATTTTGCATCTGCTTATATAAGGTTTTGTTTCAGTATTGTACAAAATTTGAAATGACAGTATTAAAAAAAAAAGTTAAGCTTCCCAGTGGGGTTTTACAAAATTGGTATTCTAAAAATTAAAAAGAAAAACCTATCATTTTACATTCAAAGTCTTGGAGAGGTAAACATTTTGTACACTTAAACAGTGTGTATACTGTTTAAAGAAATACCAGTTTTAGGTCAGCTCTTCAGTTTACTGTGTTTCAAGGAAGACATTTTTATATTAAGTCACTCGTTAAAGCTTGAGGGGAAGGGCTCAGGTAAGATAATTTGAGATGTAACATTTCACATCTTCAGAGTGCACAAACTTCCACATTGTTGGAATCCAATTTTTTCTATGTTTTTGAGAGAAGTAATTTATGAAAAATATTTTTGTAGCAGAAACTCAGGGCTTCCCAGGTAGCACTATTGCTAAAAACTCAGCTGGATCAGGAAGAACCGCTGGGGCGGGGCTTGGCAAACCACTCCAGTATTCTTGCCTGGAGAATCCCACGGAGAGAGGAGCCTGGTGGGCTATAGTCCATAGGGTCACAAAGAGTTGGACACAACTGAAGTGACTTAGCAAGCAGAAACTCTCAAAAGCTGTATAAGGAGTATTGGAGAAAATTGTGTTTTATATAAGGTAGGTCTGAACAACGTTTGAAAAGTTTCACAAATGGAGTTCTCTCAGTGCAACTTGGAACAGGTCTGTCCCTACAGACAAGGCTGAAGTTGACATGAGTGTACGTGGTTCATTCTTCGAACAAGCAAAACAATCACTTTTTATTATGGAATTTCTTAAGCATCAACAAAATTAAACAAAATTGTTTAAGGAAGTCCCACATCTCCATCATCTAGTGTGTTATCAACAGCAGCAACTCAATGCCATATCACTACAGCTCTACCCACAGCCGACCACACCCTCAAACTGTCACCTCTCCTGTCTTGTCTTAAAGCAAATCAGTTTGGTTCCTTCTCCATAGGGTCCACGGTGGGATAAGATGGCCACAGCCTTGTGAGTCAGCAGTAACATCAATCCTTTTTCTTTAAGGTGGCTCTCCGCTTAGATATTGCCACGGTCCTTTCACTTATCAACCTTTCCTCCTACACATTTCCACTTAAGATATATTTTTGAAATCCCAAGTTGGAATCTGAAATGGAAGAATAAAACATTTTCAGACCCAGGACATGGATATATGAATAAATATTTATTCTTGTATAAATTTTAAAAGAAAATATTTGCTGCTCAAAGTAAAAAATTTTCAGAAAGAGTCATGATTGGGTTCTGGGAAGTTAAATGTTGTCTACGATCATTTGTCTTTCAGACAACTGATGTTAATACTCTCATTAATGTTCCTGAATTCAGTTAGAGAGGGGGAAAATCCCTGAATGGAAGTCGTGGCTGGTAGATTTCCATTCATTCATTCTCAAATTCTCTCTCTTTTTCTTTTCTCTCTTCCCTCTCTCTCCACACCTCCCCTCCGTTTTCTCTCTACCCTTGCCTCTCCCCTAAGAGGTTTTAGTTGGGTACCTGGCCACTCAATATGACATCTAGAGATTGCTTTTTACCAGCAGCCCTTGCCAGATGTGACCATAAGTTCTTAGCAATGGAATGTGGGCAGAAATGATTTGCCTCACTGGCTTAAAAGTAAATTGCACTCCATCAGGGAGATGCAGCACTGAATCTGGCTACTTTGGAACCAGAGAGTGAAGGCAGGGCTAACCAATCAGCGGGTTGCAGAGCAACCTCCTGAGGAAGACACCCAGCAGCCCAGAGAAGCAGTTCAGCCATTCTGATTCAGGGACTCTGCTAAAACACTTCCACTTCTACCCTAATCAATACAAATGGAGTCATCCTTTTTAAAAGAGCATCATTTGGTTACAGTTAAAACTTCGTTCTGTGATCTTAAACACTTGGTCTCTGCGTTCTTGTGCAGTGGTTGCCCTGCCCCACAAATTGGTTTGGATCTTGGAGCCGATACTGCCACAGACACTGGGAGGACGTGACAAGATTGATGACCCACATCGTGGGATTGCTTGGTGAGAACACAGCAGATGTGAGTCAGGCCAGAGTGGCAACAGCAAGGCAGTTTGGTTGGTTTTAGTTTTTACTGTGACCAAGAGGCTGGGTGAAAATTCCTCCCCACTGGGGCTGGCTAGCCCAGTTGTGGGGAAAAATAGAATGTAGAGTGTGAGGCTGAAGAGTGGTCAGAGTTCAAACATCCAAAGTGGAGTTTTCATCTTTATCTCAGTCCTGAAAAAAATGTCATAATGAGAAACTGAAAACCAAATGAAACAAGAATCTTCAAATCAGAAATGGATAAACTCACATTCTTTGGTCACGAGAGCATTCACATTCCACATGCTAAGAGAATGTGTAAAAGTATTTCTTGCTGCCTCTGTTTCAAATTCAAATATGGCATCTACCCATGAATTACGAAACTTGGGAGACAGAGTCACTGAGGCTCAATACAGCAGTACATTCTCTTATGACATTTAAATGAAGTTAAATCTCACCAAGAGGAAAAAAAAAACTTAAAATGACAAACTTTCAGTGAACAAAGCTGTTCCTCCTACTAGTAAAAAGTAAAGTCATATGCCACTAGCAGAAGACTAATCATGCCTTTGTATAATTGTGTTCCTTTCAATAGAGGCAGGTTTTAAATGTATATCTAAAGGTGTTTAATATCTTTATAAAACTTATAAAGTAACTTACAAATTAAAAAAAAAATCTTTTGTTAGACCACATGTCACCCTGCTCATAAAGGATTAGAACAATTATGCAAATCAGGTTCTAGAAATAGCTCTGGTATCCCATAATTCCTCAAGCTAGATATGCAAATGACATGGATAGTGACTGTGTTAAAAGAATTACACACTGTACAGTTAAACTCTTTAGCATACCACTCTTTGGAATGAATACCTGTGACAAGGGTTCTTTCCTATTTGTTCTTCCTTTTTTTCCTTCTACTAAGAACATTGCAAATTGGTCAGGATTCAGGAAGTATAGGGGGAAAATAAATGGGATAAAAGGAAAAAATAAACTGGTTAAATGAAAAAGGCAAGGGATATTTCATCTCCTCATGTATTTTAAATTTTATGATCTCTAGAAAATATTTTAATAAGGCATATATTAAGTCAGTGTTGCCACTTTAGCAATTTTTCAAAGCCTTTCAAAATTACAGCACATCTGTGTATCTTCAAGAAAATGAAACCATTTATTGCACCCTCCAGGTTCCAACACAGGTTCTAACTGGAAAACAGTGTGTGCTTCTCAGATAGCACATCCTGGCAGGAAGTTAAGGTTTCCATCCTAGAGAGCGCCACAGACTGGCATAACTCGGATAATGTATTGGGTGATGTTTTTAAATATATTCTCTCCTCTCAGTTTACATGTTTTCCACCTAGAGTAGGTTAGCCACTTAAAACTTAATTTATGAATGACTGAATTATTCCTCCTAGAAGCCAAGTGGAAATAGCTTTAATTTACCTGTCTCCTTAATGTTACCAAGAAATAAGAGAATTGCATTTATGCCTTGACATCGCAGCTTCAAACATTTGTGTATGTTTTCTCTGTATAATTTGAAGTGACTTGGAGTCTTCAGGCTTTCAGATATAAATTGAAAGCTGTTTATTTATCTTAAATGCCTGCAACCAGTATAACAGGGTGAACTGAATATACGAAGACTTTTCTTCTCCTTTTCTCTTGAGCAAGAGCACAAAAGTAGCCTTTTGTGTAGTGGGAGCTGCTATGCCCCCTTCCTTTGGGAGGGGAGAGGAGTGGTCTCCTTGAGAGCTACCTGTTTGGTTTCTATTCAGTTCTGATATTTTTAATCTAATCTGCTGACTCTCCCTGCCAAAAAATTTTATGTAACAAACTTGCTCCATTAAAACAACCGCATCCCTTACTGGCCCTTGAGCATTCACATAGAATTAGAACTGAAAACTATGAAGAGAGAATTCATGTGGTTTTATTTCCCTTAGAGAAATTTATTTTGAAAATGGACCCCAGAGTGAGGAGAATGTGGGATTCAGAAGTTGGAGAAGATGCAAACTGGACAAATTTTTTTCCATCTTCTGATTTTTTTCTCCCCCCGCTTACCTCATCGAGCAACCAGAGACAGACTGCCTAGGGCCGTTTCTGGGCAATTGGCTATGAGGTCTTGTTATCCCAAGGTTTTTAACTAGATCTCTCTTCTGGTATAAATTATGTTCTCCCTTGATTTATGGTTTGAGGCACATTTGCCAGGTTTCTCCAGTTAGTTTGCTACCTCATCAGCAAGAAAATTGGACATTTCTTATCTCCATGTTTCCCTGCATTGCCCAAAACAGAAACCAACTTCTTAGTGGCTTGTAGTACCTATGGATTAGATGGATTCATTCAGGTGGTTTTCCAGATTGCTATAACTAAATTTGTCATATCAAAAGCTTAAAAATATACTGATCATGGTAACAGTTTTTATAAAATGCAATTAAATAGAACCAGTCTTGTAATAGGTATTTTAAAAAATCTTCCAGATTTATTTCAACCTAAGAGATAGTCTAATCTAGTTTATTATTTATTTCAGAGCCAGGTTAATCTAACAGTTAACAGCAGGCTGAATGATCTGATAATTGGAAATGTGAATAAATAAGTCTAATTTTTAAAAATTTGTGAATACATTTCCAGGATATCAGGCATATCTGTCAAGGGAGTGGAGAGGATAGAGTTGTTTTAAGTATTGTTGAAGTTAATTGTTGCTTCAGATGACAGGCTTTCAGAATATTAGTGCCTGAAGCAATAGCAGCGTTTTTTTGAAGATCAGAAATCTAAAATCTAGAGATACGAGGTTGCTTCTTTGGGTAAGTAGCTCAACAATGTTAAATTAGATATCTGCTCTTTTTATCTTTCTGGTCTGTTGTTTTCACCAGTATCTCTTCTCATGGTCGCAAGAATGCTGCTATGGCTCCAAGCATCAAACCCCCAGCAAAAATATCCCAAAAGGAAAGAAAAGGAAGGGCAAGAGGGCTCTGTTCCTGGGATGAATTAGACCCCAAAATTCTTGTCCAAGTTGAAGAAAATGCGTAAAGAACCCCTTGGACTTAGATCAAATTTGCTTTTAATTCTATTTACTCCAGAAACAGCTATTGATAATAAACTATGCAAAAAATATTGTTATGGGTCTAGAATATGAATGGGTAGAGACAGTTTCCCATTACCTCCTTTACCCCTCCCAGAGAAAGTCTTGAAGTTCAGTGGTCTTGCAAGGTCACACAGAGTGACACATCTACCAGGGGCATGGAAAATGGTATATTGGGTCTGCCACATTTTATAATTTCACCGACCTGAAGACAGCTTGAAATGCCAGGAAGCCAGGAAGCCTGCTACTCAGTCCACTGTGGCACTCAGATCTAATGACTGTGTTTGGAGACTTAAAAGTCTTTTAGGCCCTGCACGGGGACAACATCTCTCTCTCTGTAGAGGTGGTTGTTGGTCAGTCATGAAGTCATGTCCAACTCCGTGACCCCATAAACTGCAGCATGCCAGGTTCTCTGTCCTTTACTATCTCATGGATCTTGCTCACACTCACGTCCATCGAGTCAGTGATGCCATCCAACCACCTTTTCCTCTGTTGTCCCTTTCTCCTCCTGCCTTCCATTTTTCCCACTATCAGCATCTTTTTTTTTCCAGTGAGTTGGCTCTTTGCATCAGGTGGCCAAAGTATTGGAGTTTCAGCTTCAGCATCAGTCCTTCCAATGAATATTCAAGATTGATCTCCTTTAGGAAGGACTGGTTGGATCTCCTTGCAGTTCAAGGGACTCTCAAGAGTCTTCTCCAACACCACAGTTCAAAGGCATCAGTTCTTCATCCCTCAGCCTTTTTTATTGTTCAGCTCTCACATCCATACATAACTATTGGAAAAACCATAGCTTTGCCTATATGGAGGTTGCTGCTGCTGCTAAGTCACTTCAGTCGTGTCCGACTCTGTGTGACCCCATAGACGGAAGCCCACCAGGCTCCCCCGTCCCTGGGATTCTCCAGGCAAGAACACTGGAGTGGGTTGCCGTTTCCTTCTCCAATGTGTGAAAGTGAAAAGTGAAAGTGAAGTCGCTCAGTCGTGTCCGACCCTTAGCGACCCCACGGACTACAGCCCACCAGGCTCCTCCATCCACGGGATTTTATAGGCAAGAGTACTGGAGTGGCTTGCCATTGCCTTCTCCGATATGGAGGTTAGTTCACCCTATATGTTTGAAAAATTAACAGCAGTTGAGTTGGGAAAAGAGGGAGTAAGGACTTTGGATACAAGAAACAATGCACGCAGAACAAGTTGGTGTGACCCAGTATGATCTGTTCAGGGCACTGCCAGTGACTTGGAGTGGCTGAATCTCAGGCCTGAGCAGGGAGTGGGAGGAGGTGAGATCAGCAGTGGAGTCAGGAGCCTAGGGACGCACCAGGATGCAGGGAGGTATACACCATGCACCAGGACAGCCCAGCATAGTGGCTAATGGACTAAGAAGGCCTTCCAGAAATCTTGGATCTGAGTCCAGAATAACCCTGATGTTTACCCAAGACCAAGGGTACAGCTGTACAGGTCATTTATGCTCACAGCATCCCAGTTACCAAATATTGTGAATTTTGCCTCTGCCCTAGAGGAGTTGGTGAGGGATTCCCCACACGGAGAAGCGGGGTGTGCTTCCTCGTTAAGAGTTTATACAAAGGCAACCAGAGAAGGGAGAAATGGAAATACAAGGGGAGGATGAGGCCAGGTTGGTGGAGGGGCCAGACCACGGTAGGCTGCCTGTGGCAGACCAGAAATTTGCACTTGAGCCTATGTGTCATGGAAAGACAGTGAAGAATAGAACCAATCCTACCAACCCAATGATCCCTTCCTGAACCTGGGACCTTGAACCTCTTACAGGCAGGGGACTTGAGGATGTAGATGACTGATGATAAAACCAAAGACTTGGCAGAAGTGCTTGTGTCATTTTTCCTTTCTTTCAAAAGGAGGGAGAAAGGAAAAAAGAGAAAGGGAAGGAAAGGAAGAAAATAAAGAGGTGGGAGAAAGAGGAGGAATCAGAGAGGGAGGAAGGAAAGCAAGAAGAGGAAAAAGGGGAGAAAGGAAAGGGAAAGAAAAAAGGTAGAAACCAGTACAGCAAGACTGACAAGATTTGGCAAAACTTGGCTGAATAGTGGAAATGGAGATTACTATTTATTATTATGATTATTAATTTGTTATTTGCTTCTGCATTTTACTTGAGATACCTCATTTTTAAAAAAATGAATGGTCAGGTGGAATCTAAGTAGATAGAAGTCTTTCTGCAAAGTGATCTGACCATATGGTATCAAAAGACCTAAAAATGCTCACTTTTGACCCAAGAATTCCATGCCAGGATACGCAGAGAAAGATTTATAGACAAGCCATCTATTTTCTTTTGCTTCAAGTATAGACATAACTCATTTATTTCACCCAGGGAGGAGCAGGAGCGTTTATGCTAAATAAAATTTTCAATTAAAGGAATGAACTATTTTAATGGAAAGTGAAGTGAAATTGCTCAGTTATTTCCAACTCTTTGCAGACCCCATGGACGGAGGAGCCTGCTAGGAATCTAAGCCTGCTAGGTTCCTCTGTCCATGGGATTCTCCAGGCAAGAATATTGGAGTGGGTTGCCATTTTTTTCTCCAGGGAATCTTCCCAACACAGGGATCGAACCCAGGTCTCCTGCACTTCAGACAGACTTTACCATCTGAGCCACCAGGGGTTCCTATTTTAATGGAAGTCTTCCCTGAATACATTGTACCTATCCTGGTACAATGAGTATTCTGAAACACAACTAATCTTTTCCTGATGATATTTTATTAATGTGAATCAATAATCAAAGTACAGGCTTAATAAATTCAATGTTGAAAATAGCTGTTGAGCTGCGAGGGGATTTTTGCTCCTGCACAGTATTCCCCTGGACAGCTAGTTTCTCTGCCTCTCTGCATTCTTTCTTCTTCCTTTACAGTTGGCTGTCATTTCTCACAACCTGTCACCTGATTCCTCATTAGAAATCTGTCATCCAATCAGAACAAGGCAAAACAGAACCAGATCAAGTTTGTACACGTGGCAAACCCATGTTCGAGTAGAGGCCTGCAAGTCTGCCTCCAGCTTCTGAGAATCTTGTTAAAAACACTTTTTTCTGGGCCCCATCTCAACTCCTTCTAATAAGCATCTCTGGACCCTGCAAGTACTTAAGGTAGTTATTATGAATGTTAACATTTGAGAATCCCTGATTTATAGGTTCTCCTATGAAAAAATATCCATGAACTCAAGGCCATATAAAGCCCACAGGATATCTCTGTGCCCTTGAGCTACTTGCCTGTGGGGTCGCACAGGAGTTAGCACTTATGGACTGGTTCCTGTGCCATGGCAAGTGCTAAAAGTTCTGAATATCACATGGGCTTAGTGACTTCGTTTTTGAACTTGGATCACTTAGGTAGGTGGAGGGTTGGATGAAGAGATACTTACTTCCTGGACCTGACTTTAGGTAAGCTGAGATATCTGATGAATAGCCCCTGGGTAATTAATGTCTACTTACTTTAGGTAAGCTGAGATATCTGATGAGTAGCCCCTGGGTAATTAATGATCTGGGGAGAAATAGGCTAATAATTACTCATGTCTTCCAAATATGAGGCTGTCTGCATAGACTGATTTTTACAGAAAAAATAAAATAATGCTGACCATTCACCTAAAATAAGCTGGCCACACCCGCTTCTTATGACTTAATCCATCTTGGACTGAATATTTAATAGTTTATATCATGCCCAATTGAAATTTCAATATATTTACTGCACCTATGTTAATTATTATTTTATCAAAGTGATCACTCTGCTCATACTCATGTTTTATAGATTCATTAAAAAGTTCTAAAACTATATATATACTGTTTCTTCCCTTTAAGAGAAGATCTGCAGATTTTTTGTTGTTGCATTTTAAGTAAATAAGGCTCTAAATGTCTTTGAAATTACGGTGAACTAAACAGTATGCACTAAAAGGATAATGGAACATCAATACCTTACTTAGAGGTATATTACCACCTGTCACAGCCTCAAACAACGACAGCAACAAAAACTCACTCCAGAATGAAAATACTGGTATATTTATATAATGCAAAGAGAAATACAGATATAAACCCTCAAAACGGAAGATACATTGATAAAAATGTAGCATTGTAAGCGAAAAAATATTATACAGTACTTGCAGAATTTAGTCTTTCAATTTAAGGTTACAATGTGCCTAACAAATAAATAGTATTTAAAATTATAGTTCTCATTATTAATTTAAAATAACCATCAGAAGAACAGCACAGCTTAACCTAGCAAACATTTTAAGGAAATGCTTTGTCTCACAGAAGTAAAGTATCATTATAATCCATCCATTTATACCATGAACAAAAGAAGAACAATTTTCAAAGTGGAAATCAGTTTCATAAGACAGAATAAAACTGGGCTCCTCAAAGCAAAAACTGCTTCCATAAAGTTTTTTAATTTTATTGGCCAAAAGTACCTAAACAGTTTTGATGTAGTACTCTGCTTGTCTCGGAGAGCCCTCCCAATCCATCAACCACAATCAGTACATACAAAAACATGCAATACTGTATTTTCTCCACACCATTACTAACCAAAACACTTTTTACTCTTTTGAAAGGTACAATTTTACAGAAATGTTGCCACTCAAGATTGGTATAATACAGAGAGCAGTTTGTCACTGACGGGCATTTTCTAGTGTATAAAGCAAGGTAGGAAACAAATCTTACTTGTGTTGTTACCTATTAAAAATGACTTCCTTGCTACTCTCTCCCATCTCTGCTCTTTAAATTCACTATCAATACTGAACAAAGTTCTCAACGCCTTCCAAGAACCAGAGCAGTCCAGCTGACCCCAGGCCGGCAATTCAGAGGGAACTCGAGACAACTTTCCCTCTGTCTCCTGCTTCCAACAGAAGACCCTCAAGAAATCGAACTGGTGAAGCCCCTCTGGGTTCCTCTACTTCACTGCAAAATGTAATGCCACTTGAGGTTGTCAAAAATAGCTTCTGTAGAAAACTGGCCATGGTCTTTAGGAAAGGTTGCATGAAGAAAATTAGCCTTTATTAAAAAAAAAAAAAAAAGAGTAACACATGGAATAAAAGACATCAGTACAAGTACAAAGACTTCAGGACCTACTGTCAGGATGAAAATATATTTAGGAGGACAATCGCTGGAGCTGGGGTGGGGCTGGGGCTTCGAAACCCTACCCCTGTACAATTGGAGTCTGTACAATCCAAGTGATGATGCACTTCGAGAGTCGTTTTGAAGGCAGCGTAGAAAATTAAAAAGGGGGCCGAAGGGGCAGAAAAGACGTCACTGTCCAAGCCAAAGAGAGAGGCCGGGCTGGGGTGCAGGTGGCGGTAGGGCCACTTATAAACCGATGCCTTTCAAGTCGCAGGGGAGGGTGGCCTGGGTGGCCTGGGGGCTCTGGCAGCAGGGGAACTGGGCGCGGAAGCAGTCCCTGAGCTCCCTGTTGAAGAGGAAGCACACGACTGGGTTGATGCCGGCCTGCGCGAAGGTCAGCCACACGGAGGCCGTCAGGTAGGCCTGGGGGACGGCGCCGGGCCGCACCAGGACCCGCAGGTAACTGGCCACGACGTAGGGCCCCCAGAGGAGCAGGAAGAGCAGCGTGACGGCGTAGAACATCTTGCACAGCCTCTTCTCCGTCTTGAACTCCTCGAGCACGAGGAGGCGGCGCGCGCCACGACCTGGCCCAGCCGGCCGGATGCCCACGAGTGCCGGCGGCGTGGGCCCGCGGCCGAAGCCGGCCGTCCAGTTGGCGGCCGCCTGGCCGGTGGCGCCGGGGCCGTGGAAGGTCCAGTCGTGGCTGACGGCGGGCACGAGGCGCGCGGGCCGCATCTTGCGGCGGTCGTGGATGAAGAAGAGCAGGCGGAGGTAGACGAGGTGCGTGGCGCCCACCACCACGGCCAGCAGCAGCAGGAAGCCCAGCGCGCCCGGGGCGCCGTCGGGCCGCTGCTCCAGGGCGCACGGCGCGTCCTCGTCGTCGCCGCCGCCGCCGCCGTCCAGCACGGGCGGGAAGGCCGCGGCCAGCGCCAGCGCCCAGGCGGCGCACACCAGCATGGCGGCGCACGGCCAGCCGGCCAGGCGTTCGGCGTAGAAGCGGTGGTGCGCGATGGCCAGGTAGCGGGTGACGCCCACGCCGAGCAGCAGGAAGGCGGCGTGGAAGCAGAAGAGCGCGGCCAGGAAGGCGAGCAGCTTGCAGCCCAGCGCGCCCGGCGGCGCCCCCGCGGCGGCCGCGGCCCGCCGCGCCGCCAGCATGACGGCCGGGAGGCAGGCGAGCGCGCGCAGCCCGTCGGCCAGGCACAGGTCGAGCAGCAGGTAGTACGGGGCGCGGTGCAGGCTGCGCTCCCGAACGATGAGCAGCGCGAACAGCACGTTGCCCGCCAGGCTCACGCACAGCAGCAGGCTGAGCGTGGCCAGCTTGAGGCCCAGGGCGGCCGCCTCCCCGCCGCCGCCGCCGCCGCCCGGTTCGCTTGCGTTCGCCATCGCGGCCTCCCCGGGCCCGGCGCCGCGCTCCGCTCCGGGGCCGCCCCCGGCCTCTCCGCTCTGCAGGCCTGCCTGCCGACCAGGGCTCGGCCACCTGCGAGGGTCCCCGGCGAGCTCCCGGGCCGGCGGGGCTCAGCCCCCGCCCGGCTGACCCCTCCTCGGCTCCCCGAGCTGCCGCCGCGCCGCCGCCATCTCAGGAATGGTGCGCGCAGGAGGCGACGGCCACTCCCTGCGCCTCGGGCGCCGCGGGCTTCACTGCGGACCGGGCCGCGCCGCCGCCCGCAGCCCCCTGCATCCTCCTCCTCCTCCTCCTCTTCCTCCGCCGCCGCCGCGCCTCTGGGTTCTGCCCCCCGCCGCCGCCGCTGCCGCCGCCGCCGCGGAGCCCCCTCCCCTCCGCCGGAGCGCGCCGCGTGGCCGCCGCCGCCAGCCCCGCCGAGGCATCCCGCGCCGCCCGGGCCGGGCTGGGCTGGGGGCGCCGCCGCCGCAGCTGCGGGGCCGGGAGGCGGCAGGGAGGGAGGCAGGGCCCCGGACGCGAGGTGGCGACAGGTCGCGTTTGGCCCCAGGTAACGGGGTCCGGCGGCGGCGCCCGGCGCCCGCCCTGGGGTCACGGTGGCCGTGCGCGGGGTGGTGGGGGGAGCTTGCCTGGGATGCTAAGGTCGGGAGGCCTCGTGGATTGGGGCGGGGGCGGTGGCCGGGAGAATCAGGATGAACTCTCTACCCGCAAGCTAAGAGTGATTAACAGTCATCACCATCATCATCACCGCAGCCCTGTAACCTCTAGTATTCAGGTCAGCACTGGTGTGGGTGCCGGTGTTCTGGGGAGTTTTACCAGCATTATCTCCCTCCGTGTTCACAGTAACGACAAAGTTGGTTCTATTCTTAAACCCACTTTCTGTCTGACGAAGCAGGGACTTGGAGGTCAAGGGAGTTGAGAGCTGGAAAGTGGTAGAGGTGAGATTCAGATTTCACTCAACCTGATGTCCAGGGTTGGACTGAGTGACTCTGAAGGCTACCCTGCTCTCTGCCTCATTCGTGGACCCAGTGAAGACTTCTGCTAGGGATAGAAATTCAGCATTTTCCCATAAGTGATTTGGAAGGTTAATCTCACGCTGCCTTCCTCCCAGGATATGTTTTCTGGGTTAGCCTGAAAGGCAGCCTGTTCCTGTCCTCAGCTGCACCAGATTCACTCCCATCTTTGCAGGGGCTCTTCCCTCTCCCTGGACCAGTCCCTCAACAGGTTCCCCATCCTCTGTGCCATTTCTCTGTCCAGGCTAGCTTACCCTGTACCACTGCCCATTCATTTCCTTCTTAGCACTAAATATTTATCGTTAATGTTTCAACTAATTTCTAAGCTTACGGAAGACAAGGGACTGTGTCTGATTTTTTCTAACTCTGTATCCCCATTGCCTGGGATGGAGGAGCCAGAATTAAGACATAGGTTCTTTCTTAGGTACACTCATGGGTTGTTGTTTTTTTTGGTTTGGTTTTGTTTTTTGCTTTTATGAGGAATATTATTTATTGACATGGCTGGCACCTTGGCATTTCCAGGATGATACAAGATCATAGAAAGCCTTGTCAGGCTAAATAGTCTAAGCTGTAGGCAGTCAGGAACCATTGGAGGTTTTTGAGGAAAGTGGCATGATAAGAAAACTACTGATGTGCATCAGGAGGATGATTTTCGCAGTGGTTTTTAAGAGGAATGGCTGAGCAGAGTCAGTAGGTCTAGTCCAGAGCCTTAGACTTGAGTGAGCACAGAAATCAATGGGGCTACTGTATGATCCAGGAGGTCTGGATGGGACAGAAGATGCTGCCTTTCTAATAATTTCCGAGGCAACACTAATGCTTCTGATCTACAGACCACACTTGGAATAGCAAGCACCTTGAGGGCCTTTGACCTTTTGTAAAAATATAAGTGATGGCCAATGAGGGCATGACTTAGGGTCCCTAAGTGGCCAGGGACGAGTGGCTGACCAGGCAGGTCTACAAATATTTGATTTGTTTATAGACAATAGGAGTAGATTTTGATGGTATTTTGGTAAGGAATTACATTTTGATAATAGTAGCTAAAAAATGTACAGGAGTTTATTTTCCTCATGAAACATGAAGTCTGGAGGTCAGTGGCTGCTGACATTGAATTACTGGCTAAAGGACTAAGTCTCTGAAAACCTTTTAGCCCTTTCCTGTTGATCAATAGGCTGTTGACACCCCAACTATTCCCTCAGCATTCCAGGCAGAAGGAAGGAAAAGCAAAGAAGACCAAAAGCGTTCCTGCCATCTAAGTGGGTCCCCTCTGAAGAGTTTTCTAGAAGGCTTACATGATGACAGACAAGTCAGTGATTACCATTATCAGCATAGGATACAGGGGAATGATTTCACTTTTTAATTTTTTGAGCCAGACACAGAGCTGCAGAGAATGAGATCCAGCCTTGATGTGGACATTTGCACTTGGGCTGCATCTGCCCAGAGGAAGGGATGCCTTCTTTGAATGCACACAAAGTTACCAACTCCAGTTCCTTTATGACAGTGTTAATGGCAGCCTGTGTTTACTGGACACATGCTGTGTGCTGTGCAGTATGTGGAATATTTGATGCATGTTGTCTCATATAATTATGATAAGGGCCATTTGTGGTGGATACTACTATGGTTACCATATTGTAGATGAGACGTAGTGGGTAAATAACTTGTTCAGGCTTTTACCAAAAGTAAGCATAAGACCTGGGATTGGAAGAGAGAATGTCTGACTCTAGAGCCCATGCTCATAACCAGCATATGTACTGCCCCTTTATCGTAATGGCAAAGAAAGTTATTAACTTTGTAAAAATAAGCAACCTACTGATATTCATGTGCAGGTGTGCGTGCATGCTTTGTCGCTTTAGTATTGACTCTTTGTGATTCTATGGACTTTGGCCCGCCAGGCTCTTCTGTCCATGGAATTCTTCAGGCAAGAATACTGGAATGGGTTGCCATTTCCTTCTCCAGCGGATCTTCCCAACCCCAGGGTTCAAACCTGGGTCTTCTGCATTGCAGGCAGATTCTTTACTGCTGAGCCACCAGGGAAGCCCAGTGTTCATAGACACAGAACTAAAGCCCCTTCAGAGAGGGGAGAGATTTCAAAACCATCTAATACAGCATTTGGATTGTGTAAACTCATACATGAATTAGTGGGCAGTACAATCCAGGTATTCTTACTCCTCAGTTAGTAACCTTCCCACTGCAATGAAATCTTCACATATAATGAACACATGACGTTTCACTAAACCTCTTGGAATCTCAAATGTTCCCATTTATAAAAAGAGAAATTGGACCAAATGATTTCTGAGGGTCCTCACCTCTGAGGTGAGGTGTGTATATGAGAAAACGAAAATTAAGTGTTTGTATAATCCTGAGTGCTGAGAGATTTGTTTTTCAGAAATGGACCCGAAAGAGAAGACATTAGTTCCCTATGATTTAGATTTCTCTGGCGTTTCATACTTCTCTCTGTGACTTAATGTACTTCTCTTTGGAATTTGGTTTAGTCCTCTATCCAGCTTCAAATAGCAGAAGCAGCAGTAGAAAATATAAAAATCGTGACTCTCAAAGCATTTATATGCCTGCTTCTTTCATTGTCACCATTTGTTCGGGAGATTAATACTTAAGGAAGAACTATTAACATTGCGTTGCTGAAATCAACTCCTTTCCTTTTATTGTTTCTAGGAAGCTTCACACAAGTTGAATTGAATGCCAGCATCTCAAAGCATAATAGCTATGTGGGATTTTTCACTGTAAGAAAAATTTTGCTTATAACTTAATTTTTCCTTTGTCTATAGATAGAAAAGTTGAGATTTCTACCCCAAATTAGCTCTGTTACTTCTTTGCTGCATAGGTAGATGTTGTGTGTGGTAATGGAAATCTGCTGTTTGGAAGACTGGTTGACAGGCCTTGACAGATTCAGTCAAGGCCACAGTTCCCCTAATAATGGGAGACTATTTGGCTGACATCTCCTGTCCAGCCTCAGGCTTCTGGCTTCTAGTCATTTGCCAGGGCACACTGAACGTCAAGTTATAGAAAGTTGGTTTGACTTAATTGCATCCCAACTCTTAGAAAACATGAACCTAAGTCTGTGCCCAGTTGGTATTGAGTTATCAGATGATAGCCATCAGTTTGTCCTCTTCATGGGAGTCAGTTCTGACTTAAAGACTGAAAATGAACTTGGAGTTAAGTATACCTTTGTTCGTATCCAAGTCCCACTAATTGTTAGCATGTATCCTTAGGAGCTTCCCTGGTGGCTTAGATGGTAAAGAATCTGCCTGCATGGCTTCCGTGGTGGTTCAGTGCTAAAGAATCCACTTGGCATGCAGAAGATGCAGGTTCTTTCCCTGGGTTGGAAAGATCCCCTGGAGGAGGAAATGGCAATCCACTCCAGTATTCTCACCTGGGAAATCCCATGGACAGAGGAACTTGGTGGGCTATAGTCCATGGGGTCACAAAAGAGTTGGACACAACTTACAGACTAAACAACAACACAACATCCTTAGCCAAGTTCTTTACTTCCTTTGACCCTCAAAGGCCTTTTTCAGGAAGATTCCATTACATTCAGTCCATTTACAGAAAGAGTGTAACACAAGGTGTTCACCCAGGGGATGTGTTGCTAAGGTTGCTAAGTCGCTTCAGTCGTGTCCAACTCTGTGCAACGCCATAGACGGCAGCCAACCAGGCTCCCCTGTCCCTGGGATTCTCCAGGCAAGAACACTGGAGTGGGTTGCCATTTCCTTCTCCAATGCATGAAAGTGAGAAGTGAAAGTGAAGTCGCTCAGTCGTGTCCAACTCTTCGCGACCCCATGGACTGCAGCCCACCAGGCTCCTCCATCCATGGGATTTTCCAGGCAAGAGTACTGGAAGGGGGCGTGTAATAGGTGGTAAATACATTTTTGACTCTTGTGTGCGTCAGTCATGTCTGACTCTGCAACCCGATGGACTGTAGCCCGCCAAGCTCCTCTGTCCATGGAATTTTCCAGGCAAGAATACTGGAGTGGGTTGCCATTTCCTCCTCTAGAGGATATTCCCGACTAGGATAGAACCCGTGTCTCCTGTATCTCCTGAAGGAGCAGTTGGATTCTTTACCACTGCACCACCTGGGAGAACTTTTTACTCTTACCAGACTATAAATGCCTTGACTAACCATGGCTTGACTGACTTTTCTGTTCTCCACCTCAACCTAGCTTAGGAGGATGCTGTGTATATATCTTGATATTTGTGTGGCAGGTGTGAATGTCAGTCCATAAAATCAAGGGTGCCAGAAATGCATCTGCTTCATAGAAACTTAATTTCTGACTGAGTTACCATTTTGCCTTGATGGTGAAGGAAAAGAATGGAACCTTCCTGCTTCTGGGGTTTCATCAAGGACCTTTACTTCTTCAGGATGTGCTATAATTCCAGGCTTGCATCCAGATTGCCCAGCACACAGTCGTTCAGGGTAGTGTGTGCATGGTGTGGGAGGAAAGTGATGTTTCGTCTTTGTTTCTGTCCTTATAAGCCATTTTGGTTTGGTGGTTCTTAGCTGCCTCATGTCAGATTTGGGGTATGAGAATCTGGAATAGTATTGTGTTAGTTGCCTCTCAGCACTACATGTGGGAAACCTCATACAAATGTGCCCTCTGTCAGTGCTATCTCTCCTCTCTTCTGCCTTCATCTCTGGGGACTGCCTGTCTACTCCAGCCTTGGAGAATACTGTTCCTTCTTGTTTTTCTGGGCAGTATAATTGATCGGTTCTCCTGGGAATTGGTGGTCCCAGAAAAGTCAGGAAGCTGCCTTCTGTAAACCTCTCCTTGGCAAGGAAGCCCTGGACCCTGGTATGTGCTTCAGTGAGGGGAAGGATACGGAAAAAGAGAGGAAGAAAAATTATCAGATCATATCTCAAAATACTGTCCTTGCTGCGTATGTTTTGTTAAATGAATGACTGAAGATGTCATTTATGTGTATATGCATGGCATATTGTTACACTTCTAATAAGCAAAATATATTTTAATGAAAGCTCTTAACATTTTTCATCACATGCAGAGAATGATGTTGGACCCTTGTGTGTGTGTGTGTGTGTATTAGTCACTCAGTCGTGTCTGACTCTTTGTGACACCTTGGACTGTAGCCCGCCAGGCCCCTCTGTCTATGGAATTCTCCAGGCAAGGATACTGGAGTGGGTTGCTGTTCCCTTCTCCAGGAGATCTTCCCCACCCAGGGATCGAACCCTGGTTTCCTGCATTGTGGGCAGATTCTTTACCGTCTGAGCCATCAGGGAAGCCCTTGGATAAGGTTGGACCCTTACCTCTCAATATATACAAAAGTTAACTCCAAAGGGATCATAGACATAAATGTAAAAGCTATAAAACTTAAAAGAAAACCTCAGGGTAAATTTTCACAACTTTAGGCGATAGGATAAGCAAAAAGAAAGAATAGACAATCTGGATTTTATTACATTTTTAAAGTCTGTATTTCAAGTAACTCCTTCAAGAAAGTGAAAAGACAGAGTGGGGAAGATACTGTCAAGTTGCATGTCTGATGAGGGAATTATATCTAGAATATGTAAAGAATGCCCATAAATCAACGATAAAAGCAAACAGTTCAGTTTAAAATTGGGCAAAGGATTTGAATAGGCATTTCTTTAAAAAGATATGTAAATGACCAATAAATACATGGAAAGGTGCTTACCATCATTAATCATTAGAAAAATGCTAATCAAAACCATAGTAAAATAACCACTTCACGTCTAGTGGGATGGCTGTTATCAAAAAGACAAGGAATAACAAGTGATGATGATGACGTGGAGAAATTGGAACCCTCATGCTATGCTGGTACAGAAATATACAATGATGCAGCTGTTTTGGGAAATAGTTTGGAAATTTCTCGTAAGTTAAACATAGAGTTACATATGACTGAGTAATTCCACTCCTGGGTGTATACCCAAGAGAAATAGAAATGTGTCTGCTGAGAAATTGTACACAAATGTTTATAGCAGCATTTTTCATGCTAGCCAAGGTGGGGAAGCAATCCAGTTGTCCATCAGTCAATGGATGGATGAACAAAATGTGAATTCTCCATATACTGGAGTGCTCGTCACTCTAAAAAATGGGTGAAGTACTGACATATACTGCGGCATGGATGAACCTTGAAAACATTGGGCTCTGTGGAAGAAGTCACACACAAAAGATCACATATTGTACAATTCCCCTTACATAAAGTGACCTGAGTGGGCAAATCTCTACAGACAGAAAGCAGACTCATAGTTGTCATGGACTTGAGGTAGAGGGGTTTCAAGAGTAACTGCTAATGAGTATTGGAGCATTTGTTCTGGGGTTGATGAAATTGTTCTAAACTTAGGTAGTAGTGATGGTTGTATAAGTGAATATCCTAAGAAAATACATAATTCTGAAAAAGAAACATTTCATATTAAAGTCAGGTCACTTTTGTATCCTTGTTAAAAGGGTGCTGCAGCTCTAGACTCCGCATTGCTTTCTAAGTGAATGCAAGCCTTTAAGGTGTGAATTCTTGGGCCCTTCCCTGGGTTTGGCCTCAGAAATCAGTGTGTTTTGCCATATGGTTATGTGTACAAGGATTGTGTCTTTGGTTTTCTTCAGTATTACATATTTTGATGCTGCAATGAGGGATTACGAAATTCTTCTTTAGTCAGTAGCTTTACAGTGTAGTGTCTCCCCGTTGGAAAAGCTGCTGTTGTCTTTTAGATTCATCAGTGCACCGAAGTGAAAGTCGCTCAGTCGTGTCTGACTGTTTGCGACCCCATGGACTATACAGTCCAAGGACTTCTACAGGCCAGAATACTGGAGTGGGTAGAGGTAATTTGCATGTACTGTCCCATTTACTTCTATAAAACTCTGTACCCCCATTTTACAGATGAGGAACCTTGAGTCTGATGTTAATTAGTGAAGTTAATTATAAAAGTCTATAGTGGTAAAGTATGGTTAAGATCTGATCTGTCTGACCTGAAAGCCTGAATTGTTAGTAAGTACCCAAAGATGCTTACTCCTTGGAAGGAAAGTTATGACCAACCTTGATAGTATATTAAAAAGCAGAGACATTACTTTGCCAACCAAGGTCCGTCTAGTCAATGCTATGGTTTTTCCCGTGGTCATGTATGGATGTGAGAGTTGGACTGTGAAGAAAGCTAATGGCCGAAAAATTAATGCTTTTGAACTGTGGCCCTGGAGAAGACTCTTGAGAGTCCCTTGGACTGCAAGGAGATCCAACCAGTCCATTCTAAAGGAGATCAATCCTGGGTGTTCATTGGAAGGACTAATGCTAAAGCTGAAACTGCAATACTTTGGCCACCTCATGCGACGAGTTGACTCACTGGAAAAGACTCTGATGCTGGGAAAGTTTGGGGGCGGGAGGAGAAGGGGACGACAGAGAATGAGATGAGTGGATGGCATCACCGACTCTGTGGACATGAGTTTGAGTGAACTCCGGGAGTTGGTGATGGACAGGGAGGCCTGGCGTGCTGTGATTCATGGGGTCGTGGAGAGTCGGACACGACTGAGCGACTGAACTGACTGACTGACTGACCCATACAGGGCTGCATTGACCAATATATGAGGGAAAAACCTATCAATACCTTGCAAATAAATACCAAACTGAAGGTTGTATTATTTGGTACAGAATTGAGAAACCATTCTGCTATGAATTTGAACAAACTCTGGGAGATAGTGAAGGATGGGGAAGTCTGGCGTGCTGCTCTCCATGGGGTCTCAAAGAGTCAGACACCACTGAGCCACTGAACAACACCAATATGCTATAGGCAATATTTTAATTGCTTAAAAATGAACACTTCTAACATTTAGAAGAAGGAAAAATCTATACTTGTCACCACTTAAATTTCCATTTTTGATATTTCTGTAATATCAGAAAATTTTTTTCAAAGAGTTACATTCATGACTCCAGGTGAGAGAAAAGCTTTTTTATGTGGCTCTTCTCTTTTCCATTGTTTAATAGCCACTTCAGCTCCCTCTAGTAGTTAAATCATGTTGTGATCCTAAAGTTTGCTTTTCAAAAGGTGGACTGCATCATCAGGACAAAGATGGTAGAATAAAACCCATTCCTTAAATGTTCTCTTCCTGTGTATGGAATCATGTTATAAGTAATACATATCAGAGTTACTACTTCTGTAATCCTCTCCCCTCTCATTTACTCAAAAATCCAACGGTTGTTGTTGAGTAGCTAAGTCATGTCCCAGCTCTTTGTGACCCCACGGACTGCAGCATGTCAGACTTCCCTGTCCTTTACCATTTCCTGGAGTTTGCTAAAACTCATGTCCGTTGAGCTGGTGATGCCATCCAATCATCTCATTCTCTGTTGCCTGCTTCTCTACCTGCTCTCAATTTTTCCCAGCATCAGGGTCTTTTTCAGTGAGGCAGCTCTTCCATCAGGTGGCCAAAGTATTGGAGTTTCAGCTTCAGCATCAGTCCTTCCAGTGAATATTCAGGATTGACTGATTTGATCTCCTTTCAGTCCAAAAGACTCTCAAGAGTCCTCTTCTCCAGCACCAGAAATCAAAGGCATCAATTCTTCGGTACTCAGCCTTCTTTATGGTCTAGCTCTCACATCTGTACACGACTACTGGAAAAAGCATCAGTTCAGTTCAGTTCAGTTCAGTCGCTCAGTCGTGTCCGACTCTCTGCGACCCCATGAATCACAGCACGCCAGGCCTCCCTGTCCATCACCAACTCCCGGAGTTCACTCAAACTCATGTCCACAGAATCGGTGATGCCATCCAGCCATCTCATTCTCCGTCGTCCCCTTCTCCTCCCGCCCCCAACCTTTCCCAGCATCAGAGTCTTTTCCAGTGAGTCAACTCGTCTCATGAGGTGGCCAAAGTACTGGAGTTTCAGCCCTAGCATCAGTCCCTCCAATGAACATCCAGGATTGATCTCCTTTAGAATGGACTGGTTGGATCTCCTTGCAGTATAAGGGACTCTCAAGAGTCTTCTCCAACACCACAGTTCAAAAGCATCGATTCTTCGGCGATCAGCTTTCTTCACAGTCCAACTCTCACATCCATACATGACCACGGGAAAAACCATAGCCTTGACTAGACGGACCTTGGTCGGCAAAGTAATGTCTCTGCTTTTAGCTTTGACTATATGGACCTTTGTTGGCAAAGTGGTGTCTCTGCCTTTTAATATGCTGTCTAGGTTTGTCATAGCTTTTCTTCCAAAGAGCAAGCATCTTTTAATTTCATGGCTGCAATCACCACCTGCAATGATTTTGGAGCCTAAAATCTGCCACTGTTTCCATTTTTTCCCCATCTATTTGCTGTGAAGTGATGGGAGTGGATACCATGATCTTAGTTTTTTGAATGTTGAGTTTTAAGCCAGCTTTTTCAGTCTCCTCTTTCATGTTCATCAAGTTCCTCTTTAGTTCCTCTTCTGCCATTAGGATGGTGTCATCTGCATATCTGAGGTTGTTGATATTTCTTCCAGCAATCTTGGTTCCATATTGTGAGTCATCCACCCTGGCGTTTCTCATGATGTACTCTGCATATAAGCTAAATAAGCAGGGTGACAATATACAGACTTGACGTACTCCTTTCCCAATTTGAAACCAGTCTGTTGTTCCATGTCCGGTTCTAACTGTTTTTCTTGACCTGCATACAGATTTCTAAGGAGGCAGGTAAAGTAATCTGGTATTCCCATCTCTTTAAGAATTTTCCAGTTTGTTGTGATCCACACAGTCAGAGACTTTAGCATAGTCAATGAAGCAGATGTTTTTCTGGAATTCCCTTGTTTTCTCTGTGATCCAACAGATGTTGGCAATTTGACCTCTGATTCATCTGCCTTTTCTAAACCCAGCTTGTACATCTGGAAGTTTTTGATTCATGTACTGTTGAAGCCTAGCTTGAAGGATTTTGAGCATTACCTTGCTAGCATGTGAAATGGGCACAGTTGTACAATAGTTTGAACATTTTTTGGCATTGCCCTTCTTTGGGATTATCTTCCCTGGTGGCTCAGATGGTAAAGAATCTGCCTGCCATGCAGGAGACCTGGATTCAGTCCCTGGATCCGGAAGATCCCCTAGAGGAGGAAATGGCAACCCACTCCAGTATTCTTGCCTGGAGAATTCCATATAGGGGCTACAGTTCATGGGGTCGCAAAGAGTCAGACACGACAGAGCGAATGACAGTTTCTTTGGGATTGGAATGAAAACTGATAATGTATTCATTATTGTTATTTTTATTTTAGAGAGTTATAGAGACTATAATTTTTAAGATACAGATTTTTGGAGTACATTCTTATAAAATTCTCTAAGCAGTGGGACAGAAGCCCATAAAACACACCTTTAGGGATGTAGCTACTCTTTCTAGATTTTCTGTTTTACTAGTTGTCAAAAACTTTCATATAATGAAAAATGAAAGTTTAACTCACCCTCTATACACGCACACATTTACACACGTATAAATTCGTCTTCCCCCGGCCCCAAGCTTTGCACTGTGTTTCAATTTAGATGAAGTGTAGAATCTTTAACTGGCCAGAATTATTACCATTGTTAAGGAGAATATCTACCAAAATAAAAGGTGGGCTTACCTTAGAGACAAAGCAGACAGATTTTGATGGTGAAACAAGCCACATAAAAAGTATTGACTCTGGCACAGTTCTCCTTAGACTTCCATATGATTTTAAGAAGATCTGATTTCAGTGTCACAGACATTGTGATTTAACAGCTACATTCCTGACCCCCTTCTGCCACCTTTCTGCCACTCTCCTAATAGGCACAGAACTCTAATGAATACAAGTTAGTTAGAGTCCGCTTGGCATCAGTGAGGTGTGGAGTTGTTCCACCCCATGTAGTGTATTTCACAGCTGAATCATACATCGTAACTACATTATGTGAATTGTACAACATTTTTCCCCCTTTAGAGCTAACGACTGTAGGTTCCCGCCCGCCCCCCCTTAAAGTAATAGGTGCATGTAACCCATTTGAACTCAAACTTTTTGACAGAACCATCCAGTTTCATTCACTACAGCCAAACTCATTATCCAACCAGGTGGTTTTATTTTTGTCTTTGGAAACATTCTCTTCGATCTGATCTGAACAGCTGTCTGCACAGCTGTTGGGCTGGCATTTCCCTAGAACATCTTGTTTGTCTCTTCCCTACCTTCCTGCCTTCCCTACTTACCTATGTCAGAGCACCTGTTACCTATAACCCAGATCTTTTTCTTGTTCTTTCTTTTTTCATTTCTTTTTGAGTGATTTATATATCTCAGTAAGATTTTATGTATCTGAAAATGCACTTCTTTAACCTTCATACTTGATTGATAATTTGGTTGGAAATAGAATCCTCCTTTGTTGAAAATAATGGCTCATGATGTTGAGCATCTTCTCATATGCTCATCATTTTGAATTGTTTTATGAATTTGATTTTGATGTCATATCTAAGAAATCCTTGCCTACACCATGATCACAAAGCTTTTCTTCTGTAATTTGTTTCTCTTTAAAGTTTTATGTTTAGTTTTATGTTTCATATTAAGTGAACTCTTACAAATGGTATGAGGTATAGGAGGTATGGATTGAAGTTCTTTTTGTGTGTGTATGTGTATGGATAGCCAATTTTTCCATTACTGTCTGTTGAAAACCTCCTGTTGTTCACTCAATTGTCTTTGCATTTTTGTCAAAAATCAATTGTTCATATATATATGTATGTGTGTCTCTCTCTAGTCTTGCTATTCTGCTCAGTTTGTCTATACCTATCTTGATGCCAATACCTCACTGTATTGACTGTTGTGGCTTTTTAATAAATTTTTAAAGTCAGGGAGTGTTATTTCTTCAAATTCGTTCTTCTTTTTCAGAATATTTTGGCTGTTCTCGGTCATTAGCATGTATATGTAGGTCTTAGAATCAGTTTGTCAAATTTTATAAAATAGGCTGCAGTTGAGATTGTGTGGAGATAAATTTGGGGGGAATTAAAATCTTAACAATACACCATCTTCTTGGCATACATGATCAAAGTATGTTTACCCATTTATTTAGGTCTTAAATTTTTTTCACCAGTCTTTTGTTGTTATCAGTGTACAGTTCTTGTACGTCTTCATCAGATTTATCCATAAGTATTTTATATTTTTGATACTATTATAAATGGCATTTTTAAAAAATTTCTGTTTCTCATTGTTCAGTCCTATATCATTGATATTTGTGTTGATCTTGTATACTGAAAATTTGCTAAACTCACTTATTAATTCTAGCAGCTTTCTAGGGTAAATTCCATCAGGTTTTTTTATGTAGGTGATTGTAATATCTGTGAATAAGGACAGTTTTTACTATTTCCCTTCCAGTCTAGACTCTTTTTAGTTTTCTTACCTTATTGTATTGGGTAGAATCTTGGCACAATATTAAAAGAGAAGTGATAAGAATAGACCTCAATAGTCTCTTCCTCTATATTAAAGAAAAAGCGTCGTGTATTTTACTGTTACCTGTGATATTACCTGTAGGTTTTTGTAGATCCCTGTAAATGAGGAAGTTCCCTTCTATTCCTACTTCACTGAGAAATTTAGAAAAAATCAGGAAGGAATGTTGGATTAGCAAAATGATTTTCTGCATCTATTGAGATGGCTTACTATTTTAATTTGTTAAATGATGAATTATATTAATTGACTTGCAAATGTTAAACCAACCTATGTTCCTGAAAGAAATACTAGTTGTTCATCATATGTTATCCTTATATTCTACTTACAAAAATTTTGTTTGAAATTTTTATATCTATATTCATGATGGTTATTAATCTCCAGTCTTCCCCTAGTACCAGTTTTGTCTGTTTTTTATTTCCATGTGAGTCTGGCCTAATAGAACAAATTGGAAAGTATTCTCTCCTTCTCAGGTTTTTTGTGTAATTTGTGTAGAAAAGGAATTTATAGTTGGTATTATTTTTTCCTTAAACGTTTGGTAGAATTCACTAGCAAAACCATTTGATCCTTGGATTTTCTTTGTGGAAAGGTATTTAACTACATATTCCATTTCTTTTACAGATATATGGCTTTTTAGGTTATTATCTATTTCTTGATTAAGCTTTGGTAGTTTGTGCCTTTCAAGGAATTTTTCCATCTCATCAGTGTTATTAACTCATTTTCAGAGAGTGATAAATCAGTCCTTTGTTTTCTTTAGAAATCCATTGCTGTCTATAGAGTCTGTCTTGATATTGTCTATCTCATTCCTAATTTTGATAACTTGTTTCTTAATTTTTTCCTGAATAGTCTGGCTACAGGTTAGGAAGTATATTTTTGTTTCATTTATTTTTTATGTAGTTTTCTGTTTTCTACTTCATTGGTTTTTGCTCTGATCTTTATTATTTCCTTTCTTTTACTTAATTTGAGTCCAATTTTCTCTTCCCAGTTTCTTAAAATGAAGCAGAATTCACTGATTTGAGACCACTATTCAAGCATCCTTATTATAAAATTCCCCTCAGTACTACTTCAGCAGCCTCCCACAAATTTGATGTGTGTTTTCATGTTTATTCATTTCAAAATACTTTCTAATTTCCCTTTTGATTGCTCTTTTGAAGCATGGTTTATATAGAAGTGTGTTATTTAGCTTATATGTTTATTTGGAGATTCCCAGGTATATTACTGTTATTAATTTTTAATGTAATTCCATTGTATCAGTGAACATATGCATATGACTTGAGTTCTATTAAATTTATTGCAAATTGTTTTATGACCCAGAATATGGTCTGTCTTGCTTAAATGCTCCATGTGTGCTTGAAAAGAATGTGTATTATGTAGTTGTTAAATAGAATTTTCTATAAATGTCAATCAGGTCAAGTCAGTCGATAATGTTGTTGAAATATGTTATACTCTTACTGATTTTCTGTCTGCTTGTTCTATCAATTATTGAGAGCAAGGTGTTGAAATCTCAGACTATAATTATGGATATATATATTTCTCTTTGCATGTCTAACAGTTTTTTCTTCATGTATTTTGGAGTTCTGTTATTATCAGGAGCAAAATGTTTAGAATAACTGTGTCCTCTTGATGCAGTAACTCCTTTATATTATTATTTGACCTTTGTCATCCCTAGTAATACTCTTTGCTTTGAAATGCAGTGTGGTAATGATATAGCCACTACAGTTTTCTTTTCATTAGAAGTAGTACAAAATATCTTTTATCTACTCTTATTTTTTAATTTTAAAAATGATTTTTTGATAGGATAGACTCATAAAATCAAGCTTAGGAGCAATATAATGTCTAATTTTGCTTACAGTTTATGCCTGGAATTTCAAGGTTTCAGCTTGTGCGTGTGTTTGCCTACGTCCAGAGGTGTGTGGTTTTGAATGAATTCTTAAAATTGTTTTGTTCTCTTAACAGATTTTTTAAATATTCCTGGTTTGTAGGAGATGTTCAGTAAATATTTGTTAAACTGAAAGATTTTGTGTATTACCTACAGAAAGAAAAATAGAGTTTCCATCCTTTTACTTTTAGCCTGCTTCTGTCTCTATATTTAAAGCACATTTGTTTTTGGCAGCATTTTTGTTGGGTCTTTTATTTCCAATCTGACAGTCCCTACTTTCAATGAGGGTATTTATACTGTCCACATTTAATGTGAATATTAATATAATAAGATTTAACTCTATCATCTTGCTATTTGTTTTGTTTTTTAATTGTCCTGCCTGCTCTTTTTTCTCTTTTCCCTATCTTTATGCTTATTTTGGATTAATTGAATGTTCCTTATGATTTCTTATCTCTTTGGTTACATTATTTGCTGTAAATTTTTGCTTTATTTCAGTGGTTTGTTTAAGGGGGGGTGTGTGTGCGTGCAAACGCGCACTCACGTGCATCCAACTCTTTGCAACCCCCCATGGCCTGTAGCCCCGCCAGACTCCTTTGTCCATGAGGTTTCCCAGGCAAGAATACTGGCGTGGGTTGCCATTTCCTTCTCCTGGGGATCTTCCCGACCCAGGGCTCAAACCCGCATCTCCTGCGTGTCCTGCATTGGCAGTAGGATTCTTTGCCACTAGTGCCGCTTGGGAAGCCCGTTTAAGGTATACAGCAAGCATAATCTCTAACTTACAAGTGATATCATGCCTCTGCATAAACAGCGTAAAAATTTGAAGTAGTATGCTTTCATTTCTTTCTCTCTATTGTGCTATCCTTGTCACATTTTTATTTTATTTATGTTATTGATCCCACACTACATTGTTTATATTTAGACATTTCAATAAAATATAATATAATATATTCACATATTTATTCATGTGATTGCCATTTCCAGTTCTCCTCATCCCTTTCTGTATGTCTAAATTTCCTTCTGATATAATTTTCCTTCCTCTTGAAGGACCTTATGTGACATTTCTTGCAGCATGAGTCTGATGGTGATGAATACTTTCAGCTTTTTCATGTGGGAAGTGTCTCTTTCTCCTATTTTTTACTTTTATTAATTTTCTTCTTTTTTCTAGTTTCAATTTTATTGATTTTGGCTTTTATCTTCTCTTTTTCCACTTCCCTCTTATTGCTTTGGGTACTTTACTCTTTCTAGTTTATTAATGTAGAAGTTTATATTATTTATTTGAGACCTTTCTCCTTTTCTAGTGTAAACATTTAGTACTGTAAATTTCCTTCTCAGCAGTGCATTAGCTGCCTCTGATATATTTCAATGTGTTGTGTTTTTTGTTTTCATTCAGTTTTATGTATATTTAAATTTTTCTTTGAGACCCCTCTTCAGTTCAGTTCAGTCGCTCAGTCGTGTTCTATTCTTTGCGACCCCATGGACTGCTGCGTGCCAGGCTTCCCTGTCCATGACCAACTCCCAGAGTTTACTCAAACCCATCTCCATTGAGTCGGTGATGGCATCCAACCATTTCATCCTCTGTCGTCCCCTTCTCCCACCTTCAATCTTTCCCAGCATCAGGGTCTTTTCCAGTGAGTCAGTTCTTCGCATCTGGTGGCCAAAGTATTGGAGTTTCAGCTTCAAGATCAGTGTTTCCAATGAATATTCAGGACTGATTTCCTTTAGGATAGACTGGTTGGATTTCCTTTCAGTCCAAGGGACTCTCAAGAGTCTTCTCCAACACCACAGTTCAAAAGCATCAGTTCTTCGGCGATCAGCTTTCTTTACAGTCCAACTCTCACATCCATACATGACTACTGGAAAAACTGTGTCTTTGACTAGACAGACCTTTGTCGGCAAAGTAATATCTCTGCTTTTTAATATGCTGTCTAGGTTGGTCATAACTTTTCTTCCAAGCAGCGTCTTTTAATTTCATGGCTGCAGTCACCATGTGCAGTGATTTTGGAGCCCCCCAAAATGAAGTCTGTCACTGTTTCCATTGTTTCCCCATCTATTTGCCATGAAATGATGGGGCCAGACGCCATGATCTTAATTTTCTGACTGTTGAGTTTTAAGCCAACTTTTCCACTTTCTTCTTTCACTTTCCTCAATAGCCTCTTTAATTCTTCTTTGCTTTCTGCCATAAGTGTGGTGTCATCTGCATATCTGAGGTTTTGATATTTCTCCTGGCAATCTTGATTCCAGCTTGTGCTTCCTCCAACCCAGGAACCATGATGTACTCTGTATATAAGTTAAATAAGCAGGGTGACAATATACAACAGTGACGAACTCCTTTTCCTATTTTGAACCAGTCTGTTGTTCCATGTCCAGTTCTAACTGTTGCTTCTTGACCTGCATATAGACTTCTCAGGAGGCAAGTGAGGTGGTCTGGTATTCCCATCTCTTAAGAATTTTCCACAGTTTGTTATGATCCACACAGTCAAAGGTTTTGGCATAGTCAAGAAAGGAGTAGTAGATGTTTTTCTGGAACTCTCTCGGTGTTTTGATGACCCAACGGATGTTGGCAATTTGATCTGTGGTTCCTCTGCCTTTTCTAAATCCAGCTTCAACCTCTGGAAATTCATGGTTCATGTACTGTTGAAGCCTGGCTTGGAGAATTTTGAGCAATACTTTGCTAGTGTGTGAGAAGAGTGCAATTGTGCCATAGTTTGAGCATTCTTTGGCATTGCCTTTCTTTGGGACTGTAATGAAAACAGACCTTTTCCAGTCCTGTGGCCACTGCTGAGTTTTTCAAATTTTCTGGCATATTGAGTGCAGCACTTTCACAGCATCATCTTTCAGGATTTGAAATAGCTCAACTGGAATTCCATCATCTCCACTAGCTTTGTTCATAGTGATGCTTCCTAAGGCCCACTAGACTTCACATTCCAGGATGTCTGGCTCTAGGTGAGTGATCATACCATTGTGATTATCTGGATTGTGAAGATCTCTTTTGTATAGTTCTTCTGTATATTCTTGCCACCTCTTCTTAATATCTTCTAGTTCTGTTCGATCCATATCATTTCTGTCCTTTATTGTGCCCATCTTTGCATGAAATGTTCCCTTGGTATCTCTCATTTTCTTGAGGAGATCTCTAGTCTTACCCATTCTGTTGTTTTCCTCTATTTTTTTGAATTGATCACTGAGCAAGACTTTCTTGTCTCTCCTTGCTATTCTTTGGAACCCTGCATTCAAATGGTTATATCTTTCCTTTTCTCCTTTGCCTTTTGCTTCTCTTCTTTTCACAGCTATTTGTAAGAACTCCTCAGACAACCAGTTTGCCTTTTTGCATTATTTTTCTTGGGGATGGTCTTGATCACTGTCCTGTACAGTGTCATGAACCTCCGCCCATAGTTCTTCAGGCACTCTGTTTATCAGATCTAATCCCTTGAATCTGTCACTTTCACTGTATAATCATAGGGGATTTGATTTAGGTCATACCTGAATGGTCTAGTGTTTTTCCCTACTTTCTTCAATTTAAGTCTGAATTTTGCAATAACGAGTTCATGATCTGAGCCACAGTCAGCTCATGGTCTTTTTTTTGCTGACTGTATAGAGCTTCTCCATCTTTGGCTGCCAAGAATATGATCAGTCTGATTTTGGTGTTGACCATCTGGTGATGTCCATGTATAGTCTTCTTGTGTTGTTGGAAGAGGGTGTTTGCTATGACCAGTGCTTTTTCCTGGCAAAACTCTATTAGCCTTTGCCCTCCTTCATTCTGGCCAGAGTTGCCCATTACCGCAGATATTGGCTTCTATGTTTGCATTCCAGTCCCCTGTTTTAAAAAATGGACATCTTTTTTGGATGTTAGTTCTAGAAGGTCTTGTAGGTCTTCAGAGAACCGTTCAGCTTCTTCATCATTACTGGTTGGGGCATAGATTTGGATTACTGTGATATTGAATGGTTTGCTTTGGAAATGAACAGAGATCATTCTGTCGTTTTTGAGATTGCATCCAAGTACTGCATTTCAGACTCTTTTGTTGACTATTTTGGCTACTCCATTTCTTCTAAGGGATTCTTGTCCACAGTAGTTGATATAGTGGTTATCTGAGTTAAATTCACCCAGTCCTTTTTAGTTCGGTGATTCCTAAAATGTCGACATTCACTCTTGCCATCTCCTGTTTGACCACTTCCAATTTGCTTTGATTCATGGACCTAACATTCCAGGTTCCTATGCAGTATTGCTCTTTACAGCATCCGACTTTACTTTCATTACCAGTCAAGTCCACAACTAGGTGCTGTTGAGACCCCTCTTAGCCTGTGGATTATTGTAGGTGTACTGTTAACTTTTCAAGTGTTTGAAAATTTTCCTGTTGCTTTTTTTTAAAATTTGTTAAGGTTTGTTTTATGTTCAGAATATAATCTGTACTGGTGAACATTCTAGAGCATTTGAAAAATATATATATTCTGCTAAAGTGCAGTATATTTTGGTTAGATGTTGTTGGTTGATTTTGTTGTTCATTTCTTCTTTACCTTTGCTAATTTTCTGTCTCATAGTTTTTGTCAGTTGCTGAGAGTGGAGCATTGATTCGCTTCAGTTGGAATTGTGGATCAGCTTTCTCCTTTCTACTGTTTCAGGATTTGCTTTGTATATTTTGAGACTCTTTTGTTTGGGGCGCACATGTTTGGAGTCATTATGTCTTCCTGGTGGGTTGATCCTTTCTTCATTATGTACTGTCCTTTGTCTCTAGTAAACCTTGCTCTGAAGTCTATTTTTCTGATATTAATAGAGCTGCTCTTATGTTTTTAGGTTAATATTTACATGGCATATCTTTTTCCATGCTTTTCCTTTTAATTTAACCATGCTGTATTTGAAGTGAGTTTTTTGCAGATAGGATATTTTGTAGGATCATGGGTTTTGTCATTGTTTGCTTGTTTACTCTGCGTGGTGAAGGCAGAAGCTTAAGCTCCCCCCTTGGCCTTTCTAGTTTGAGTACAGGTAGGGTGACAGTCTTTCCCATGATTTTTGGCTGGTGTAGAGTGTGCGTGCTCAGTCGTGTCTCACTCTTTGTGACCCCGTGGACTATAGCCGGCCAAGCTCCTCTGTCCATGGGATTATTCCAGCAGGAATACTGGAGTGGGTTGCCATTTCCTCCTCCAGGACATCTTCCCAACCCAGGGATCGAACCTGTGTCTCTTGCGTTGGCAGGTGGATTCTTTACCACTGAGCCACCTGGGAACCATTGTAGAGTAGTAATTGTATAAAAGTTTTTAACTTGCTATGCTACTCCTTTTCATATCCTTTAGCTAGGGAGAAGGGCTTTTGTTGGGGCTTTTCTTTTCTGTACCCGTTGTCATTTCCAGGTTGCCAGCGTTTCCAACTCTAAATATGGGAAATATATATGGCAAAAAAAAAAAATCCCAGAGACCTCACCATTGTGTTATTCCTTGGGTCCCTATCTTTACACATTCTATTTATTTCATACATAATATTCAGGATTTTTCACTGCACATAGGAGGAAAAATTGAAAAAAGCATTTCTACTCCATCTTTCTAGAAGCACATTTCTTCTCCATTGTCTCTGAAAAGATGTGTCACTAGATATAGAATTCTAGGTTGACATTTTTTTTGTTTAATTTCAGCACTTTATAGAGATTACTTCACTATCTTCTTTCTTGTATTATTTCCCATGAAATATCTTTTCTGGACGACAGAGAATGAGATGGCTAGATGGCATCACCGACTCGATGGACATGAGTTTGAGTGAACTCTGGGAGTTGGTGATGGACAGGGAGGCCTGGCGTGCTGTGGTTGATGGGGTCACAGAGTGGGACATGACTGAGCGACTGAACTGAAGTGAACTGAATCCTTACTTTTGTTTCTCTGTTCATAATGTTTCTTTTATCTTGTATCGACCAATTTGCTTTTTCTCTGCTTTGGTGTAATTTTCTTCATGTTTTGGGTGTTTGGAGTTATCAGATCTATTAGTTTATGTCTCTTAAACAGTCCCTCTCTACAGGGAGATGGTTCAGCCGATCTTATGGCAAATGCTAAATGGCTGTTAATTTGTAGTTGAAACTCTTGCTGTTTTGCTAGTTCTGTGTTGTTTATTTAATAAATGTATATATTCTTTGTACACTTTTCCCACAGTGTTCTGTTTTTATCATTTTGGAGTATAATTCTAATCCTTTCCTAAGTCAAATGCCAAACTCATTTTTCATGTGACATAGGGGTGTCTTCAGGGAGGTGAGACATGTCCTTAAGAGGAGAGTTTGCAGATGTTAGCAGCACAGGCTTGGAACCAAGCTGACCTGGGTGTCAACTTTGTAACTCTTGCTGTATGATTGTGGAAATGTTATTTAACCATTTTGAGTCTCCAGTATATAAAAATGGGGATGATAGTCATATCTGCCTCATAGAGTTGATATGTGGAAGAACTGAGATAAGTAAATGTGGAACATCATTAAGCAGTCATGAAATGGTAGCTATTATTGCTGTTGGTATTTTTTTTAACTAGTCTGTATTTTTTTTATTATAGCTTTTGGTTCACAATAAAATTGAGCAGGATGTACAATCTTCCCTTCCTATCACCTCTATGTATGCACTGTCTTCTCGCTATCAAAATCCCTCACCACAGTGGTACATTTGTTACAATCAGTGAACCTACACTGACACATCATTATCATTCAAAGCCCATGGTTTACATTAGGGCTCAGTCTTGTATTGTACATTCTATGGGCTTTGACAAATATATAATGACATATGCATCATTATAGTATTATACAGAATAGCTTCACTGCCCTAAAAATCCTCATTTCTTTGTTCATCTGTCACTTCCTGCTGCTGCTGCTGCTGCTGCTAAGTCACTTCAGTCGTGTCCGACTGTGACCCCATAGACGGCAGCCCACCAGGCTCCCCCGTCCCTGGGATTCTCCAGGCAAGAACACTGGAGTGGGTTGCCATTTCCTTCTCCCACTTCCTGCTAGCTGCTGGCAAATACTGATCCTTTTACTGTCTCCATAGTTTTGCCTTTTCCAAATTGTTATATAGTAGGAATTATATGGTCCAGTGTTCTTGCCTGGAGAATCCCAGGGACGGGGGAGCCTGGTGGGCTTCTGTCTGTGGGGTCGCACAGAGTCGGACACGACTGAAGCGACTTAGCAGCAGCAGCAGCAGCCTTTTCAGATTGACTTCTTTCACTTAGTCATAGACACTTAAGCTTATTCATATCCTTTCATGGCTTGATATTTCATTTCTTTTTGTCCCTGAGTAATATTCCAGTTAATATTATATACTACAGTTTATTTTGGAGAAGGAAATAGCAACTCAATCCAGTATTCTTGCGTGGAGAATCCCTAGACAGAGGAGCCTGGCAGGCTACAGTCCATGGGGTTGCAAGAGTTGGACACAACTTAGCGACTAAACCAACCAACCATTTATCCATTCACCAGGTGAACGACATCTTTGGTGATTCCAAGTTTTGGCAATCGTGAGTAAATTGCTATTAACATTTATGTGCAGATTTTTGTGTGAACATGTTTTCAACTACTTTGGCTAGATATCAAGTAGTAGATGTGCTGAATTGAATGGTAAGAGTATGTTTAGTTTCGTGAGAAATCGCTACTATCTTCCCAAATGGCTGTACCGCTTGCATTTCATCAGCAATGAATGAGAGTTCTGTTGCTCCACATCTTCATCAGCATTTGGTATTGTTGGTGGTTTTGGATTTTGGCCCTTCTAATCGGTGTGCACTGGTATCTTGTTTTAATTTGCAATTCCTTAATGGCATGTGATGTTGAGGGTCTTTTCATATGTTTATTTGCCAACTCTATATTTTCCTTGGTGAGATGTCTGTTCAGGTCTTTGTCCACTTTTAAATTGAGTCATCCTTTTTTATTGTTGAGTTTTAAGAGTTCTTTATATATTTTGGAACCATTGCCATTTTAATTGGAATGATCATTATCTTAAATACCTGAACAAAGGCTTTATTGAGAACTTATCCTTCTAGGCTGCTGCTGCTGCTAAGTTGCTTCAGTCGTGTCTGATTCTGTGCAACCCCATAGACGGCAGCCTGCCAGGCTCCCCCATCCCTGGGATTCTCCAGGCAAGAACACTGGAGTGGGTTGCCATTTCCTTCTCCAATGCATGAAAGTGGAAAGTGAAAGTGAAGTCATGCAATCATGTCCGACTCTTAGCGACCCCATGGACTTGCAGCCTACCAGGCTCCTCCGTCCATGGGATTTTCCAGGCAAGAGTACTGGAGTTGGGTGTCTTTAGGCTGCAAGACATGAAAAACCTTTCTTCTCACTTCTTGGAAGGAAATAGAGGAAAAATATTCACCTGAAAAAAATTTAAAAGATGTTCTGTAGAATTACCTTGATTCAAAAAGAATTTCTGGCTACCTCTTAGATATACTGTGACTGCAGGGGCCTTCCATGCTGTAAATCTTTCCTTAGAAAATTAGCTTATACCATGTGTTTCTTGATGATGGCCTTATAAGTAGTGGGAAATGCCTGCTCATCACAGCCTTATTTCTTCTGTGTCTTTCTTAGATGTGTGTGGATTAACAGGGGCCTGTGCTGTCATCAGCAGTCGTGACAGTACACCTGTTAACAAATCACCCCAACTTCCAGACCTGGCCCACATCATTTGGTAAAAAATAGTCACTAATGCTATAGGAGAAAAATATGTCCCATTATAAGTGAAGGTGGTTTTGTATTGTCTGATTTCCATTCTTTACCCCTTCACTGTGCGTCAATAGGTTTATATCATAGGATTCATTTTCATTTTATGCCTTTTATTTACGCACCAGTTCTTTTGCAAGTAATTTTAATTCTCCCTTTTATGAGAGTGAGGCTCTGTGTCTGTGTACTTTTATATAAAATAAAGGAAATGATTGTTTTTAATGCAGAATTGAAAGAAATATAATGGATTTCAGCTACAACAATTTCTCCCCATTTAGAGGAGATGAACACCTAGTTAGATGAAGAACGTCATTCCTAGTATAATTTGAATACATCCTGTTTCCATGACAACCTGTACTTACCAGCTTGCCTGGCAAAAGAAGTGTTTAGATCCTTTCTTTGATAAAAGATTTGACCAAACACTGGAGTTCCATTTTTTTTTTAAATTCCAATAATTTAATTCCAGTTTGGGGCTGTTTTTCTTTTGAACATGGGCTGCTTTTGAGTGAAAGAAACCTAAAAGGCATTTTGTAGTAACGTCACCTTCAAAATAAAAGGGGGGATTCACAGGCCAAATGCTAATAAGCATGGGAAATGAAGATGTTTTTGCAAATCATAATTATTTTCTCATATCTTTCAGTTAAATTAAATCAACAGAGATGATGCAACAACTTATTAAGATGCTATTTGATTTGATAGAGAATGATTCAGTTATTCATTTCCATCTGGACGTTATAATCATTAAGCTTGTTTCCTCACTGCTAATGTATGTCTTGCCCTTATGGGTGATTTGTGCCCTCTTGCAAGGAGTATGGTCTTATTAATGGTTTTCCTTCAGAAGAAAGATAGGAAATTATTTGCATCATTAACTCTGTTTTTGCAAAATATGAAAAAAAAATGCTACTGTATTTTGTTGACAAGACTATGTTTCATTTTAGGAATGATAGAGAATCAACTCAAAGTTAAAATAATCCAGAGTTTAGTTCTGAGGGTTCTGGAAGTTTTTGAAAGGAGAAAAATTATTCTTAATTATCTCCAAGATCATTGTCAATGATAGTGAACATTTATGACACAAGACATACATGCAAGGTAATCTATGGGGTACCATGTTGATTGTTACTCCACTAGGGACCAAATTTTGTTACAGACTTTGTGTAAATAATATGTGCATATCCTTTACTTCCCAGGAAAAGACACCATCTTATCATAAAAACTAAATAAATGTTTAAAGAAATACCACAATGTACAAATTAGTATTAGGTACATAATATGTACCAAATGAAAATACCAAATAAGAAAGAAGTAAAAAAAATTGATAATATCTTTCTGTTTTGGGAGCATGGAATTCCTGCTCATGGTAAGAGATTAAGTAACTGCAAGATGTCATTAGCCTAAAATGTTGTTTAAAAGCATCTTCATGATTCCTAATGTAGCACTTTGCACTGTAGTTATTGTTCTAAAAAACTAATGCAATTACAGGTTTTTTTAAAGGAAAACAAATACTGTAGTTTCATTTCAGAAATTGCTTTATTTTCCTTTTCTAATCACCCATTAGTTGATAATAGCTTTTCAGATTTCAGACTGCTCAGCTCTTAAGTAGTAAATTACATAAAATATTTCATGACTGTTTTAATCATACAGGGATTCATCATCCCACTATTTATTAAGGACCTGTTACGTTAGCCACCTGTTTTGTGAAGACCACAGAGGTGGACTTTCCACCCTCAAGGAACTTTGGTTAATATGGGAAGTGAGGGTATCTGTGATCATCTGTTGGGGGAGGTTGTTGTTTTTAACATATATATATATACACACACACACACACACATATATATATATATTTATTTTATTTATTTGGCTGCATTAGGTCTTAGCTGTGCTACATGGGATCTTTTTAGTTCCAGCATGTCAGATCTTTGGTTGTGGCATTCAAACTCTTAGTTGAGGCATGTGGGATCTACTTTCCTGACCAGGGCTTGAACCTGGGCCCCCTGAAATGAGAATGTGGAGTCTTAGCCACTGGACTACCAAGGAAGTTACCAGGTGGTCATTTTATAACACGGCTCATCATCTTCTAATAGTTTGTTGAGGAAGTTGATGTTTTCTATATCAGGATGTCTTAAGCCATGAAACAATGCAGTTATTTAAGTTTAAACATAAAGCTTTGGAAAGCACAGCGCCCTTCCTCAGAATACTGGCTTGCGAAATGTTCCACTAGTGATACCTGAACCATGATTGAAAGCTCAAAACCAAATCTTACCCGTAAAGCAGTTAGCTTCTTAGCTGTGAAGAAGTGACCAGCAATAAACTCCCACTCTACCCACAATTGTCAGCTGGCCATGGGGAGTGAAAGCCTCCATGATGGACGTGGAAACCCATGTGCCACAATACGTGCTCCATGGACGTGCTCTTGGCACAAGCAGCCTCACAAATTTGCCCAGGACTCAGGAGGGATTTTTCAGGACTTCAGTGTTACAGTCCTGAGAGTCTCAGGCAGACCACGACAGTCACTTGCTGTCTATACTCTTCTCTGAATCTCTAAAGTGCAAAGGAGAATACCTGTGTTCACTCAGCACAGAGGACGGGGGGCTTCCCACCAGGAATAAGGAAATAGCACCCAGCACTTGTGGAGCATTTTATGGCTCATGCAGGGCCTCCAGACAGAACTGTGAAGCAGGTCCTGGTGGGGAGTCATTTTTTGCATGAATAAAAAGAAGAAGCAGAGAGCTTGCTTTGTCCCAAATCACACAGGAGTGAAGGGTGGGCTCAGACACACACTTCTGTATCTTCCTCAGCTCACATAGCCTTTCTACTGTCCACCTTTTTCTCTCCTTTAAAAACTTCCAAAAATAAGCAGAAACCAACACTGTACTGTAAAGGCGGTCTCCTCCAATTAAAAATCAATTAAAAGTACTTTTCAAAGACCAGGTGGAGGCCTACTGAACTTCTTCAGGTCCAGTTTCTGATCTGAGCCATCCTCACCTCTCTGGTTGATTGACTGGCCTGGTGGAGCATTAATAATTACTCTTTGATAAGGAGCCAGTGATTTGTAGAGAATATTTATTGTAGGGAGGGGAGGGCATATAAAGAAGACAAACCTTGATAACAATTTAAATGCCCAACAGTAGGAGTTGCTTGTTTGAATCATGGTTCTTCCAATCAGTGAACTACTGTGGGGTTCCAACAAAAGTCCTTAAGTCTGAATTCTCAAAGTGGTCCCAGAACCGATGTTTCTGAAGTGGGTGGGGCTTTCTTCCTAACCAAGGAAAAAAACATGGTTACTTCCCAGCTTCCCTGCTGTCAGGGCAAGCGGGTTCCTGAGGAAAGGAGTTTGGGCACCTGCTCAGATGTGCCTCTGCAACTCTGGATCTCCTGCCCCTTTCTGGAGTGTGTGTGGTGGCTGATCCCCTGCAGTGAAACTTGCTCTGGCCCTTGAAAGAGGGTTAGACAGTTTGAAAGGACAGGGAAGAGGAAAGATCTCAGGTAAAAGTGCCAAGATGTGAGTGCACACAGTGTGTTCACTGGGTGGGGAGTAGACAGATCACTGATGTCGCAGCTTGAATCTTCCATGTGCCGTACTACGAGGGGTCATAGGCCTGCATGTCATGGCAGAAGGGAGGACCCTCCAAAGGGAAGAGCGTGTGTCCAACTATGTATATTTCCAAACACATTTCATATATATTCCTCTTTCCACATATATGTAAATATAGGCATATATAGTACATAACCATATATATTTGGAAATATAGTTGCAGATGCATTTGGAAAGGTGGGTTGGGTGGAAAGGATTTCAAATGCTACATTGGAGATCTCTGACCTCAGCTTGTTAGACACAGCCATTTAGCCATTTGCTCGGGCTTTTGAGGAAAGAAGTAAAAGGAAAAAGGTGCTATTTTGGAAGACTAACATGCCATCCACACAGAGGATGCACTGGCGACAGAGAACGTCTAGACACTGGGAGATGAATTCATAGACTGTTGTTTTCCGTCAGTAGCTGCTGTGTACCCAGTTCATGTACTTAACGGATGTTGATGACGTGTTGTCCATGTGGCTGACACTGGGCTAGGCAGTAGGGCACAGCAGTGAAGGCGAGGGGCCTGGCCATCTAGGACCGGATATTATGGTGTGGGAAGCAGTAGATCTGTGCGGCTGTGACACGTGCTGGCAGGAAATGATCAGGGAGGAGGACCTGCTCTAGCGTGGGAGGCTGGGGAAGAGCTTTGTCCAGAGACCTGAGGGGGAGAAGGGGCAGAGGGGCTGAAGTGGAGATGCAGGAGAGAAACCAGCAGGTGCCGATGCCTCCCGACTGCAGAGCAGCTCTGGGGAGTGGGAGAGCACAAGCGTGGACAGGCAGGAAGGATCCTGAAGCTGCTGAGCCCTGGTGGCCACCAGAGTCTGAGGTTTCCCTTGAGAGCCAGCAGTGGAGCATTTAGGCGTGGTCAGGTGGATGTTTCAGGACAGGTGCTCAGGGTGCTTCCTGCCGCGGGTTGGAGGACCCTGAAAGCAGGGAGGCTAGTATGCTCTGCTTGCCCAGGGCAGGTGCTACCCCTGGGAATAAAGAGAGAAGACCGATACAGGGTGGGAAGAACAAACCAAGGACTCTGGGGCTGATGAGTGGATGGGGAGGTGGATGGTGAGACAGCCCAACCTCAGTGCCACAATTCCCAGGCTCAGTGACTGGGGGCACCTCTGTCTCCTCACTGCAGAGGCTTTAAAAAGTGCTCTTCCCCTTGGCCCTCTCTCTTCTAATTGCAACCCTGAACCAGGGTTCAATTGCAATGCCTGACCTTCAGGCATCTTTTCGATTCTAGATGAGTAACAATGCTTTTTCCATGTGCAGCTTGCAGGGTGCCTTAGATGTGTTTTCTCATGTATGCCTCAAAGCAGCGACCAGAGGGAGCTCTGTTGTTACCTCTTTGTGGAATGTGGAGCTCAGCAAGGTGAATAAAACTTCCCTGGGTCACACAGCTTCCGCAGGGCAGGATCCTGGTTAACACAGGATTCATTCTCATTAAAGCAGTCTCTCTTACACCACATGACAGCCTCCCCCAAGAACTCCAGTGTGGCACCCAGAGGCATTTCTGGTCTCTCCCACCCCTCCAGCCTTGCCCTGGGTTGGACCAACTGCAGTCCTTGCCTTCACTGGAAGCGTCCTTCGGAGTCTGAGCCTCTACCGGTCATTTATCTGCAGAGATTGAGGTCTGCCACCTAGTGGCCACTGCCCTCCTTTTTTGCTTCCCTGCTTCTATAAGAAGGGAAGACAGGAGTTTCCACATACAAGACAGGCCTGCATATTTATAGCATCACACCCTGTAAACAGGAAACTTGTCAGTCTTAAGGAGCCTAGTAACATAAACATAGCACATTGCCAATGAGTTTCTGCATCCATTCAGCAAACACTTAAATATATGTGTATATATAGATATAATAATATATCCATTCCGTTGGAAAGTGTGCTTCCTGAGACAGGGATTTCTTTTGTCTGTATTGCTCACTGAGAAATCTCAAGAGCCTAGAACAGTGGTGTTTGTATGGCAGACATGCAACAAATATTTACTGATACAGTGGAATAAATGAATACTTAACATGTGCTGCATCTTTACTCAATATCGGGCACTTGACCTGTACATTTTCTCGTTTAATCCTAATGGCAGCTCGAGAGGTAGGGATCATCAGTATGACCACTCCTCAGATGTAGGGACCGAGGTGCCGAGGGATAAGAAGCTTTCCAGGTTTGGGGAAAGCTGGCATTTGATTCAGGTGTTCTTACTTTAGAGGCCCATGCAGAGTGCCCCTTGTGTGCCAGGCCTCGTGTGCAGCATTGCCACCATCCAGGCACGTGGTAGAAGTACCACCCAGGGACCAGTTGCTGTCCCCCTGCCATGTTTTGTCTTTATTGAGTGAAGTTCCCCTTTCCATGGTGCTGTGACAAGAATAAATGGCATTCAGGAAAGGCAGGCCGACCAACAGTGAGTCCCTGTCCCTAGCTAACTCGGTGGCTGAGTCACCTTGCCACAAACCTCAGTTCTCACGTTGGTAAAAGGAGGAGACTGAGTTTGGAACCCTGCCTTCCCTTCTAGCTCCAACATTCTACTGTTCCTGTGACTCCCAGGGAGCTGGATTGAGTGGAAGAGAGAGGACCACTTGTTACTAGGCAACCAGTACTCACCTCACCCATGTTGCCATGGTGATGGTGAAAGTTGGGCTGATGGGATTACCAGCTCCTGTTAATTGCATATGAGAGCTCAAGGTCTCTTGTCTCTTTCCTGCTTGTTCTCGCCATCTTACTTTCTTATTCTTCTGGGAACTGTGGAGAGATCTCCTTTCCTTCATCTGCAGTGTCCCTGAGGCAGCCATAGTACAATGGAAAGCAACTGGAAATGGAGCCTGGCTGTGCCTCTGAGTAGCTGTGTGACCTTGGGCAGGTTCCTCAGCGTCTCTGGGCCACCACTGCTCTATTTGGGAAATGAAGGTGTTGGAATAGTGGTCCCTGTCTAAGGCTCTTCCTGGCTCTCAAATCCTTTGATGCCTAGGGAACATGTCAGGGGAGCAGACCACGCTGTTACTAGGCAACCAGCAGGCACCCTGCCCAAGTTGCCTTGGTGACTGGATGCTGGAAGGGAGGGGAATAGCTGCTGCAGCTAATTGCTTAATTATTTATGAGTGCCTCAAGTCTTTTTGTTGTTTTCATTGCTAGGGGCTGTGGGGTCACCTTCTCTTCCTTCCTCCTGCCACCCCAAGCCATCTGAGTGGCGTGCTACGCAGTGGGAGAGCACGTTGGCCTGGACCTCAAGCTACCCACGTTCTAGTCCTGCCTCTGTCATTTCCTAGAGCTGTGGCCTCGGGTAAGTTCCCTCACCTCTCTGGGCCTCAGTTTCCTCATTTGTAAAATGATGGGTGTGCATAGATAGTCTCCAAGTTCCCGTTCTACCCTGAAACTGGAATCCCTGCGGTCCAGTTGCAAAGCGGGAAGGAACAGGGGAGTTTTCCTCACTGATTATCTTCTGAGGATAATTCTGAAGAGAAATGGTTAAGAAATGGTTAATCATTCTCTGAAGAGAAATGGTTAGCAGTGGTTAAGTATCTTACAGGATTCTAACAGGAAGGGAGTGAAAGCAATGCCCACTGTCCTCTCCTTGCTTCTCCCCTTGGTCACATCACCAGACTTCTTTAGTAATCTTAAGGTGATTTAAATTTTATATTTTTCACAGATCTCCTACTTCCAAAATAGATTTGAGGGGTTCACAATATAAGATGCAGATGTGCAACTGGATCATTAAAAATAGGAATACATTAATATAAAAATAGTGATCCTTTTTCATTGGTTACTATTGAAGTTTTGATTGAACATCAGATGTAATTTTGAGCATCCTGGAAGCCAAAGCAAAAAGAGGAAGGTGCGTAACTGATAATAAAGACAAATTGCCAGACTGTTCCTAGTCCTAATTTCTGAAAATAATGTATCATGTGGTGTATATTCTTTTTTAGAAACTGCAGATGAAACTTTTAAAATATCCCTTTCTTGCTGAGAGTATTGTTACAGGACATAAGGAAGAAGCTAAACTTGACAGTTTGACTAGTTCTAATCATCACTAAGCAAAAACTCTCTTTCAACCAATACCTTAGAATTTTATATAAAATTTGAAGATGTCACTCAGGAAATATAAAAGTTTGGAATCTGCCAGTATTTACAAATCATTTATATATAAATGTATGTAACCATTTTACACATTAATTTAGTAATGTGTATCAAAATTTTAGATGTGGGCAAAAGTTCTACTTCTCCAAACTTACTCTGAAATAAACTGGTGGAGATGAGGAAAGACATTAAGTATAAAAATGCTTATGGTAGCATTATTCATCAAAGAAAATGACTGCAAACCAAATCTCGAGTGTTAGTGAAGTAAATTCTGTTACTTCTTTAGAATTATATTACTTTGCAGTGCTTAAAATGAAGTAGATTTATATGTTTTGATATGAAAGTCTTCAAATATGTTAAGTAAGATCAGGAGGTGCAGCAGTGGTATAAAATGCATCTATTTCTTTATAAAAAGATATAGATAGGTGTACCATATATATACGCTTTTACATGTATACTTGCGTTTTTCCGGAAGGAAACTATAAACAGTGGCTTCCTCTGGGTAACAGTATTGATAGCCTTGGGAGGGAGGGAGGCTTACTATTCACTCTCATTGTTATCATGTGCACCTGTTAGTCTTCTAGTTAGAGAGGCAGTCAATACTGGCAGTCAGGAGCTAGATTCTGGAGCTGGAATACCTGTGTTCAAATCCTGGCTCTCTCTTTTTAGCGGGGTGACCTTGGGGTTAATTTAATTTCTCAATTTCTCATCTGTTGAATGTGCTAATAATAGTACCTTCCTCATTGGATTTTGTGAGGATTAAATGAGTTAATAACCCTTAAGTGCACAGAATAGCTTAAACAATGCCATATGTGCATTTTCTTGAAAAAAAAAATAAAGGTAAGCAATAGCAACAAAAAAGGGCATCTAACCTAAAAGGCCCTTGTATGTTAGAGTTGGAAGGACTTTTAAATATGTCTCTGCTTCTAGCATCATACTTTGTATAAAAATTGTGTTCAAAATGAGGCCAGCAAAGCAACATTCTTTCATTGTTGTCATTTTACCTGAACTTAGGAAAGGCATTTACCTTAGGAAAGGCACCTACCCTAGGATTCATACCAGGTGTTTGCAGTGTCTGTGACTGGCCTGATCCCATCTGGTTTTGCAGCTCCTGTTCTGGTGCAGTCAGAGACACTCAAGCTAAGAGCAGGATGTAGGCTAGGCCAGGCAGAGTATCTTTGAGGAGATGGTGCTCTATATCCACAGCTGGTCAAGGCCAGAGAGGGACTGTCCAGAAATTAAAACTCCAGGAGGGCGTCCACGACCCTGCCAGTTAGCACGTGTGTCCACGTGGTCGCATGCCTTTTGCTTTTGAGAGAGACTGATAGACACCTGGTAAGGGGCTGTGCCTGCAGGACCCCTCTTTGGGTTCAGGAATCTTGCTCTGTATTCAGCGGTGCAGAAAGCCGAGGACTGTGTTCAAAACTGCCCCGTTTCTTCCTCCATTCCTCGTGGGTGCTTTGGGGCAAGCGTGGAGAACCTGGACTGACTCTGGGCACCCTCGGTTTACAGTTGGTCACACTTGGGCACACGGTGACCCCTTCAGATCCACTGAGTTAGGAAGTGGGCGACACTGACCTGTGACCACTTTACGGCCGGATTAGTGGTCCAGGTTCTGTCTTTCATTCTCAACTCTTGCGCACTCCAGTCTCGGGTTCATTTGGCCAGCGGTTCCCCAGGCATCTGCCTGTCACATCCAACTGTGCTTCCATCTGCCCTTCCATCCCTTCATCCTTCCTCCAAGCATCTCCCAGCTGTCCCACCATCCTTCAGACTGCTGGTTTGTCTGTCCTCACCTCCTCCCCACTCGCCATATGCGTCTGACTCCATCCACTGGACCATCCATCCGCCCATTCCTTCATCTTCCTGTAGCCCACACATCTGTCTCGCCCGTCACCCGTCAGCCTGCAGAATTCACCGACTGACCCTGTGCCCCGCGCCGCGCAGCCTGGAATCGGCGCCCGCCGCCGCCCCCGCCCTCCCTCCGGCCCGCCGTCCATCGGGCCGCGCCCGCGGAGCCGGTGCCCGGCGCGGGCCGTGCTTTGGTGCGGCGGCCCCCGGCGGCCCTGTGGTGCGGCTCCCGGGCGGGGCGGGCGGAGGGCCGGGCCGGGGCGGGGCGCGCGCGGGGCGGGGCGGGGCGGCCGCGCGGGGCGGGCGGGGGCCGCGGTGACTCAGCCGCAGCGCGGCCCGCGGTCGGCGCGTCCGCCGGCCTCGCAGGCGGGGCGGAGAAAATGGCGATGCCCCCGGCCGCCGCGCCCCCCGCCGGCGCCCGGGAACCGCCGGGGCCCCGCGCCGCCGCCCCCGCCGCCGCGCCGCCGATCGGCCTGCAGCAGCTGTCGGCGCTGCGGCCCGAGCCGGGCGGGGTCCCGCTGCACTCGCCCTGGACCTTCTGGCTCGACAGGTGAGGGGGCGCGGGGCCCGCGCCGCCGCTTTGTCTCGGCCGCCCGCCCGGGCCGGGTGCGCCGGGGCCGCCGACCCCGCGCCCGCCCCGGCGCCCGGCCCCGCCGCGCGAGCTCGCGTAGACCCAGCTCTGAAGCCCAGGTTTGGACCGGCGCGAGCGGCCGTCGGGCGTCCTAGGCCAGGAGAAAAAACACGCAGTCCCAAAAGTTTCGGTAGCACTTTCCCCCTATATTTCCTTCCGAAGAAGCAGTGCCGGCGGGCCGGCATCCCGGCTGGGCGGTGGGAGATGCCGGGCCTGGCGGGGGTGGTCTATAAAGTGGGGAGAGTGGTGCTGCCCTGGCTACGCCCACGGGGCTCTTGGGGAACTCCGGAAAAGACCCTCACTGTGACAGCGCTCCGGAGAGTTGACCATGGGAAGTGTGCGGCGGCGGTGGTTTTATGGCACAGCGGGCGCCTGCCCCCCTGCCCACCGATGCTGCCTTGCACACTTCTTCGAATTCTTTCTCATTCACTGGGCAGCTATTTCTTGAGCACTTACTGGGGACCGACCCACACGCCTCCGAGGTGCCGGGGATTCAGTGGTGAGCCGTCCTTGTTAGTAGAGTGCAGACGATTGCAGCTTCCTCAGGGCAACAGCTCAAGTACCTTCTCAGAAATGCCTACCTGACTGTCACATCGAAATTAACACTCTTCATTCCTATCACTCCTACCCTCCCTGGTCTTCATAATATTTATAATGCTACCGAGTTATGTTGTGTAGGAGACTGTTTTTTTTCAAACTGTCTCAACCTCTCAATACTTACCCCTCTGTTCCGGGCCCTGTGCTTGACACCTAGTAGGAGCATAAGAAATTTTTGACAAATGAATAAATGGATGAATTGCAAAGACCCTTCTTAGTATCTGTCACACATCCGGTGCCCAAGGCTGACACTTGAAGATTGTCCCAAGAGCTTACGGAAGTTTTGATGACACTGTGTCTACTCTGGTTAAGTATTAGCAAGGCCCGGATGTGACAGTTTTCTGTGCAAGTTACTCAGACACAAATCTGGTTTTTAAAAGCCTTGCGTAAAATACGTGCAAGACTTTTTAAAAATGATGTTCATCTTTTCTTAGGAAGACAGGCTCATTCCTTTCTTCCTGTTGGAATTAGCACCCCTCTATAAGACTTAACAGTTTGAAGTCATTGTCTCTTTCTGGAACACAGAAAAGTTAGGGGGTGGGGAAGATACAATGAGTCTTTTTTTTTTTTAATGTTTTCACTTTCATTATGAGATGCTGAAAGAGCGTCTTACTGTCATAACAAGAATGGTTTTGGCAAACTAGCAGAATGAAATCATATGCGTCTTTGTTTTTAAAAGTGTGTTATATTGCTGTTACCTGGTATCTGTTTTCAAGATGTTAAACCTGGACTTTTGTCTACAATGAAGACTGTGGGCTGCTGGAATCAGTATTAAGAGAGTTTGTTTATAAACATGCACAACATTTTTAAGACCATTAATACTACATAGCAACACAACTTTTAAAGAATATCTGTTACCCTTTTTTGTGAAGTATAGTCAATGTATAATACTACTACAGTGTACAATATAGTGATCATAATTTTTAAAAGTTTCACTCTATAGTTATTATGAGTGGTTTTATAGCCTATGTTGTATAATATAGCTTTATAGCTTAATACAACTTATAAAGTATATCTGATATCTTTTAAGATGAGAATATGGTGATTTCATGAAGACAGACTATAGCTTTTCTGCTGTGTATTTGCACATTTTTGTTCTCTGAAAGCCAGTAATCAAGTGAAATATGTTGTTGCCCCATATCCAAATCTGTAACAGAAGTGGCTGTATTCATTTAGACATTGTATTTAGTTCCAACACTGCACATCTGAATTCCTTTTGCCTGATCAGTCATCCCATAGGTTTTATTGAACTTTCTTTACTTCTCTGGAGATGCAGAGTGCCTCTCTTCCCCTTGAGGTTGTGAACACATTATGTTCTGGAGGTTCCCAGATATCTTTTTCCCCCAGAGAAACAAGATTGTAGAGAGGGTGGTAAGGCTCTCCGAGAGCCCTCCATTGCACCCTTCTCCCCAGATAGCTGATGTATGCGCTGATGAGATCAGTATCAAGAACCACACCTTCCAAAGGTCTCCTGCTACTTACAAGTCTACTTACTTGGCACTGACCTCCTGGCCTGTCCTACCTTTCCGCCTACTGTATAATAATGAACGAATGACCTAGCCTCCGTAGGGCCTCACCTTTGTCGTTTGTGAAATGAGGATGAATAATCATAGGATGCATTAGATAGGGGTGTTCGGTGGGTTACATGAGTGCTATGAGTGTACAACCTCAGCGTTATTATCCAGTGCTCCCCAGTGAACCAGCCATCTGCCATCAGTGATCCTCAGGGCAGCTTGTCTGATTTCAGTGTTAGAAAGCCAGCATCCTAATTTATTCCCCTCATGGATGGGTTTATGAGTTCCCCACCCCCACCCCTACCGTCATGGAGTTATTTGCAGTGCCAATAGTAAAACTCCAGTAGGTTCTTATTTGATTAGACTGCATGGCTAGAGATTCAAACTTTTGGGGGATACTTTTGGCTAGGGATATAGGATGCAGAATTTTCCTCCCCTTTTCTGGGCATTTGAAACTCTCTCTTGTCTGGACTCTTGAGGCCACTCTTGGTTGTGTGCCTCCGACTGCTTTGCTTTCATCTCTCGTTGGCCCCTCCGCCACCTCCTCTAAGCTTGATCTGCGGTGCTCAGCGCTCAGGCCTCTGCTTGTTCCCATGTACACCAGTGATCTCATCCAGTCACAAGGCTTTGGGCTCCATCTGGACCGCTGGTGATTCCCAGGACCCTGCACTGGTGCATTCAGCTCTTCCTCTCCGTCCCCATGTGGAGGTCTGATACACATCCCGGCTTGACACGTGCCAGACTGCTTCTTCAGCTGCCCTCCCCATCTTGCCTCCTTCAGTTGAGCCACCTCAAACCAGACCAGTTAGCAGCAGCCCTTCCTTCCAGTTGTTCACCCCGCGCTTAAAATCTTAGAGTCACCCATGACTCTCTTTTCTCTTCCTCCTTATCTGCCCACTTTCTCTGGCCCCTTCCACATCCTCCCCCTTCCCACTGCGTCCATTATCAGCAAGTGCTAATGATCCTGCCCTCAAAATCTATCTAGAGTCCAGTGTATTCTCACCACCTGCATCCCAGACCCTGTGCCACACCACGTCTGTCTCTTGGATGAGGGAAAGAGCATCCTCACTGCTCTTCCTGCTTCTGCTCTTGCCCCACACAGTTTGTTCCCGTCATAGCAGCCAAAGCAGTTCCTTGGAATACCGTAGTGAAAGCCAGTCACCTCTCTGCTCCCCAGTTGTCTCAAGCAAAAGCCAGAGTGGTTATCACAGCCCTTGAGACGGCAGCATTTCCCGCCCCGCTTAGGACACCTTTCTCCTGTCTCTCTATCACTCTCTCTCCTACACATGCCCTTCTAGCTCGCTGGCTCCCTGGCTCATTCTCCATCATCGCAAGCCTGGGCCTTTGCCACTGAGGGGCCTTTCTGATGGGCTGCTCTACCCTCAGTCACATCTGCTGGGTCTGCACTTTGCTTCCCTCTAGTCTCTGCTTCAAGGTCATCTCAGCAAGCCCTGCCGTGACCGCTGATAGAAGATGATGCACACCTCCTGACTCCCTCCCCAGGCCCCTGCCTCCCTTTTATTGTCTCTGTAGGATTAGCATTGCTTGTCTGTCTTCTCTCACCAGAGTGTACGCTCCCCAGGGTTCCTCTCCCCACTGCTCTATCCTCGACTCCTAGTTCAGAGCCTCAGACAGCCTAGGTTAGCCCTCACTAAACATTTAGGTGTTACACTCAATATGCCTGCAAATTTGTAAAACTCAGCAGTGGCCACAGGACTGGAAAAGGTCCGTTTTCATTCCAATCCCAAAGAAAGGCAATGCCAAATAATGTTCTGACTACCGCACAATTGCACTCATCTCACACGCTAGCAAAGTAATGCTCAAAATTGTCCAAGCCAGGCTTCAACAGTACGTAAACCTTGAACTTCCAGATGCTCAAGTTGGGTTTAGAAAAGGCAGAGGAACCACAGATCAAATTGCCAACATCCACTGGATCATAGAAAAAGCAAGAGAATTCCAGAAAAACACCTACTTCTGCTTCATTGACTAAAGCCTTTGACTGTGTGGATCACAACAAACTGTGGAAAATTCTGAAAGAGATGGGAATACCGGACCACCTTATCTGCCTCCTGAGAAATCTGTATTCAGGTCAAGAACAACAGTTAGAACCGGATGTGGAACAACAGACTGATTCCAAATTAAGAACGGAGTACATCAGCATTGCATGTTGTCACCCTGCTTATTTAACTTATATGCAGAGTATATCATGTGAAATGCTGGACTGGATGAAGCACAAACTGGAATCAGAATTGCTGGAAGAAATATTAACAAACTCAGATATGCAGATGACACCACCCTTATGGCAGAAAGTGAAGAGGAACTAAAGAACCTCTTGATGAAAGTGAAAGAGGAGAGTGAAAAAGCTGGCTTAAAATTCAGCATTCAAAAAACGAAGATCATGGCATCTGGTCCCATCACGTCATGGCAAATAGATGGGGAAACAATAGAAACAGTGACAGACTTTCATTTTCTTGGGCTCCAAAATCACTGCAGATGGTGAATGCAGCCATGAAATTAAAAGATGCTTGCTTCTTAAAAGAAAAGCTATAACAAACCTAGACAGCATATTAAAAAGTAGAGACATTACTTTGCCAACAAAGGTCCATGTAGTCAAAGCTATGGTTTTTCCAGTACTCATGTATGGATGTGAGAGTTGGACTATAAAGAAAGCTGAGTGCTGAAGAATTGATGCTTTTGAACTGTGTTGTTGGAGAAGACTCTTGAGAGTCCCTTGGACTGCAAGGAGATCACATCAGTCCGTCCTAAAAGAAATCAGTCCTGAATATTCATTGGAAGGACTGATGCTGAAGCTGAAGCTCCAATATTTTGGCCACCTGATGTTTGAAAAGACCTTGATGCTGGGAAAGATTGAAGTCAGGAGAAGAAGGGGATGACAGAGGATGAAATGGTTGGATGGCATCACCAACTTGGTGGACATGAGTTTGAGCAAGCTGCAGGAGTTGGTGATGGACAGGGAACCCTGGCATGCTGCAGTCCATGGGGTTGCAAAGAGCCAGACATGACTGAGTGGCTGAACTGAACTGGACTGACTGAAACATTTAGGAGCCTGTTGAAATCTATCCTCAGTGACTTTCCCTTCAGGAGAAGGGGATGATTTTGCTCTAATTATCATTTGCAAATCTGCATCCTCACCCTGACCTCTCTCCTGAATTCTTACACCCAGAACCAACCCTGTGATGGTTAGCACCACCACGTCCTACCTGGAATCCCCTTCTTCCTCAGATGCCCTTCCCCCTCCATTTCTGTACTTCACATTGTCCATTTACTCTGGGGAGACTTGCTCTAAGCCTAAGCCGTCCCCTCCTCTCCACGTTCTTCCCTCTGCACTCCCTGGTCCTCTCCAGCCTCAGTTACACAGTAGCTTCTTGCTTCCAAGCCTGTCCTTTGTCCAGGCATCTCCCACACCTTCAGAGTTAGCCTTCTAAGTGACACCTGACCTCATCCTTTCTGCCCCTCTCTTCTGCCACAGTAGTCAATTTTGACTGTGTCTCTCATCACCTAAGGGTGCCTCTGTCATGGGATTGTGTGCTCCAGACAGGTAGAATTGTGGATCTCCACCCCTGCTTCTACCAGAGCAGGTCTGATTGGTTTTGGTGGTGGTGGTTTTTAGAAGTGAGCTACGTTCATTTGAAAAAAGCATTCCTCAGCTTTGAAAAAAATGAAAACCTTAGGTTTGCAGATTATGGTGCAAACTTCTTTATTGCTCATTTAATGTGAAACTCACCTTTTTAGCCTCATCACCTATGTCTCAACAATTCCATGTCACTCAGTCTATTCTTTCTGATAACAGCAGATGCCTGCCCCTTCTCCTGGATAAACCATGGACTTGCCAGCCTCAGATATATCTCATGATATTGCTTCTGCTTGGGGTGCCCTTCTCCCCTTCTTCTCTCTGAAAACCTGCCATGCATCCTTTGAGGCCTTTCTGAGATGCCAGCTCTGTAATTGTCCCTAATTACATAATAGCCCTTGGCCCCGGCAGGGTTAAGTGCACCTCCTTTGTGTCCCTGCAGCATTTTTATAGCATGTATTTGTATTAAGGATCGTTGATGCCTCTCCTGTCCCTCCCTTCTGATCATGAGACACGTAGCTGCCTTGTGTCTGACTCCCAGAAGGAAGTGTGCCTTACAGTGTGCATTGTAGGTACTTGGTGAGTATTTACGTTTTTTGATCATAGCCGCGGGCCCTCTCTGCATCGCCCAACTCCAGCCCGTCATGGTTTAACTTCACCCAGTCAGTTGAAATACAGGCCCTCACCCTGCTCTAGACCTACTCCATCAGACCTGTGGCGTGGCATGTGCATTTGGAACACATGGAACACATGGACCCTCATGTGCATTTGGAACACATGGAACACATGGACCCTCATGTGCATTTGGAACACATGCATTAGGTGCCTAACGTGACAGTTAGTGTTGTACTTATTGATCAAATTGCTTAAGCGTATCAGTTGCCAGTTACTCTTGTAGCTGCTGAGAATGCAGAGATGACAGCGTGGGCCTGGGCCTCCTAGGAGTTCCAGGAGGAACTCTGTCTGCTTCGATAGCATCGATGAAGAGTTCGGTGAGGGACCTGCCTTCCAGGGTGAAATGTGTCCAAGGGCATTCCAGTGGTGGCTCCATAATGACAGGCATGATGGGGGCAGGGTGGGACCAGGCTTGACACAGAGGACCCCCAGAATGTCCTTCCTCACCCCAGAATGCCCTGCTGTGTCTAGGCGCGGGTGGGTGACAGGGAGAGAGGAGCCGGCATCTCGACTTCTCCTATTCTTTTTCTCCATTCTTGCCTTTCTGAACCCACAAACTCTCTTACTTGCCAGGATTTTGTTTGCTGTAAGAGGCAAAGTGTTTCTGGGTACTTCAGGCAGGGAAAGGCCCAGACCTAGGGGCTCACAGCCTCTCACCTGTGGGTCAGTAGCTGCTTCCTGCAGACAGGCCTCAGGACCTGAGACATCCTCACTCAGAAAACTTACCAGTCCTTACCTGGTATGTGGTAGCTTCTTGAAAATATATTTTCCTGCTTTCAGTGTAACAGATGCCATTTCCTTATTTCCAAACCTAAGGCAGCTGGCCCTCAGTGACCCGTCATGGTGACAGATCAGAGCCTCGCCATTTTCACTTCCGTTGTCAGCTCTAACGCTGTTATACTTCTTTTTCCCCCATCCTCTGTGTACTAAAGGATTCATCAGATACCTAGATCAAAGAGTCGTAGTTGCAACCATCAGGGAGCTCATAGGCCAAGATTGACAGTAGATGGAAGCAGGGAAAAATCAAACGCAAATAAACACGCAAAGATAAAACATTTAGATTATGTGGGTACTTTCAGCAGATGCACTATTAAATGTTATTAATAGGCGCTTGCCCATTTTTGCAGGTGACTCTTTCTCAAACAGGAAGCTGATGTAGCCACAAGCCACAGATCTATCTAAAACTGATTAAAGTGAAATCATCTCTAATGGGGTGAATGATAGACAAGGGATGCTCTTCCTCGTGTATCTGGGCTTGTGTAGGTTTTCTCTGTGACAGCCGAGCCTGATGTTAGGAAATTCAGCAAGAAGACTGGCTTTTAGGAGTCATATCCCTGGCTTTACAATTTTCCCCATTTAAGTTATTCTCCTGGCTGAAATGAAATGATCTCCCGTGAAAATAAGGTGCAGTCATCATTCATCTTTTTGCCAAATGTTTATCATGTACGTGTGCACTGTCCACGTGTTTCCATAACTTGGCTGTCCTGTACCATACGTAAAGCTTTAAACACCTTGTTTTTCACTTTCACCAATTAATATTCACTCCTGTTTATTCAGTGCAACGGGCAGATGACTGGAGGTATATGTAGTTATTCACGGAATCCTCACGGTACTGGAGTGGGCCGTACAGCAGCATTTTGCATATGAGATGCTTTAGGCCCAGAGAAGTGACTTACCTGAGGTCTCAAAGCTAACATAGAACAGAAACAGGATTTGGAGTAAGGACTGTGTGACCCCACGCACCAGCATCCCTCACTGCACTGAACACTGCTTCCCTGTGAGTATGAACGATGAATGGCAAACAGTTCTCCCATGGTCAATAGCTTTAGATGTGGGAACTGGGCTGGACTTCTCAAATAAGGAAACTGGGGGCCAGTGTTACAGGAAATACATAAGCCAAGGACTCCCTGTTTCAAAATCAGCAGGGAAAAAGAAGACAGTCCCACCTAAAACTCATATTTAAGTGCTTTTATAGGATTGTCCTTCACATTTTGTTTATAAACATGTCTTAATCATCTCTTTGGATAATTGAAAAAATATCATTATTTTCGTAGATGCATTTTTTTCCCAATGATTTTTTTTTTCATTTTTCTGATGATGTTGTCTATAGTTGATTTAGTTTAAATGAATTTTTTTAATATAGTTGCTTTATAATGTTACTGTACAGCAAAGTGAATGAACCACGCATGTACAGAGTTCATTAGATTTTATTTCCCATTTCTTGTGATTTGCTTTAGATGATGTAAGTCAAGAAACCTCAAACTTGAATGTACAGACAAATCCCCTGGGATTCAGCAGGTGTCAAGTGGGGTCTGGAGACTCTGAAGCTCTAACAAGCTCCTCGGTGATGCTGCTGGTTGAGAGACTACAGTATAAGTGGCACAGATGTGGGGAAACCTTTCCAGCTTCTTTCCTTTATTGGAAGCATCTCCAGGAATCCAGGTCCCTGGCAAGGGGTGCTGTGCTCCACTGAGAGCTAGCTAGGCAATGGTTCACATCATTTCTTTAAGTACTTACGAAGGGATCACTCCTTCTTAAGTTCATCTGTCTGCATGTATTTTATTTCTGAGCTGAGCCTGCAGCAGCCAGGTGGGGTTTAATGGAGAAAGCACATTTGGACTGTTGGCAGGTCGAGGTTGAGGGTTCCGCATGCAGGAGAGTTGAGAATGTGTTTGGTCCAGAGTTGTGTTCATAGCACCAAGCAGAGGAGGGATCTTGCCAGAAGTGATCAGTTTAGGTTAGTGACAGAGCCAGGTTGCCAGGGACCCTTGGTTCTAACTCTGCCACTAGTCAGCCATGACTAGTCACTGTTCCCAGATTTAGTTAGCTTATCTGCAAAGTGGGGTTGTAACCATTATTTAATTAAGAATTTAATTAATTGGTAATTGCTGCTGCTGCGTCACTTCAGTCGTGTCCGACTCTGTGTGACCCCACAGACAGAAGCCCACCAGGGTCCCCCATCCCTGGGATTCTCCAGGCAAGATCACTGGAGTGGGTTGCCATTTCCTTCTCCAATGTGTGCAAGTGAAAAGTGAAAGGGAAGTCGCTCAGTTGTGTCTGACCCTTAGCGACCCCACGGACTGCAGCCTACCAGGCTCCTCCATCCATGGGATTTTCTAGGCAAGAGTACTGGAGTGGCTTGCCATTGCCCTATACTGCTTAATGAATGATGCATGCACATGGCATATGATGTGTGGTCATTTTACCTACTGGGAGTGCAGTAAGTATCTCTGGAATAAGAGAGGATAAAAATGCTTTGAAGCATCTCAGACTTCAGTTGAGCTAAATGAATTCTGTTTTGTGGAGATTCTCAGGGACCTGTTTTAATGAGTCCAGAAAGATGACTTGTAAATAGCACATTACATTTTTGCATATAAATGATGGTTATGTGCCTGGAAACCACTTAAGTATGATAGTTGGTCCAACTTACCAAACTTCCTGCCTTCTCCTAACTCCCCAAATGAGAATGGATTTTAACTGTTTTCACATAGAGAAACTTAAGATGCATATGTTGTTATTCTGTCATTAAGTTGAAGAGACACAGGAGTAATATAAAGCTGGACTTGGGCATTTTGTAAGTTTAAGGGTTCCCCTGACATCTTTTACTAATCATCTATTTGGCAGACCTGGAAGCATTCCTTCCCACTTCTGCCTTGACCATTGGCTTCCGGATTCACCAAGTCCAAGTGGAAGCAGCTCATGGAAGCTGTGGCCTTAAGCCCAGAGAGACTGGCACCCTATGGCCTTTCTTTTCTAAGGATGGATCCAGGAGGTTCTAGGCTCTGTGTAACTCTCGTAGAGTTCTTGGGATTTTTGCTGTCTGTCCCACAGGTGAGAAAATGCACTTGCCGTCTCTGAGCTCTGATTGCCTCCTCCTCTGTTCCTCTGCTGCTGCTGCTGGTGATGACAGCAACCACTTTTTAGATACTAGGCGCTGTGGAAATGCTTCATGTGCATTCACTTCTGTAGTCTAAGTAGAAAAGCAGTGAGGGGTAGAGTCCATGTTCCTAGGAAAGGGGAAGCGAGGATCAGAAGAATCAGGCTCGTCACACAGCTGGTGGGTGGCAGAGCTGGGAGCTCAGATCTGTCGACTTCAAACCCCTCTGCTTTCCTGCCTTCCTGCTGCAGGCCAGTGTGACTCTTGTTTGGTAAATTATCTTAAAATGATGACCTGCAGATGTGTTCCTCCTGAATTATGTTCCTTGTATCCCATTTTGGGATATCATTGTTGCTAGGGATCCTGGTGACATCGATCCCTGTCATGTGTCTCTGATTCTCCCCCCTCCCAGCAGTGTGGCTTGATGGGTGGTGACGGAGGAGAGAATCACGGGCTATAGCAGTGGGTGGGCCCAAGGAGGGAGCAGGTCATCTAAGAAGGGCTGAGAGGGGATTGCCCTAAGATGTGTTATCTGTGACTACCAGTGTTGAGTGACTGCTTGTTTTTTACTGCGCAGCAGACTCATCCAAGAGGAAGATGCTGGGCATCAGAGCCAGAGAGACCAGGAGAGGAACCCAGATCTGCTACTTTAACAACACGCTCAGTTTTGAACTCTGTACATGGAGACAGTGGTACCAGTACCCTGGCAGGATTGCTGTAAGGAATAGAGATCTATATATGCAAAGCCCTGTCATATAGTACACGCTCAATAACAGGAAGCCATTATTACATTACTGTCATTAAATCACAAGGGAAACTTCTAGTGAAACAATTCAGACTCCTTGACCTGATCCATCCAGGAGACATTTATTGTTCTATTGCTGTATTCTCAGCTCCAGCTGTGTACTGTGGGGGGCAGATGCAGTATTTAAAGAATGTGAAAATAGGTCCTGACTCCTTGGTTCTGTGATTTGCCACAGCTTTGGCTGTATGGCCTTCTAGAAATGGACATAGTCAATGTATGTATTTCTTTCTCAACTTTTTCTCCCACTTCCTGCCTCCCAGCACTGCACCCACCGCCCCAAAAAAAGTATCTAAATGTTATTTCTTTGCCTTCAGATATCCGGGGAATTTAGAGAGGCAGGGGTGCCTAGTTCTAGAATACACACTCCATCAGGACAAGGACTTTGCCTAGATTGATCACTTTTGTAGCCCCGTCAGCTAAAAGAGGTGTGCAGTGAATCTTTGTTGATTGAACAAATTATGTCTTCTCAGGCTGTTTCTTATATGCCTGTGGCAGGGTTTCTCGGCATGGACTCTTGACAGTTTGGACCTGATCCTGCTTCATTCTGGGGGCAGTCCTGTCCACCATGGGGGGTCCAGAGCAGCCCTGGCTCTTACCCAGGTGGTGCCAGTAGCACCCTCCCCGTTGTAATAGCCAGAAGTGTCTCTGGATGTTGCCAAAAAACCTTCTTCCAGAGGCCACATCACCCTTAGATGAGCACCCTTGGTCTGCAGAGAGGGGTTTGGGTTAGGGTTCTGTTGAGAGGTTTGGGTTTTTATAACATGAATAAAGTAAAAATATTTGTTTTAAGATGTGAGAATGTACTCTGTGATAGCAGTAAAAAAAAAAAAAAGAAAAAGAAAAGTTTCATTGAAATCCACTACAAACACTTCCCTTCCAGTTGCTGCAACTGTCTGTCAGAGGAAGTAGGAAGAGAAGGTGCGGGCTGGGCTGACTGGGCTGACGCTGTGCCAGGAACCGCCGGCAACTGCTGCTTAAAGGAACAGTAACTCTGGATGGTACAGCTTCCAGTTCAATTTGGAATCAGCAAGTCCAGTACAGACTAACCTGTTTACAGGGCAGATTACTTATACATCTTGGCCAGTTGGTCTTTTTAAGATCGATTCTGTGGATATTTGGCCCAGGATTGCTTGTTAAAGATAGCTGAGGTTCAGGCATGAGGTGTAGACTTTCTTGTGACTCTACGGATCAAATTTGGCTTACAGAAAAATGAGTTTTCTTATACTGGCTAAGCCAATTCACCACTATCAGAAACACTGTTGTCTTACTTTGACACCTGGGTATTCATAAAACTGTCCAGCAGCTGGAAAGAATGTTGAAAATGAGAGAATCTGACCTCCTTCATTAAGAAATTAGAAAACTCAGCTTCCATAGAAGCTGACACTTTTCCTTTCAAGCACCAATGCATCAGCATCTTGAGATATTAATCAGAATAGAGCTTTTTTGTGCATGATCCTATTGCTTTTAGCAAGGACCTTCTCTCCATTCCGTTCCGTCGCTCAGTCGTGTCCGACTCTTTGCGACCCCGTGGACTGGGGCCTAACCAGGCTTCTCCATCCATGGGATTCTCCAGGCAAGAATACTGGAGTGGGTTACCGTTTCCTTCTCCAGGGGATCTTCCCAACCCAGGGATCGAACCCAGGTCTCCCGCATTGGAGGCAGATGCATTAACCTCTGAGCTACCTATTGCAAAGACTATTCTAAGAAAGTAATATGGACACAGTCTTGTATTAAAAGTATTATAGCATCCAGCAAAAACAGCCTTGATGGGAACACACCAAGAGTCATTTGTGAAACTCCATTAAAAATATAAGTGTGTAGATGGTATAACTGGACAGTTTAGCAGTGAGGGTGTAAAGAGCGGGAAATCTCAGATTACCTGTATTCAGATGAGGTTTCTGTGGCTTGGGGCACATTACCAAACCTCTGCAGGCACTGGGCAGCTCACCTGAAGATGGTGACAAGTAATAATGACATCTAAGTACACGGACTGGCAGGAATTCGGCACTGTAGTGAAGGTGGCTTGCTTATTAGCATATAAGCAGGAGTTCAGTCCACACACCCCAGCCCCGGACATGGTCATCCCACTCTGAGAAGCGCTGCCTCGTCGTCTCATGCTGTAGCCCATCTTTAACTCTAGAAATTAGATTTCTCTGAAAAACTTGAGCAGTCGAGCTTTGTGTAATTGTCTCCTGTTCTAGAATATGAGTAAAAGACCAGAACATGGAGACAGAGGCATTTTAAAAGAGACAGATAAAGCAAAGGTTTATCAGTGATTTATTTTTCTAGGTTAAATAGTGATATCCTCACGTTGTATTTGCTTAAATTGACATCATGCTGTACGAGGTGAACACTCAAATTATAACTCATTCTGCTGCTGCTAAGTCACTTCAGTCGTGTCCGACTCTGTGTGACCCCACTGACGGCAGCCCACCAGGCTCCCCTGTCCCTGGGATTCTTCAGGCAAGAACACTGGAGTGGGTTGCCATTTCCTTTTCCATTGTGTGAAAGTGAAGTCGCTCAGTCGTGTCCGACCCTTAGCGACCCCACAGACTGCAGCCCACCAGGCTCCTCCATCCATGGGATTTTCTAGGCAAGAGTACTGGAGTGGCTTGCCATTGCCTTCTCATAACTCATTCTAAACCATCATAAATTGAATGATAACTTCAGAAGTTAGCAAAAATTCAAAATGCAGTTTTAAAAATGAAAAAAATGCTCAGTACATTTTCCTACCTTTCAGTTCAGTTCAGTCGCTCAGTCGTGTGTGACTCTTTGCGACCCCATGAGTCACAGCACGCCAGGCCTCCTTGTCCATCACCAACTCCCAGAGTTCACTCAAACTCATGTCCATCGAGTCGGTGATGCCATCCAACCATCTCATTCTCTGTCATCCCCATCTCCTCCCATCCACAATCCCTCCAGCATCAGAGTCTTTTCCAGTGAGTCAACTCGTCGCATGAGGTGGCCAAAGTATTGCAGTTTCAGCTTTAGCATCAGTCCTTCCAATGAACACCCAGGATCGCTCTCCCTTAGAATGGACTGGTTGGATCTCCTTGCAGTCCAAGGGACTCTCAAGAGTCTTCTCCAACACCACAGTTCAAAAGCATCAATTCTTCGGCGCTCAGCTTTCTTCGCAGTCCAACTCTCACATCCATACATGATCACGGGAAAAACCATAGCCTTGACTAGACGGACCTTTGTTGGCAAAGGAATGTCTCTGCTTTTTAATATGCTATCTAGGTTGGTCATAACTTTCCTTCCAAGGAGTAAGCGTCTTTTAATTTCCTGACTGCAATCAGCATCTGCAGTGATTTTGGAGCCAAAAATAATAAAGTCTGACACTGTTTCCACTGTTTCCCAATCTATTTGCCATGAAGTGATGGGACCAGATGCCATGATCTTTGTTTTCTGAATGTTGAGCTTCAAGCCAACCTTTTCACTCTCCTCTTTCACTTTCATCAAGAGGCTTTTTAGCTCCTCTTCACTTTCTGCCATAAGGGTGGTGTCATCTGCATATCTGAGGTTATTGATATTTCTCCCGACAATCTTGATTCCAGCTTGTGCTTCTTCCAACCCAGCGTTCCTCATGATGTTCTCTGCATATAAGTTAAATAAGCAGGGTGACAGTATTCAGCCTTGACGTACTCCTTTTCCTATTTGGAACCAGTCTGTTGTTCCATGACCAGTTCTAACTGTTGCTTCCTGACCTGCATACAGGTTTCTCAAGAGGCAGGTCAGGTGGTCTGGTATTCCCATCTCTTTCAGAATGTTCCACAGTTTATTGTGATCCACACAGTCAAAGGCTTTGCCATAGTCAATGAAGCAGAAATAGATGTTTTTCTGGAACTCTCTTGCTTTCTCCATGATCCAGCAGATGTTGGCAATTTGATCTCTGGTGCCTCTGCCTTTCCTAAAACCAGCTTGAACATCTGGAAGTTCACGGTTCACATATTGCTGAAGCCTGGCTTGGAGAATTTTGAGCATTACTTTACTAGCGTGGGAGGTGAGTGCAGTTGTGCGGTAGTTTGAGCATTCTTGGGATTGGAATGAAGACTGACCTTTTCCAGTCCTGTGGCCACTGCTGAGTTTTCCAAATTTGCTGGATATTGAGTGCAGCACTTTCACAGCATCATCTTTCAGGATTTGAAATAGCTCAATTGGAATTCCATCACCTCCACTAGCTTTGTTCGTAGTGATGCTCTTTAAGGCCCACTTTGACTTCACATTCCAAGATGTCTGGCTCCAGGTGAGTGATCACGCCATCGTGATTATCTTCGTCGTGAAGATCTTTTTTGTACAGTTCTTCTGTGTATTCTTGCCACTTCTTAATATCTTCTGCTTCTGTTAGGTCCATACCATTTCTGTCCTTTATCGAGCCCATCTTTGCATGAAATGTTCCCTTGATATCTTTAATTTAATGGAGCTTCACTTTTTCCCCATACCCCATTAAGGAAAGAACCTGTACATGATCTGCTCTGTGCCTTGGGCAGTCAGAGATATATTTGGTGGGAATAGTTGGTGGAGACGTCAGCTAAATTCTTCAAAGGAAGAAAAGTCATTGTTAGAATAAATGCCAGTAAATTTTCCTATAAAAGTGGTAGATTGTTCATGGGAAAATCTGTTCAAAAAAGGTTAAAGTTTGGGTTTTGTTTTTAAGTGTTTTCACCCAGTTCTTTTGTAATTTAAGCCTCAAATAGCATGTGTGTGCACTAAGTCACTTCAGTGGTGTCTGACTCTTTATGACCCCATGGATTGTAACCCTCCAGGCTCTTCTGTCAGTGGGATTTTCCAGGCAAGAATACTGGAATGGGTTTCCATTTCCTTCTCCAGGGGATTTTCCTGACACAGGAAATCGAACCTGCATCTCCTGCATCGCTAAGCACATTGAGGAAGCCTAAAACTTGCATTAAATAGCAACTCACTGTCTGAGTCAGTCCTTCAGTTCTTTGGGCAGCGCAGATAGACGGAGGCATCGTGGGCCAGGCGCCATTGTTGCAGGTGCTGATCGAGTCCTCTCTCTTCACTACGTTCTGTAGTGTAGTAACAACACGGTTATTTTAGGCTTCCAGTCTGGCAGCAAAATGCTATCGTGGTGGTTATTGTAGATTTGCTTTTGACAAACACAATGTTCAACGCACTCATGATAACTCGAAGAGTTGTACGCCTGGTGCTTTAGGGAAGTTTTGTTTAATGGGCTCTACCTGTTCACCAGGGCCCCCACACTAGTCCGGAACTGTGCTTCCTTCTGACCTCCAGGCTAGGGAGCTGTGTCCAGAAGTGCGTTTTTTATATCAGGTTTGACACCCAGGTACGTATGACTGGCCCGTAGTTCCTGGACTGTCGTCTGCAGAGCTCGGCCCCCTGGTGCCTGATGCTCACCCCAGAGCTGGGTGGGACCCTCTGCTCTGCCATCCCCTGTACCTCTGAGCTGGGTCAGTTTGGGGCACATTTCTAGCTGGGAAGTTCAGCATCTTGAAGTCCCCTCTCGGAGGGTCAGCACTGGTAAAGAGCATTCTTTTTATAGGTTCCAGACTCTCATGGGTTGGCTGGGAACCAGTGCATGCCCCTCACCACAAACCTTAGTTCTTACCAACAATCAGACATGGGGCTGTGGTGTATTACTTGAATTTTTAAATCTTAGGCATGATGTAGCTGGACCCGAACTTTCCTGAGCAAGACCTGCTAATTCAGCATAGGGAGAAAGGAAAGATGGCCGGGTTGGAGAGGTTTCACTTCTGCAAATAGATGAGCACGCGTGCTGTTACCCCTGACCCAGGACACTGGGTAAAGCCGGTAGTGGATGGCTCTTCTGGTGAGTAAGCCTGTAGTGTGTTGCCATCTAGTGGAACGTATGGCAAACTAAAGATTAATGTATTCTGACTGCAGAGTTCACCAGAGCTAATTACATCAGCCGGAGAAAATAACTGAGAAGTATTTTGGAAACATGCAAATTCAGGTGAAACAAAAAGTCGGAGTGACTTTTAGTAATCATGTTTTCTTAATGTTGGCAAAAGGTCAGCCCGTTTCTCAAGAATTCATGAATATTTACCACCAGGAACAAGTGTTTCAAGCACATAACCAGATCAGGACCACACACTGTCGTCTATACAACAGGCCCATTTTCCCATTCGAAGTCCTCGACAAAAAAGGCTTGGTTATCTGGTTATCACACAGTTATTTTAGTATTTTTTTAGATGGTGATTTTAAGGTTTCGAATACCTTTCTCACTTAGGTTTCCACTTTGCCTATTAAATTTCCACAGGGTAAATATGCTTGTTTTTAGGAGAAGCAAGCACCTGACTTGACAAAGTAGGAGTTCCACATTTTAAATTCTGACTAGCATCCCAGACGTGTCTGCTTCTGCGGTTTCAGACCCGGTTGGTGTGCAGACCTGCAGACTTAACATTGTGGAATGTTTCATGAACACTGACTCCTTGTTTTCCTTGTTTCTTTGCTCTTTGGCTTCTGTTTGCCTAGATCCCTCCCTGGTGCCACAGCAGCTGAGTGCGCATCAAATCTGAAGAAAATCTACACAGTACAAACAGTACAGGTAAGACCAAGAAGCCTGCTGTTTGGGGAAGCTTACTCGTTCAACCTGAGACCCGCCTCTGTGCTAGCAGCGCCCACCCTGACTCTACCCTGGCTTCAGCCCTCAGGTTCATTCCGGCAGAGCTTGCCTCAGCCATGTCTGCCCCAGAGGCAGCTGATCACACTACGCTTCTCTTGGTGACCTCGAGGATGTTGTCTCTCCTTCAGTGTTTTCCCAGACCCTCACGAACAGCAGTGTGTGGCATTGCTTTGAAGGTATCAGGCTGTGTCCCGTTCAAACACCAGCTCAGCTGTTCCCTCTCTTTGCCACCAGTGAGAGGCCTTGGCACCCACTTGCAGGCTTATCATAAGAAGGTCACGGGTTACGTTGGGAGGACAGGACAGTGTTGAGCAAGAAGGTGGAAGGTGTCAGACCTGTTTCCTCCTTCCACGTTCTAATTCCATCATCCTAAGTTGGGCGAGTATCAGCCCTTTAATTTCTGTGAAACTGGTGTCACGGTAGCACCTGCCTCCATAGGTGTTTGTGAGGACTGAACAAGATGATGTCTTCACCAGGCTTCACAGGAAACCTGATAGCTCAGCAAATGTAGGCTCTTAGATCTCTTAGTTCGTTCTCTATCCAACTCTTAGGATGAACATTAGAAAAAAAAAGAAGTTTCTCTCCCTTTTCTAGTTTAATACATTGTTGAACACAAAATAAGGCTTTTAGGCCCGCTTCATACTTGCATTGACTATATGTCCTGAATTTTCTGGAAGGCCCAGTTTAAATCATTTGTGTGTTCTGCCCCTAAATCTTTTAATGTCTTAGAAATTTCAATAGATTGGTGTTTAGACTGTCTCTCTCTGGCAACCTCTCCCAGTAGCACAGAGATCCTGTATTCAGATGCTTCTCTGCCTATCTGGTTCAGAAAATTTAGGGCTCAGGAATCTGATTGTAAGTGCCTCGCCAGCCGCAGAAGACCCTAAGCTCGGTATAAAAACACAGTCGCAACCATAGGCTGTTTTCTGATCTAGTTGAGAAAATGACATAAGCACGTGGAAAGCAGAATAACAGAGCTGCTGTAAATAACTAGTGCCGAGTACAAGCAGTGTCACAAGGCAGCACTTGGGCCACTGTCCAGAGGGACAGATGCTCGCAGAGTCTGGGAAAGGCTACCCCCCCTTCTCCCTGTGGTGACATTATGGGCCTTGTCACTTCTCCAGAGTACGCTGTGTAAACCTCCGAGCACTTGATTCTAGATTCTAAACCTATCCTCATGTAGAAGTTCTTAGATCCTGCTGGCTTTATTAGTATTATTATTATTTTGAGGTCCTCTTTAGACTTTTTCCACACTCTTATGACATGGGATCATCAGAACTCTGCCTGGGATTCCAGGAAGACATTGGTACAGTCGCACTGAGGGATCAGTTTGTTTCCCTGACCCTGTGTGAAGACAACAGAGCATTGGTTGAACCTTGACATCTGGCAGCAAGTGAGTTCGGACCTTCAGGGACCAATTTAAATTTCCCAGGCCAGCACATACTAGGAAATACTTTCAAATAAACTTTATTGGGATATTATGTAGCAGGTTTCTGAAGTGTACAGTTTGATAAATTTTGGCAAAGATACACAAGCATGATCCTTCTTTTCCAGAAGCAGTCACTACTCACATTTCTGTCACCATGCCTTGGTTTTGTCTCTTATTGAACCTCATATAAATGGACTCACACAGTGTTGTGTATTGTGTCTGATTCCTTTCACTTCATAAATACTGAAGGATCAAATGAGTGAATGAGGAATTAATAAATGAACCACTTACCTGAGTCACAGCAGACTGCTCGCATAAGGATCCATGAAGCTGTTTGTCACACATTCTCAATGGGGGCAAAAACTGATTCTTGGTAGGGAAAAAATGATTGTACTGTTTTCATATATGAAGCACAGATACGCATACAGTACGTATACAGATACATAGTCGTTCGGTGGCATTAAAGTTTCACAATAAAGTGATTAGGAAAAGAGCTCCTTCAGCAGAGTGGGGTGATAATGAAACACTGCCCTAAGGGGTCGGGAAATTCTGTCCTGTGTCTGATATGTCTGTCCCCCTCCATTTCCTCATCTGTAAGACTGAAATAGATAATAGCAGTTCTGCTCCCCAAGGTTGACTAAGGGATTAAGTGAGATTGTATAGCTCTTATTAGCGCTTGGCACTGCATATGCCGTCACCTGTCAACAGCTTTTACAAAAGCCAACACTTCGTAATAAAAGTCGACCCCAACAATTCTACCCTTGAACTTCATCAGTTGACCAGGGAGGATGTGGGCTGGGGTGTAGGGTGGTCACATTGCCTGGGTTAGTGTCTCATATCTTCCACTTAGTAGCTTGGGCAAGTTGTTTTGCTTCTCTGTATCTGTTTACTTATCTCTAAGATGGGAATAATCTGATACAAGTTGTATCATGAGTTTGTGAGAATGAAAAGGCGTAGGACTTAAAAACACATAGTAAGTGTGTGATAATAATAAATTAATCTGCCATTATTTCTCAACTTCTGTTGGAACATGTTGTACTTTCCACAAACTTTTTTTTTTAATTCTTTGGTGTACAGTACTCTTGCCTGGAAAATCCCATGGATGGAGGAGGCTGTTGGGCTACAGTCCATGGGGTGCTAAGAGTCGGACACGACTGAGCGACTTCACTGTAGTTGCTTTACAGTGTTGTGTTGGTTTCTGCTATGCAGCAAAGTGAATGAGCTGTTTGCGTACATGTATCCTGTTTCTTGGATTTCCTTCCCACTTAGGTCACCACAGAGCGCTGAGTAGAGCTCCCTGTGCTGTGCAGTACGCTCTCCTTATTATCCATTTTATCCATAGCAGTGTGTATGTGTCAGTCCCAGTCTCCCAGTTCATCCCTCCCTGTCCCCTTTCCCTGCTTGGTGTTCATACGTTTGTTCTTTATATCTGTGTCTCTGTTTCTGCTTTGCAGATAGGCTCATCTGTATCATTTTTTTAGATTCCACATAAATACATTAATATACAACATTTGTTGTTCTCTTTCTGACTTCCTTCACTCTATGACAGTCCCATTCTTGTCTCTGTAGACGGCACAGTCTTATTTTTTTTCTTTCATTTTTTATGGCTGAGTAATATTCCGTTGTATGTGTATACACATCTTCCTCATCCGTTCCTCCATCGATGGACATTTAGGTTGTTTCCATGTCCTGGCTGTTGTGCATCTAGTGCCACAGTGAACACTGGGGTGCGTGTATCTTTTTGAATCTCAATCATGTTTTAAATTCTGTGCACCACTGCTTCTAGATGATTTCAGGCAATTACTCCCCAGATTATACCACTGCAAATACCTCTACTTAATGAAGACATGTTTAACTTATCCACAGGTTTGGTGATTTCAGCCTGTATCCTTAATATCTGTGAATAGTTTTTAGTATTTGAGAACTAGCCTGGGTGCTGATTTTAAAATCATTTGAGAATATGCTTTTTCCCTGCTCTCTTTTTGTTCTGTAATTGTAGGTTTATTCTTGAGTATTCACTCTGTCTGTACTAAAAAGTTTACATCCCCTAATTATGTCTGTTTTTCCTTCATGCGTGTTTAGATGCAATGGAAGTATCGTGTTATTATTGACTGCTTTCTGTAAGGACGTAGTATGTCTTTTTGTACTTTGAGGCCCTCAGCAAATCAGGGATGCAGATGGAGGTAGAAGAGGAATTATTATCCCTGTTGATTAGCTGGAGGGACTGAGTCTGGGAGGTTAGTGGCCCAAAACATGTGGTGGAAACAGCCAGTCATGCTGTGTCTCTGGGACCGGAATTCCCTCCTCCTCTCGGTCCATCCTTTTGCTCCTCCCTGACTGAAGAGTAGATGGATGAAGCCTGTGCCTTTAGCCGGCCTGGTGACCCTTGCTAAGGACACTCTCATCACAGCCAAGAATAATGCCCTCTGCTTAGAGTAAAATTTATTTCCTACTTTACTGCCTTTCTTGGAAAATTCCATGTTTCATTTAGATGTGTTTTCCAGACAGCCTGTTGATTCCTTTTACTCTTGTGTAAACATTTCCAACTTTTCCACATTTCTCCTGTGCTTTTATGTCCTCCACGGATGCAGCACAGAATAGAACACAGCTCCTGAACGAGCTTGGTGGGAGAGAGCTACCAGCCAGATGCAGTTCGCAGGGGAGGGCTCTGTTGCTCCCACAGGACCAAGATTCCTGCCCTGAAACCCATTCCCCTACAGCGTTCTAACCCACTTTGTTGTTAGTTGCTCAGTCACGTCTGACTCTTGACGACCCCATGGATTGCAGCACGCCAGGCTTCCCTGTCCTTTACCGTCTCTCAGAGTTTGCTTAAATTCATGTCCATTGAGTCAGTGATGCTGTCTAACCATCTGATCCTCCGCTGCCCCTTCTCCTTTTGTCTTCAGTCTTTCCCAGCATCAGGGTCTTTTCCAGTGAGTCAGCTCTTTGCATCAGGTGGCCAAAGTATTGGGACTTCAGCTTCAGCATCAGTCCTTCCAATGTATATTCATGGTTGGATCTCCTTGCAGTCCAAGGGTGTGATACCTCAGGAATCACCTTTAAGGTGTTGCCACGCTGTGTCTCGTTGTTCTGTGTCCTACCCAGTGGTCCTGTAAATTGATGGACATTTTGTTTAAATTTAAAGAAAACAGAAACTTCACATTTCTTCTGTGAATGAGTGTCCAGCATTGTTTATTGTAAACCGAAGGTCTTCATAAGAATATATGTGCGTGCTAAGTCGCTTCAGTCATGTCTGACTTGGCACGACTTTTCTCTGGTTCTTTCAACGTGTGAACCTCATTAGCTCCCTCATCCAGACTTTGGTTTTTATTCATTAACTTCCTGCATGGTGGGAAATTTTCCTGATCCTAGCTTTCATCTTCCTTACTCCCCAGCAGTCCTCCAAACTTTGGTTCTCACTTTAAGTCAAGCCCTTTGGAATTCAAAGCAAAGCCCATTTCTCTCTCAAGTACCTAGCTTTCCCAAGTCAGAAGCACTTTGCTTTCAGCCTGTTGTGTCTGCTGTGATTTAAAAACATCCATTAAGCTGTCTATAGTTGCCTTCTTTCTTCTGGGCTCTCTGTCTGCCCTCTCCATAAACACCATTGATTCAGTTGGTGGGATGCAAGCCCCAGCCAATTAGAATTACCTAAAGGATGAACATGTTTGTTTAGAATTTTAAAGATACTTTCAAAGATTGATATGCTGTGACCCTCGGAAGAAATTGTGGATTTGGGTTTTTTTCCCTTGGGAGGTGTATTTGCTAGTTTTTTTTTTTTTTTGGTACACCATGTTGTCTGTCACCATGTGGCATTTTCTCTTCTCAAGTATTTTGAAGTTTATTATCTTTTTTTTTTTTCCTTCAGAACATTCAGTAAAAAACTGTGGAGGAAATTTGCCAATTTTCCTGGGAATGATCCATGATCTATTTGGCAAAAAAACTATCAGGAGGAGCATAATTGCTTCAATCAGAACTAGTAGGTTGGGGATTTATCAAGTGGACACCATTGTCTAGTGAATCTAACCACTCCTGAGGCTCATCACAGCTCCCTGCCCCTCACTGATGTCCACACATGCTGACTGAATAAATGGTGTTGGACTTCCCTACCTCTCCTCCAGTTATCATTAAGTCTTTTGAAAAAAAAAAAAAACCCATCATTTTTAATAAATATTGTGCTTAGTTCTACTGTAATATACTGTTTGCAGGCCATTTAGAATTAATTCTAAGTCTATGGGCTTTTGAAATCGATTTGCAAGGTTCTATCAATGATAAAACATAGATGCTTCAACAAAAATAAAAGTGTGCTATGGAGAGCATGACCAGGAATTATCCAGCTTCCAGTGAAATGGTGCTTTTACTTCCGCAGGAAAGGAGGAGGTGTAAGGAACTGTGTGATGCTGGGTTCCTTCTTCCAGCTCTTTCTCCATCACACATGCTTGACGAGGACTCCACACAGTGGCTGAGGTTTGCAGTAAGGAATCAGACTGACTGTGTGCTGTGGACTTTAATGGGGCTGTTTTTAATGACGTTACCACATATTTCACTCTCATTTTACGTTCACGCACAAACATGCAAATACGGACTTGCATAAGTACATTAGGTCAGAGTGAACTCTTTTACTGTATGTTCTTGGGCTGTAATCTCCTCCTCTCAGCTTTGCCAAGACTAACAAAACTAGTTGTCCATTTGTGTTTTCAAGGAAACTTCTACAGCCATACACCGTAGCACAGTCCTAAGTGTGTTGTTCTTAAGTTTGGGATGGGAGGAGCGTTTTTTTGTGTTTTCCGTGGTGCCTCAAACACTGGGTGAAAAGTTAAGATTTGAGAACTTCGGCAGGGGTACAAGGGCAGGTGTTCTAGCCTGGGATCCCTTTTAGGAAACTTGAAGTTTGCTAGGTCTGAAGTCGTCTTGGTGAAAGCAGGCATTTATAGTCTAGCATCAGTTCAGTTCAGTTCAGTCGCTCAGTTGTGTCCGACCCTGCAACCCCATGAATCACAGCATGCCAGGCCTCCCTGTCCATCACCAACTCCCAGAGTTCACTCAAACCCACATCCATCGAGTCGGTGATGCCATCCAGCCATCTCATTCTCTGTCATCCCCTTCTCCTCCTGCCCCCAATCTCTCCCAGCATCAGAGTCTTTTCCAGTGAGTCTGTGTCCATAAATTCTGCACAGGTCCTTGCCATATCATTGTGGAAGTCCCAGGCTAGAGCTAAGGCAGCAACATAGCCAGTAATTAAGGGAACCTGCTGGTGGGAAATGGTCTTCAATGGTGCCCCTCACTCTGCTCTGTGACTTCTAGGATTGGAGAAAGATGTGCCTAAAATGGGTTGTAGTGTCTGCAGAGGAGGAAATTGCTGAGTGGTTAAGATCACAGATTTTAGAGTCCACGTGCCTGGCCTCAAATTCCAGCTCTGCCTATTCGCACCCATACCACAGACCAGAAATGAAATACTGGGATAACCTTACTATTTGCACCAATAGCAAACCATTTATATGGTAGGGGTCTCCACAAAGACGGACGTCTGTTTGATGACTTACAGAGTTATTTTCAGCTACTCCCTACTTTGCCACCATTTAGTATAAGGAACACTAGGTATTCTTATTAAATCTGTTGTCAAGTAGGGTGTGTTTCTTTTGCCTTCACTTTTATTTTACCATTCGTTATAGCTGGCTTTGCAATGAATCCAGCTTTAGTGTTTACGCCACATGGGCTGAAACAGTCCGATGAGGTTGTTTTATCTGTTTGGTGAGAAGGATCATCGTTCAGCATGGATAGCATGTCATTTCACCTGTGCTGCCCTTGGGTTCATTTTTCTAATTGTTCTCTTGCTTGTTCTGTTCTCCTCAGATCCGCTAGGAGTCCCAGTCTTCCTTGACTTAACCTCAGCACACAGAATATTGTTTCTCATCTGTATAGTGAGTCTGTGCATAAATATGTTCATAGTGCAGTGATTCTCGGGCCTGTTCTGAACAAACTGGGACGAGTTCTCTCCTGTGTACACCTCGTCTTTGTCCTAAGCCTGGCAATCATACCGAACAGTCATGCTGGGGGATTAGTCTGTGTGTCTCAGTTTCCTTATCCGTCAGTTCAGTTCAGTTCAGTTCAGTCGTGTCCGACTCTCCGCGACCCCATGAATCACAGCATGCCAGGCCTCCCTGTCCATCACCAACTCCCGGAGTTCACTCAAGAACAAGGCTAATCATTACACCTTCTATTGAGAGTGTCATTAGGATAAATTTCGTAAACATGTAGAAGTTCAGAGACCACTATTACTGTTCCTGCTGTTATTCTCATTGTTTCTATTACGCTACTATTTTTACGTAATCTGTTGCTGACTGCCAGCTACCGTGTCTGTTAGTTCCAGCTGCTCTAACAGAATAGTGTAGACTGAATGAATTCAACAGCAAACGCTGATTTCAGCTGATTTCTCATGCTGAAGTCCAAAATCAGGGAGCCAGCATGATCAAGTCCTGGTGAAGGCACTCCTCCTGGTTTTATAGACAGACAGTCGTCTGTGCGTGGTAGAGAAAACTCTCTTCTTTTCCTTATCGGAACACCAGTACCATCGTGGTGCATGGGGTGGTCCATCCTTATGGCCTGATTTTGTCCCAAAGACCTCACCTCCTAATGCCATCCCAGTGGGGTCTTGGGTTTCACTCTATGAGCTTGGGGAGCACACAGACGTGGAATTCATAACACCTTGTATCTTGGGGAACTTGTGCTTCGGCAGCTGAGCTGTTCCTTTTTCCTGCTGGGAGAGGAAAGGAAGTGGGGAGTTTCCTGTTTGCCTCCTGTATATCCCCTCCCCCAATCCAAAGTGTAACAGACTCTTTCTAGGCTTAGAAGACAGAGCCTGTGTTACAAGGAAATACAGTTCAGTACATATATTCAGCACTACTGACTTTATTATATGCCATCTGCGTGTCAGAAAAATCATTAGCAAGATCCTTACCCAGTTTTATGTGGAGACACATTGCATAAGAATTGTTGCTTAATAACTATAGTTTCCTGAAGCATACAACTTGGCCCGACTTCAGAAAAGAACATTCTTTAATGTTATGTTACATTTCCTAGCAGAAAATTAGAAAGAATGCTGAGAAAAATCTAGTTCGAATGGATAGGACTTAATGAGAACCTGATTTTTTTTTCTTTACTGCATTAGTTTTATAATCTAGCAGTATAGTAAGTCAATACTGGCTATATTAAACAAAGTGTTTTTCTTTTAAAGATATTCTGGAGTGTGTACAATAATATTCCTCCTGTGACTAGCCTGCCTTTGCGATGCAGTTATCACTTAATGAGAGGAGAGAGGCGACCACTCTGGTAAGTGTCTTCTGTATAATTCGCAGTTATGGTGGGAGGGAAATGATTGTGAACTTAATAAAATGTTTGACTTCATGCCGAATTGGAATGCCACAGTAATTTTCTCCTAGTGATGCTGCCGTGATTTAATTCTGAAATAGGCCCTGCCTGCCATCCCTTTCTCCTTGTGCCCCAGGACGATGAGCAGGTGTCTCAGCACCTGCCCGTGGAGGACCCCACCGCGGCCTCTCCATAAGTAGGTCATCAATAGCTCATTAAAGGGCCCGTACAGGTCTTTGTTTGGGGGCATAGCGTCATTTGCGTTTCTTCTTTCACTTGTTCAGCAGTGACCCGGACAGTGCAATGATAAAGTTTATAGGCTGTAGGGAAGGTGAAGGAGCAGATATGGTACCCAGGAACCGTGCATGAACAAAGATCACATGGACCATATAGATACTGATGTATGATACTGATCATGGCCCACCGTCAAGGGGAAGCTGTCTTTCTTCTTTAATGGCTGGGGTAGTGTTGAGGGTGGGGAAGAGTAAGCCACTTTGCCTCAGCGGGAATCCCAGTTAATAGTGAATCCTTGTATCATGTTCCTTGACACTGCTAAGTCATTTACTCATTAATAGAAGGGAAATGTGTCTTAACTCTTTGATAGTGAATGACAGAAACCTAAACTGAGCCAAAAATGGAATCTTCTGTCCTCTGTAACTAGATAGTCTACTGATGGGGCTCATTTCGGGCAGATCTGGGTGCTCAATTGTTATTGGGACTCTGACGCTCTGCAGCAGATTTGCTTTGCCTTCCTCTGCCTTGGTTTCATTTTCAGGCAGGTTCTCGCATTTAGGTGACAAAATGGCTTTCCTAGGCTCCAGTCTTTTCACCCTGCAAGTTCGTCAATGTCAGCATTCACCAGCCCCAGTAAAATGCCAGGGCAGGCTCTCTCTAACCCCATGTGGGTCATCTTTCCATCCCTGGCCAAGAGACTAGGAGGAGACAACATTCTCACGGGCAGACCTGGGTCATGAGCCCATCTTTAAAGCTAGGGTGTGAAGTCAGCCGTATCAGAAAGTGTCTGACATAAGAGTAGAGAACAGGAAGCTATTTAAAGGGAGATTGGGGTGCTCTTGCCAGAAGGGGGAGCAGTTACTACAGTGGGAAGCAGCAGATACCTTATACGGGAGCTGAGTCTCCCATTAGACTTGTGACACAGGGCTGAAAGGCCAGTCGGAGGAGGCGATGTCAAGAACATTACATGAAGATGTAAAAGCCCTCACCCCTGTTAGGCACTTGCAGTCCCTCCCAGATACTCTGGGGAGCCTCTCTGCACCCTTCCTTGAGGATGATCATCTTCCCTGCCCTTTTGGCCACTGAATCCCACTCCCCTCTCCATCTCCATTGCCTTCCTTTTTCTTTCTTCCACTTCTGTTTCCAGTAAAACAGACAGGGGTGGGGAAGTTCATTGCAGGATGCTCCCTTGTCTTTGGTTTTTAATGCCATCCATTGTCACTCCAGTACTCTTGCCTAGGAAATCCCATGGACGGAGGAGCCTGGTAGGCTGCAGTCCATGGGGTTGCTACGAGTCAGACATGATTGAGCGACTTCACTTTCACTTTTCACTTTCACACATTGGAGAAGGAAATGGCAACCCACTCCAGTGTTCTTGCCTGGAGAATCCCAGGGACGGGGGAGCCTGGTGGGCTTCCGTCTATGGGGTCACACAGAATCGGACACGACTGAAGTGACTTAGCAGTAGCAGCATTGTTAAACTAGATGTATGCAGGACCACTTCATCCAGGAGTGTAACTTTGAATGTTGGTTTTTGATCCAGGGAAGAGGAGAGTAATGCTAAGGGTGGCGTGTGGAAGATGAAAGTCCCCAAGGACAGCACGGTAGGTTTCTTCTGATCCTTTTTCATAAGGTGAATGTGTGGTTGTTGTTGATTGCATGTGATGAACCTATTGTGCATTTCAGACAGTCCACCTAGTAGACTCAGAACAGGACTGGGAGTGAGAAATTCAATTCTGAACTTGGCGGTTTTCTTTTTTTCTTTAACTTTATTTTCCATTGTGGTATAGCTAATTAACGGGCTTCCCAGGTGGTGCTAAGTGATAAAGAACGCGCCTGCCAATGCAGGAGACGTAAAAGACTCGGGTTTGATCCCTGGGTCGGGAAGATCCCCTGGAGGAGGGCACGGCAACCCACTCCAGTATTCTTGCCTGGAGAATTCCATGGACAGAGAAGCCTGGCACGTTACAGTCCACGGGGTCGCAAAGAGTCAGCCACGACTTGAAGCAGTTTAGCAGCAGCAGCGGCATAGCTGATGAACAGTGTGTGATAGTCTCAGGTGAACAGTGAAGGAACTCAGCCGTGCATGTATCCGTTCTTACCCAGACTCCCCTCCCTTCCAGGCTGCCGTATAACGTTGAGCAGAGTTCCATGTGCTGTACAGTATAGGTCCTTGTTGCTTATCCATTTGAAATATAGCATTGTGTACATGTCCATCCCAAACTCTGGTCTTGGTGGTTTTCTGTCTTAAACACTGTCACCTTGAAAACACACTGTAAGTCTCTGTAGAAATGGAGTAATAGTATGACTGTATCATAGAGTCTGAACAGCTCCGTACCTGTAAACTTTACCAAAAAGCTAATTATGGTTGTGTTGTCCTCCCCAGCCATAGCCAACATGTGGAAGTAGGTTTACATAGTGAAAAGCATGACCCTTCCCAGCAAAGGCTCATCCCTTCCCCACTTTAATGACCAATGCTCCTGAGAGTGATCCCAGCTTGGAGGGTCTGGACGCATGGGAAGGATTGCATCTCAGCGTTCTTTAAGGTTTGATGCAGGGCTGTGCTCGGTCTGTCTCTGGGACTGAGGAGAACCTGGCTGGTGGCATGGCCTGCTGGGGCACTGATTGGCGGTGGTCATGTCTCAGAAACCTGGGTCTCCTAAGAGTGAACTCTAATTCATCATACTCACTGAAAAGAACATTCAAATCTGCTCTGAAGCCGTGGGAAACCAAAAGCTTCTCTGAAAATGGATGTGAGGACTGATGCTACCCAGTCCCACCTTTTCATGGTTTCTTTCTTATGGATAAGGGCAAAGAATTGAAACATTTCTAGGGACACATAGACTTGACCAGGCATTGCTGAAGCTGAAACTTCAGTACTTTGGCCACCTGAAGGGAAGAACTGACTCATTGGAAAAGACCCTGATGCTGGGAAAGATTGAAGATAGGAGGAGAAGGGGACTACAGAGAATGAGATGGTTGGATGGCATCACCGACTCTATGAGTTTGAGCCAGCTCCAGGAGTTGGTGATGGACAGGAAGCCCTGGCGTGCTACAGTCCACCCCTCTTTGTGGGTTCACAAAGAGTGGGACACAACTGAGTGACTGAACGGAAAGATATAACCCAGTTTGTTTCTTAAAAATGCAAACTATCATTAAGGTGCCTAGCTACAAGATTTGCCTATTATTTGATATATAGGATTTAAAAAATGTCAGGGGAGGGACTTCCCTGATGGTACAGTGGCTAAGACTCTTTGCTCCCTATGTAGGGGGACTTGGGTTCGATCCTTGATCAGGGAACTAAATCCCACATGCTGTCATTTTGAATTTCAGTGAAAACACATTTTCCTTGTCACATTCTTTTTTTACTCACAGTAGATGTTGAACTCCAGTGGAAACGATCATGATGGGTGAAAAGTAGCTGAAAGATGTTTGTCATCCCTCCTGGTCAGCTCACTCAGGCACATTCAGTCAGAAATAATAACGCCTTCACGACTGTAGAAGTGTCCTCATCCCAAGCCACTCGGCCCTGCTTCTTTGCTGACCAGCAGGAGTCTGGTGGGCTGGCCTTGTCTGCAGTCACTGTGGGACAGGGAACATTCCCTTCCCATAAGTTCCTTTCAACACTCACCTTCGCCCCTTATAGCGTAAGAGACTGCAGACAGGACAGAGAGGAAGGGGAAAGGGAGGGTTTCTAGGTGGGAGACAGGTGGACCAGGGTCTATGAAAGAGAAAAGAAAACCCTCTCAAAGAGGGGGTCATTACTGTTCACTGCTATGGTCTTGGTTAAAAATTCAGTGAGGCTACTTTCAGCTCATTAGAGCATGATGATAACACACACTTATTTTAGTTAATATATACTGGGCAGCTGGTCCAGAGCACATGCGCAGCTATTTATGGAACAGATCTTAAGTCTCCAGTCCTGTTGTTGCAGTCACAGTACTGAGCCCATCAAATGCATATGTTGACTAATGTCATGGTCACAGCAACCCTGGGAGGTCAGTCCTATTATTACTCCCTGTTCACCAAAGGGAAACTGATGCTCAGAGAGGCTGATAGCCGGCCTGGGGCATAGGTGCTAAGCCGGCTGTCATGTTTCAAACCCAGTTCTGACAGAGTTCAGGGCACGTATACCGTGACAAAGAAGAGAAACGGGATGAAGAGCTTTTTGAGGAGAAACTGGAAGAACTTGGAGGCCTCCAGTTCCCTGTGTGTGGACACTGGCTGTTGATAGATGGTGTTAGTAGATCTTGAGGAGGAGAGACTCAGTTTTTCTCATTGGGAAGGAGTGGACCAGAAAGTGAAACTGAAAAGTGAAAGCGTTAGTTGCTCAGTTGTGTCCGACTCTTTGCGACCCCACAGACTGTAGCCCATCAAGGCTCCTCTCTCTACCCATGGAATTCTCCAGGCGAGAAGACTAAAATGAGTTGCCATTCCCTTCTCCCGGGGATCTTCCTGACCCAGAAATCAAACCTAGGTCTTCCACATTGCAGGCAGATTCTTTACCACCTGCACTAATTCTTTGAGGGAAATGCACGTCTGCACACACACACACAATACACACAGTTAAGTTATTTAGCAGAAACAGAATGCCTTCAAGTGAATAGAAATCTGCAAGTCTCTGGCCCTCAATAAACCAGAAATTTCCTTAAGTGTTCTTCACTTGTGTAACCTTGGAAGTGCCTTATAAACTTCAAGAAAAACAGAAAAGGGTTTTTGAGGAGGATTTTACTAATAGCATTCATTTACAACCAGCTGATACATTTTGAATCAGTGAGAGATAAAGAGATTGGAAAATCCTAGATCATTTGAATGCATTTTTCCCACATTCTTCTCAAATTCATCCCAGGTGGCACTCAAGATTAGCTTTGCCATGTTAAACATACAGTTTCGTGGATGCAGAGATTGTGACTTGGGATCCCTTGTATCTTTCTGTGCAAAGTGATGTGTAAAACAGTATGATCTGTGCCACCGTGTGAGTGTTCACACCCATGATTCAGCCACATCTGTGGGCTCGCAGTGCAGGCGTGGATAGGGCGTGAGAGCTGAAAGAAAAAGTGACCTGTGTAGCTCCTGAAGATAATTGTTTAAAAACGTGTATGTGTTTCTCTTCTTTGGTTCTGTCCTGTTTTTTATTCTCTTCCCACACCAGTCCACAGTTTGGAAAGAGTTGTTGTTAGCGACTATCGGGGAACAGTTCACAGACTGTGCCGCCGCAGGTAATGATGCTCTCAGCTCTGGTCATCCCCGCTTGCATGCGCTCGGCTTGTGCTTGTTCCCTGCTGACGTTTATTTCCATGTGTTTGGCTTTTGCATATCTCAGGGTCATTTATTTTGTCACCGTGACATTTACTTAGCTTTTTTCCATGTGATCATGGCATTTCAATGTTATATGTGTAGGTACATATGTATATTTACATATTTGTATATTATGTGCATATACATATGTGTGTATGCTTATATATGTATGTATTTTTTGCACATATAGCTCGTCTTCATAGTATCCATGACCATCTGTCTTAAGATCAATAGGCAGGAAAAAATGAAAAAATATTATTTCTTAAAGTATAATTGGCATACAGCACTGTATTTGTCCCAGCAGAAAATGAAATTTGACATTGACTCCTAACACAATTGGTGGTAGGTTTCCTTTATCCATTCCAGCCCTTCCAAAAGAGGCAGGTACGTTTGTTGTCTACTGAAGCTTGTAGTTAAGGTGGCATGATCCTGTCTGTCTCTCCCAACCCCTTGCCGTTGCTGTCTGTCCTTCTCTTCATCCCTCTACTCAGAATGAGCCACAGAGGGGAGGTGGGGCTGAATCACCATTAGTGCCTGTGATCCCACAGCTGAGGCTAAAATGTGAATCTTCAGAACTTTACAGACCATTTTCAAATAGTGAATGAGTTTCTGAGAGCCCTGTGAGTGCATTTCTATTTTACATTTTTAAATCAAAGTATAGTTGATGTACAAAATGTGTGAGTTAACATGTGCCCGACATAGTCACAGAGCCACAGTTTCCAAAGGTTATATACTCCCTCTATAGTCACTGCAAAATACTGACTCTATTCCCCAAGCTGCACAACAGCCCTGCAGCCTGTGTTTTTGCCTAATAGTTTTTACCTCTCAATTCCTTTCCCCATTTTTATTTTGCTTTGTTTTTTTGTCATGAAACCACTCAAAGAGGAAAATTGAATTGTTAGTTTACAAATTTGTTTTCTTCTTGGGTAGTTCTTTCTGAATGCTTCTGAGGTAACATTTAGAGTAACATTTTACCGGGTCAGCTTTCAGTCACAATTTCTTTTTAAGCTAATTGATACTGATTGATTTGCCCTCAGACTTCCTCAGTGGTGCTGCCTTTGGGAACCCTCCTAGGCTGAGCCAGTTCCACGCAGGTTTCAGGTTCACCTCACTGACTGTTTCATCATTTTACTTTTGTTGTCCTTAATTGTTACACTTCTTTTTATTCACTGAAGACAGAACCTGGGTTAAGAGGAGCCTGTCTTAAAAGTACAGGTACCTTCTGTTTTAATAGGGGGTAGTTAGCAACTTTACAATATGTAGCCAAAGAACTATGTCTTCTTTGTGATTATAAACACATACATCCCTGGGAGAGGAAGTTTTCTGTATGAATTATTCCCGTTTCCAGAACCAGGGAAAATAGTCTAAGTGATAATAAATAACCAGGATTGAGCAAAGGAGATGTATTGTTCTGTGGTTGACATCGGAACGAGAGCAATGTTAGCTGTTAACCTCTGGCTCCTCATTAACCCAGCCCCACCACTGCCGCAGGGCAGCTCACGTCTCTGGTCCTCACATCCCTCATCTATACAGTGGCTCGTCCTAGCTCTGATGTCTTGCGCTGCCAGTATCGTAGCCTCGCTGCTTGATGCTACTTGTGAATATTCCATACTGGCCGATGGATCTTCTTTTGCATACAGGCTGCAGCCTTTTTGTCATGCCCTTCTGAAAGTGCTGTGCCAGGAGGCTACACCAAGGTACCAAAAACCAGGCCACACTGAAACACTGACAGTCCAGCGTTTTCAGCACGAATCCATTCCAGCGCCCTTTGACCAATGGTGTAGAAATGGACAAAACCAAAAGATGAGAAAATGCTAATCTTCTCCTGAATGAGCTTCATGACGATTCTTGACAGTTGTCAATATGGAAGCTTTCCTCTTTGCTTGCTGATTTGATGTTCACATAAAATTTAACATTGAGCTCTAGCAAATATACTTTGAAGATAAAAGGAAAAATAAGAAACCTGGGCATAAGACACATTTCTTGATGGGCGAATGAGTTTCCATGGATGGCCACGATCACGTACTGTTTACTTTGAGGGGGAGTTTTTGTGGAATTGTGACATGTATTCAGAGAAGGACACAAACTATACTGTGTGTAGTTTGATAAACATTCCCAAAGTAAACAAATCCTCATAACTGGCATCCACATCAAGAAACAGAACGTCCATGACTCCTCAGAATCTCTCCACACCCTGCCTCCCCGAAAGGTGGCCACCAGCCTAACTTCTGACACCTCCCACTGATTTTGTCTGCTTTCACACATTTCTGTACAGGGAATTATTTAGTATCACATCACACATATTTAGCCCAGAGTTAAATTTATTTTAAAAGGAAAGGGAAAGAGGGAATGAAGGCAAGAAGGGAAGGATGGAGAAAAGAAAACAATGATTTTGCTGAAGATGAACCCCTCTAGTAGTTGGACAGGCCCTCATTTATAGTGTCTGTAAGTGCTGGAACCTTTTAATCCCCAGAAGACACACAGAAAAACTGACAGTGTAAATATTGAGATGTACAGATTTACCATAAGCAAAGACAATTAGGCAAAGCGTATTGACTGCAGCACAGTTTCCTAACTTTGATAATGCTCATCGTTCACATCTAACTCGTTGATGCTGGGTATGCAGGGGCAAAGGGCTGACCGTGTTTCAGTCATGTGCAGCCAACAGGTAAACCTGGAGTCAACCATCTTTACTCCTGTCATTATGCTGCAAATTACTATATAGAGAGTGGCTCCATAGGACAGTACATAACCTTACTTATCCAGCCACCAACTCTCAAATACCTGCAAAACAGCCCCAGACCTGGAATTCAGTCTTAAAAAAAAAAAAAAGACCTACATTAATTAAAGAAGATAAATACTTTCCTGCCCATTCACTGAAGTGCTGTAATAACAGAGCCACACTTAGGCGATATTTGCTCTTACTTTATACACAGTGCTAACAGATGGTCATTGATTCTCTAGCCCACAGTTAAAATGCCCACACCAGAAGGGGTATGGCTAGGGAGAAGCAGGAGAGAGCTGGGAGGATTAACAGGACAGGGGCAGACAAGCAAACCACAGAAAGCAGAATGAGCAACTCAGAACACACTGTCTGGATCCAGTTAGTGTTGGGGCCCAGAGCTCTAGCCACCCCAAGATCTCTGAATGGTTGGCAGGAAGTCAGGAGAAATACTTGCTGTTCTTAACAAGGACAGCCAAGCATCGAGGAACAGTTCATGTGAGTTCACTTGGCTTTCAGAGAGCCGAACATTATGCAACTTGTTTTAGAAAAAGTCTCATCAAAACAGAGTTCCAAATAGTCCAAGGCTTCGGTAACATGTTAAAAAGGGCAAATTACTTATCTGGAAAATTTGTTTGGCCGGGACACTCTGTTTATCTAAGTCCCTGGATAAATGTGATGGGACCGCTACAGCTTTAGCTCACTAACTTGCTTTTGTCCAATGATTTTCCCTTAGTATTTATCACGAGTTCTCTCATGCCACCTTCTTTTGATCATCTTCATAACCTACCAATAAAATGATAAGGGTTAAAAAGCCGACTCTGGAAGACTTGAAATGATCGCTCATTTCTATTTTTCCCCTGCCTTCCCTTCAGATGATGAAGTTATAGGAGTTAGTGTCAGCGTCCGGGACCGAGAAGATGTCATCCAAGTCTGGAATGTAAATGCCGCATTAGTTGGTGAAGCCACCGTTTTAGAAAAGATCTATGAACTCCTGCCCCACATATCTTTTAAAGCAGTATTTTATAAACGTAAGTGCTTCATTTCCAGTTACTACTTTCTAGCTTATTCTTTGATACTTTTAAAGACAGAAACTGTTTTGCCAAAGAGGTGAAGGGAGAGTCACCTGAAATTCTATGATCCACTAAATAATTCAATAAAATACATTTATGGGTCTGAAAAAACAGGTTAGCCTTAGAAATTAAAATGAGATTTTATTGTCGTCTAAACACATGTATCATAAAAAAAGAGATACATTATTGTTTTTGTTATTTCAAAAATTTAAACCTAATCTCAGACTTGTCATTCTTAGAAGAAATTGCCTTCTATTTGAAGCAACAATAACAAAAAAGTTATTATATGAGCTGGCAGGTAGATTTTCAATCATCCCTTCATAAACAGGGATTTATAATGTGTAACATCTGTATTTGTGGAGGAACGCGTTCTGAGCACAGGCATGATTGAACGTTCTACTGAAATGCTAATACGTCCTCATTGCAGATGCCTGTGGCACAGGAGAGAATGCAGCATAGTGGTGAAATGTTAACAGTATGAATAGGTGTGTGGACCATTGTTTCCATCATGATTCATGTTCATTGCTTTTGTGTGCTCTTTTGAAAAAGTCATCTTTTTCGTAATGAAAACAGCTTAGTGCTATTAAACCAATCTTTAGTAGATCAAACTGCAGGTTACAGTTTTAACAGTGAGTTAGAGGAAAGGATTGACAGCCCTGCTCATAAATGATGAATTTCCTGTTTTCCCAAACTATTCCAAGAGTCAGTAACCCAATTTTTTCAACCATGGTGTTTCACTGAATCTAAGATGCCTTTGATGATAAGTATTCTTTTAGTATTACTAAGATAGAAAAATAAAAGGCTCCTAATTTAACTGTGACACGGTCTTAATTCCAGGGGTCTTCAAATGTGCAATGGGGAGGTGAGGGCGAAGTGCATCTTAGAATTAATGAAATACACTCCATGGCCGTTTTACTTTTCCCAACCCCTTATCAAAAAGAAGAAGAAAAAAATCAAAATTTGTTTTGTCAGTTTCTTACTATGGGACGAATCTAAGGCCTCCCTCTTAGGAATCATATAATCCCAAGCCCAGTGATATAGGTTGTAAGCTATGGGACAGATCTGCTGCTGCAGATATCCAGAAGGTATTTAGCTTCTGAATTTTAAATGGAAGTTTATATTAGAAGAGATAGAAGATGGCACTATACAAGTTGCTTAACTGATTGTGCAGCATGGAAATCACATGTTTGTAGATGCAATTTGGATTTCTTCAGTTCAGTCGCTCAATCATGTCCGACTCTTTGCGACCCCATGGACTACAGCACACCAGGATTCCTTAGGGAACATTCATTTAATTTTCAACCCAGACATTAATTGAAAGGTCACCAAGGGTCTTTTTTTTTTCCTACTCCCTGAGACTAACTCCAGCAGAAACTCTCCGAAAGGAAGTGTGTTTCACTGCCATTTATGAATGGAGCAAATGCGATCTTTACCGCCTTAGACCCAGCTCCCCGTGTCACTTCAAAGAGGAGGAAAGTGATTTGGAATTGTGAAGTCAGGCACTCTGGATTTTCGTCCCATTTCAACACCGTGACCTCAAGCAAGTCACATTCTCTCATCCTTTCACTTTCCCTTCTTAATATTGAGGAGGTTGGTCTTAAATGATCTCCAAGGTCCCTTCTGCTTCAAAATTCTATGATTAAATTTCTAGCTAACCAGCTGTCAGGTAGCAGCAGACTCAATGTGATAGAAGTTGTTTAGGCCATCAGTGGTTAGGCAAGTTTTTAGGGCAGTGGCAATAAGCAGGTCAGACAGTGCAAGGGTGAGTCATCACTTCGATGGTGCAATGACTGGGGAGCATGGGGAGAAAAAGGCCAAACAGAGAGGGCAACACGCAGCTCCCCGAACTGACTCTAAGTGTAGACACCACTGTGAAACTTGTGACTTAGGCTACGGGTCTTAGTAGAAATGCATATTTTAATAGTATAAATTATCATTCAAAAATTCAAAAATTATTCAAATTGGGGTTGGAAGAAACAAGCAGTTCTCTTTATTTGTATGAAGCAGGCAGTCCTTTACTCTGTAGAGTTATACGCCATCCACTGCAGAATTGATTTAGAAAAAGGAAGTTTGGGCAGAAATGTTCTTCATAGCACATTTTGGGATTGATTTAGAAAAAGGAAGTTTGGGCAGAAATGTTCAATGATCCGGTGAGCCAGATCACAAACAGCCAACTCGACACCTTTCCTCTGTCTTGTTAAAGTAGGATCCTGGTGTTAGTATTCAGGAGCCACTTGAAGGGGTAGATTTTCTGTGAACAAAGAAACCTAATGAATTTGGGCCAGGCCTCCAGCCGGGTGGCTGGGAGTTAGGCTGTTGATAAAAGTTCCCTGTGCATTGGATACAGATCGGTCATTTGACTAAGAAACTGAAATGAAGAGAGACCTCCTCCCCCGCCACCCCCCAAATTCTGTTAGGTTCTTCAGAGCAGCTGAATGACAAACGTCTTCTGATGTGAGAATTGTTTAGAGCCAAGGTTGGCAAACTGCACTGTCAAACCAAATCTGCCACCTTCCCACCTGTTTTTGTATAGGCTGCAGCTGAGAATGGCTTTCACATTTTTCACTGGTTGGAAAAAAAATCAAAAGAAGGACTACATTTTGTAACATATGAACGTTCTATGAAATCCACATTTCATATACATATGTATATCTATATACAAAGCGTATTGGCACCTAGCAATGCCCATTTGCGTACATATCATCTGTGGCTGCTTTCATGTTACAAGGGCAGAGTTAATAGTTGAGACAGAGACCCTGTGACCCACAGAGCCTAAAATGTGTATTCTCTGCCCTCTTCCAGAAAGAAGTTTGCTGATTCCTGGCTTAGAGCTTTTCTGTATTCCCTTTCAGCCAAAGCTCACCTAAGGCCCACAAAACTTTCTCTGTTTCTCAGAATGCCCCCCCATTCTGAATGTTCTGTTCTGTCTCCATAACCCATCGGGATTGCACTGCTCAACGGTGACTGCCCCAAGCTGTCCCTCACTCTTAGGAGTAATAAAAATCTGCAGACAGTCCCTTTCTCCTGACTTAATCATTTGGTGCCCAGCGTAGCTAAGAGACCTGTGGCTTCCCACCTTGATCCAGCAATAAAGATGTATTTTATTGCAGAGCAGGCCATGTTTTCTTTAATGTCTATCCTTAAAGTCTTTCTTAAAAAGAATTTTAAAAAAACATAAAAAGTGAAATATTTCTAAAGTTCTGCACATGAGAAATGCTCAGTTATGTCGGTTCAGATTCCTGGATGCTCATAGGAATTGGGCCAACCTGAGGTAGCCCTCAGAGCTATAAAGGATGCCTCTCCCAGTGTTTCATGCAAGTGAAGACTGGGTTTAGGTGAACAACCAGGATAATCCTGAAGGGAAAATGATCCTATTCCCTGCCAAACTCTGACCCCACACTAGTCTGAAGAATCTGGTTCATCTGAAAAATACAGACTTAGGAGAGGTAAAATGGGCCAGCCCATGTCTGCCTTCCCAGGACTCCCTTCCTAGCAGGGAAGAGCTGGGGGCACAAAGCATGGGGAATCCTGAGTGGCCCTTGGCTGTGTTCGACCTGTCACAGTAACTTTTCCTCTTGAGAGAAGAGGATCCACCCTCGCTTCATGATAAGGTTGAACCAGGTCTGGAAAACAGAATTTCAAACTTGGCCTTTTGCCTTGGAGGACATATTCTATATTTCACAGGCCTCCGAGTTCCCACTTCCAGTTTATAAAAATGTTAAGTCTTTGGAAAATATTTTTGGTCACATTTTTTATTCTAGAGTTCCTATTTGTAATTAGTCGTTTTGCAAGCCAGACCTGTAGGGCTGGGGAAAAAAAAAAAGGAAAAAACGAAACACAAAACCCATGACTGGGAAAAATAAAAGACCCATCCGTTTAATCAAACTTCATTCCCCCACAGAGAGTGTTTAGCGGTGGGGGAGGACCCACGAGGATTGCCACCCCCTTGTGTTGCTCTCTGTTTTGTTTTACTTTTTGTTTGGTTTGGTTTTTCAAGATAGGTTTGTGAATGGCCCTGTCTGGGTTCTGTGAGGCACCCCCCACCCCCAGCCCAGCATCCTGCGGGGGCCCCGTTTTTCCCTGCAGCATTTGCTCACAGCCCGGCATATCCTCCTCATCAGCTTGTAGGATTACTCATCCTCCCCGGCCCAGCAAGAAGACGCAGGCAGCATGCCCATTGCTTGTTTATTCCCCGTTTTAATTCTCATTATTATGTTTCTCAGGAAATGCACGCCTTAGCTAACAGTTACTGGCACACAAAGGTGTTTGAGTTCTTGCCAACATTTGGGGAAACTGAATGAGATGCCTTAGAGGAGGGTTGCCCCATCCTTTGCTTAAAGTTTTCTTTCCTTTTTTTCTTTTTTGTTTTTTTTCTGTCCTTTAGCCCATGAAGAGCATCATGCTTTTGAAGGTGGACGTGGAAAACACTAATTGCACTCTGTAAAGAATTCTTTGTCCTTTGCTGATTGGTTTTGGAAACGGTCTTAACAGGAGGGAGAGTGAAGAGAAGACCTGCCGGAGCCCGATGCTGGTTCATTTAGAGTGGGTTTCTGCCCCTGCAGATTGAGCAATTAGGACTCAAAGTGGCAGGTGGGGTGGGGGGAGATTGTGTGGGTTTTTACTGTCACATTACTTGCTTTTCTTTCTTTTTATTTTTGGCTTTATGAATTCTCTGTTCTTTTCTCTTCAGTTTTTTTTTTTTCTCTTTTAAATTCCCCATTCAGTCTAATTATTGTTTTCTATACTCCCCTTTCATCGAGGCACAAGAAAGCGGTTTCCCTTTAAGTAGCTGTGCTGTACCTAGTTAATGAGAATATGCATAATTGTGACAATACTGCTTTTGAAAACCACACTGTCCTCCGAGGAACACTAGCTTGGTGAAACCTGTCTTTTGATTATTTGTTGTGACACATTCCTAACATACTCTGCACTGGGCATTGTTTTTTTTTTTTCCTATCCCAGGGAAAAGAAAAACCTTACTTAATCTGATTTTGCACTGACAGCGCCCACATCTTTTATTTTTCATTTTTAATAATTTTTTTTGTTAGAAATGAAAGGAAAATAATAATTGGGTTGCCAAACATGAAAACTATAATCACAGTTGAGTATCAGGATATATATCAAACTGTAAATCTTTGGACCGTCTGTGGAAGTATTTTCCAACCAGCATTTCAATTTGGCCTTTTCGAAAGAAGGCTTAGAGTGGTAGCAAAGGATTTGTCTCAATAGGAAACCTTGTAATTTCTGATTTAAAGAGAAGGTGATATTTTAATTGTTTGAACTAACCTTCTTTCGAATTTTGGGTGTGTGTACCCATTTAGGGCTTTCCAAATCAATTCAGACACATTTTGTTAAATGATCCCATTTTCCTGCTCGTGTTGTGTGTCGTTTCCAATAATCAATCATCCTCTGGCCTGGGCAACTTTCCCCTGCCTTTTTCATTTAGGAGTAGAAGTTAAATCTCATTTCCAAGACGAATGTGAACATTCACAAAGTTGAACTCTGAATGCATTTTGTTCACATTAATTTTTGGAATTGTTGAGATAGTATTATGCTACCAAATAAATACCAGGTTTAATAGAAGGAAATGACCACCCTCTGGAACACTCAGAATGTTCTGATTTCCCTCCCTGCACTCTGCCAGGCCTCCTGCTACATCTACCTGTAAAAGGCAGGGCCATTTAGAAAGCCTGCCTCCTGCCAGCTTTTTTCTGGAGTCAGGTGAGCTAGGGCATCTTACCCATCTCACAGAAGGGCGGTGAACTCCGAATTTCCTTTCACTCAGGATTTTTAATTCCTCTTGCATTATTGACCAGCAGAGAGAGGTGGGGCTTCTTCCAACCCCCAACCTGAGTTTGTAAATAAAATTCTCCATTCAAACACTTTAAAGGACTTCAAACAACATCTCTTTACAATCATTGTACCCTTCACTTGCATTACTAACCACATCAACCATAATAAAAAAAATGATCATGGCTTTTTTTTTAATGCTTTGTTTCTAAAATTGAGTTTCTCCAGTGATTTCAAAATGAGGTATAAGGATATCAGACCCATTTTCAAAAGCCTGGAACTTGTTCTTTTAAAACATTGTACCAACATCCAACTTGTTTTTAAATTATTGATCAAGAATTGAAAAAAATATTCTGGGCATAAGTTTAAATTCTCTTTTATAAGTATTTTTTCTGATAGATTAGAAGAAAGGATATAATTGACTTATCTTCTTTATTATTGTCATATATATTTCCATAAGTAAATGGATTATGAAGTATTTTTATTTTTGAACTTTATTTAAGGCATTGTGATGACATGTTCAAGTTTTGCATGTATGTAGCTTTTGAAGAAAAAAAATAAAATAAAAGGAACAGGAATGCTAGGCTCCCATTAATGTTTTCTAGTTTCTATTGTTTATGATCACGAAACATGGCTTAACACACCAAGTAGATTTTTCTGTCCCAGAGAACTTGTGCAACTCTTTCTGACTCTGGAAAATACCAACCGTGAGAAGGATTTAATTTGCCTAAGTTAAGAACCTATCATCTAAATTACTCTGAGAGAGGATTTTGTCAGATTTTGCTTTGGAAATTGTTTTAATTGAATATTTAGTTCATAAGGGACAGTGTATGAACTAAGCTGATTTAATCAGTTTAAAAACCTCTCATTACCTTTTTGGATTAAAGAAGCTAATTCTCTTTTGAGGTACAAGGAACTGTCTTGTGGGGCATGTGACTTTTGTGTTAGGGTAGTGTCCACTCCTTGGCCATGGTTGGGGAGAATGGGCAGTCCCAGCAGAAGCCCGGTGTCTTTCAGCCAAGTCTTTGCAGGTGTAGCCTGGACTCTATGTAGAGTCATCCACAGTCCCTCCTGTTCAACAGACCCAGGATGGATCATACCTGTTGAAAGTAACTTTTCTGTATTTTGGGTTTTTTTGTAAGTGCTTTCTGAATGCTGACTTACTCCATTTTGATATTTCCTCCTCCCTCCTCCACCTTTTCTGCATTTCTAACGTGAGGGTATAGTTTACAGAGAACATGTCCATTTAATATCATGTACCTATTAAATTCAGGATGTAGTTGACGGAGAAAAATATGGAAAGGAAAACACAGTTCTGGTAACCTTTGAGTTTAATTTCACTCTGATCTTCTCCACTGTCTTGAATTTAGCTGATGTCTGCATCCTACATACGGTCACAAGACTTTATACTTGAAAGAAACTTTGAGTATTATTGGGTCCACTTGACATAATGTATAATCTACCAACAGAGATTGTCTTTTGTGAAAGGACAGGGTACTAGCCAGTGTGATGCATCTGAGCATTGAAGTCTGAGGGCTAAATCCCAATCCAAATTTCCTTAAACAGGGAACACCCTCTAACCCCAAAGCAAGTCACCCCAATCGTGCACTAAACATCTGATCCAATCTGGCCATTGATACTCATGTACATAATCAGATGCCCTTGTTATAAACAGGTCTCATTCTCTCCTAAAATAACTTTATTATTCCAGGAGATGGGACTTTGCTATAAGATGCCCAACCCCAAGAGGATCCCAACGTTTGTACTTACATGAAACTGACAACATTTAGATCGATCACATGGTGGCGCTGCCTTCCAGCCAACGGGCCTGGCTTAGCAGCATAATGTATCCAGCTCTGTTTGTTTAATTACGTTAAAATTCTACTGCCTATTGCGCTTGTGGTTTTATAAAACTTTGATGAGAGGCTACTAGTAGAGGTTTAGTTCCCCTCCACCTAATAAAACTGTGTCAAAGATAGAACACTCTGGATGTGGTTTAAAAAATCTCAAATTTTAGGCTCTCACTGAGCCTTTGAGCAGTTAGAAAGAGAAGGAATGAAATAAACCAACATATAAGAAATACCAGAAATATTTCATCACGTTGGTCAAACATTGTGTCCAAGGGGAGAAGTGAAATTAGAGTTGGATTCTTTTGTTTGTGTTTGCTTTCTAAATTTGAAACTCCCCTTTAAAAATGTAAGTCTGCTGTTCACCTTTCCTGTATTGATGTTTCTGTCACATTCCACTCACTACAAATGAAAGTAGAGGACTGCCTGTAGATGGTTTATTTCCTAATAGAGGATATTCAGACCGATTACAAGAGAGTTTGGTGACTCAGGATTGTAAATGCCCGGAGAACTGCCTCAACAGCAGAGAGGAGTCCAAAGGTGAGGAGGAAAAGGTTAGGTATGGGAGTGCAGTGAAAAACCCCTTGGAACTCATCTCCTGTGTAGCAATTAAGGTGGGCTAGTCCTCTACATTTCCCATGAGGAAAAAAGCCCAAATAGATGACACCCGTTTCACATATCTGTTGATACTACTCTGCTTTTGTTTTCTGCTTTTACATATGCATCCAAATCTAACAGTACTTCTTATTTAGGTTAACCCATTGAGGCTCAAAGTCACTGTCTTGTAGATCTTGCTGATGCGACTTGACTCTTAAAAGAAAACTCACAGACTCTTAGAATTTTAGGGTGGAAGGGACCTTTGAGATCATCTACCAGGGCTTCTTGTCCCTTAGCTTGTAGAAGAATTACTGGGGTGCTTCCTATCTTGACCCCAAACCTAAGAGTTTCTGATTCAGATACCCGCAGTTTTAGCAAGTGCCCTAGTAGTTCTAGTATGGGGAGTCCTTAGACCCCCACTCTGTGAATCCCTGATTATATCCAGTCCCTAGATACGACAAACTAGGAGAGCATCCCACCCCCTATCCCCCAAGCTCTCTCAGGTGACCTGATCCGATTGTATAGTACCAACAACCTTCTGAAGCCTGGAGAAAGCCACTGTTACTTAGACTTGAAAAGATGATGCTCGTAAATAAGAACTTTATGGCTAGCACCACAAGTAGTAATAAGTAGCCCATCTCCAGAAGTCCATAATATAAAACCTTTAGTACGGAGTGGTAGGCTTTTCTCTTTTCTAAATACCATTTCAGCCTGTTAAGAGAAAAGAAATTAATGTTCAGAAAAAGTAGTTACCCCATATGTGCAGTAACTACTTTTCTATAATGTCTTATGACATCTGGGGTTCAGCATCATTGAACAAGATTAAATGAACGTTATAGAGCTATAAAATTGCATGTAAAATAACGCAAAACTGTTCGAATGACTATCAAAGAAGCCCGTGAATGAATTTCCACTAAAATTAATTGTCATTCCTAGACATGGCTTAGCAAAGCTGTTACTAAACTGGAAGGATTCTTTGATACATAGGAGTATCAAATAAAAAGTCAAGTAAGTGTTCCTTAAACCATGTTAATGATAAGTGAAAGTCATCAAGAAGTCAGTATTATTTTGTTCATCATTGCTACTACAATTGAGAGTCCCATTGTATATGTGTGTGTGTTTTGAATGTACCTTACTAGAATATCCAATAAAATAGCCTTTTGGATATTCTGTGGTGTCCTTCAGAAATCATGAGGTTGAAGAAATCTGTCTTAAATGTTTTTGTTTTTGTTGTTTCCTGAAAAAAGTGATCCAACTTGTTTAACAAAGTGCATGATTTCTTCATGACAGTTTCAACTTCTCATGTTGAAGTCAGAGAATTTTTCTGAAACTTTTATTTTGGAAGTGTTTGAGATTTACTAACCTGGCAACTTTACATGAGAGAAACAAGAATGAGGTAAATATGAGCATTTCTGAGTTTTGTGTAGAACTTTCTTTTTTTACATACAAAGAATTGACTTTTAATAAAGGTTTAGCAGGTAAAAATTTTATTTTTAGCAATTTATATTAGTGAAGAGTGGGGAATAGTAAAGGACATTGAGCGTTTTAACTAAGTTACAGGGTTTTTTTATTTTCAAATAAAGCTATTAGTTTTGGTGCATATACATTAAAATTCCCCCCACCCCTGAATTTCTTAGCCCTTAATCATATAATATGGCAGGCAGCCATTCTATAGTTTTTCCAAAAGATTTTCACTGTCTTCTCAGTAATTAGTTATTAACACGTCACTGTTCCTTTGTATGTCTTCCTCATTTGAGATTTCAGCTTCACTGAAATTGTTACGTAGAAGGACCTCAGGGCTTAGACTAGTGGGCACACTTTAGCTTGGGACCTCCAGCACCATTTGTCCCAAATCTAAAATCTTATCACTCTGCATTCAAAATTATTCATTCTTTTGAACTGTGTTACCTGTATAAGTTGAAGCAGGTTTATTTGCCTGATTTCTTGGATCTGCCTGTGCCCCCTCCTCCCCATGGTATACCATCTGTGCCCTGTGCTTTTGGGGCCCCTTCACATATGGCTACAAGCTGGTGTAATGCCCTTCCTTTTGATCTGGCTTCATCTAGTGATTTGCTCAGTATTTTTAAGGTCAGACTGAAGAGTTTTCTGTTCTACTTATTTTTGATTTTATATTGTGTGTTGTGTTTGATGTTTCGGATACATGTGAAAGTTGCATCTCAAAGTCAGTAATTTTTATTCCAGCCTTTGGCAGCCATCAGGTAAGACTAGACTGTAACTTTCTTACTTGAAAACATGTAGTGATTTATGTGTTTAGTGCACATGTTTGGCTTTTTCATGAGAAAGTTCTTACCGTTTTCTAATTTGGGACTATACTGCTGTGAATTGGCACTCCTGTCTTTTAAGTTAGAACTTCGTGAGGTTTGTTTAAGCGTCCATTAATTTGTAGAACTTCATGTTGAGATTTTTGTTAATCTGTTGCCGTGAACTCTTATGCCGTTATTGGGTTCTATAGTATAGAAATGTAGTCCCTCAGGTTTAGAATTTCATGCGATGTTATTTAACCACATTGCTTCATCTTAAGAAGGTCCCAGGTATATATGTGTTGACTGTTAGACCCTGTTTATTCCAGCACCTACTGCAACCTTCTGTCCACCTGTTTGAATACACGTGAGCATGGGATCTGACACGAGTGTGTTGCTGTGGTCCTCTGACACGAAGCAGTATCTGTTTCTTCTACTCCCTTCTTGAATATATTTGGTGATAGGGCTCATCTTGGTGTCTTAGAAAACACATTTCATTTATTTGCATTCTTTTTTTTTTATCCTCTGCTAAGAATTGTTTCATTTTAGAATAAGCCAATCATGCTTGTTTCTTTGTTGTCCCCCAGTTTGCCCATAAGATTCAGTTGTTCCTTATTTAGCCAAGTAGATGTACTCGTGCTTTAGAGCTACTGTGTCCCTTTAAAAACAAACAGAAGAAAGCAGCAAACTCTTTCTTTTTAACTTTTTATTTCATGTTGGAGTTCAGTTGATTAACAATGTCATGTTAGTTTTGGCTATCAACAGAGTAATATATATGTATCTATTCTTTTTCATATTTCTTTCTCAATTAGGCTGTTAGAGAATATCAAGGAGTTAGGGGGTTTGGAATTGTCATGAAAACCAGCAAACTCCTATTTTCTCCCATTCATCTGCGCAGACTTTCCTACCTCTCCCTGTAAAAGCAAACAATTTTCAGGATTATGTATATGATGTCCAATTAATTTTAACCCAGTGAATTTCATGCAAGTTTTGAGGGGCAGGGCATAACACTCTGAAGGCTTTGAAATTTCCTACTGTCTCCTCTTCCATTTGAGTCTGATAACTGCAGTCATGTATTCAGTGTGCATTTTATTGATGCACTTGTGGAATATGTTCTTGGTAGTTTTATAAGCATAGGCTCTGCCTTCCCACCTAAAATACAGCCTTTTCAAGACCAACACCAGTGACTCTTTTAGTGTAGTAACTGCTGTTAAGGAATTTTTAACTGCTTTCACTAATGAATGTAGTTTTTAAAAAATCTCTGGAATCCTACAGGAAGGTAGGTCTTTTGTTATAAAAAGAAAACAGTAGCATTTACAAGGCTCAGCAAGTTAAAGTGTGTATCATTGAAATATGTATCTATTTCCCATCATCTGGCTTGGCCGTGGTGCTGACTAGTGTGTTTCTTGCCAGAGAAAATAAGTTTAAATCATAAGCATATTTAACTAGCAAGCATAAATCATAAGCCCTTCCAGTCGTGAGCATACTGCACTCTGGTACCGTTTGTACAGATGGTATGGTTAAATGCATGTGCTCCTCCCAGCCTCAAAGATGTGGACAAGCTTTTACTCCCCGATTTCCTCTCATTCAGGAAACTTAAATCATTTTTTTTTTTTTTTTTGCACACATAGAATTCTAAAAACAGAGACCTAGAGGAAGGTTTCAGGCCCTAGGAAAGGTTGGGGTTTTGTGACTTACTGGTGAATAATGGAATCGAAGGTTCAGCACTAAAGCAATGTGCTCCCTTTTAAGGCAAACATGGTTGGTGTTTTGTGAAGATAGTCAAGTTCCGAAGGACAAGACTTTGATTTTCAGTGTGTATCTTTTAAAAAAAAATCACAGAGCCATAAATAAAATTTTAACAGAAGTCCCTTCTCTTTCAAAGAGTGTTCCCCAGGTGGCTGGTTCTATAGAAATACTTTTAGATACTGCAAACAAAGCTCCTATTGTAAAATTTATTTTTAAAAATCTAGTAAAACAATAACACATCCCTACTGACGTGCATTGTGTGGCAAAACGTTAACATTTTGGAAACCAGTAAGTGTATTTATGTACTCACCAATTGTGTTTTATGAAACATCACTGTAAAGACCTTTTTATTGTAAAGTAAAACAAGAATATAGAAAACCACCCAACACAAATGTCCAGCTTAGTGAAATGTTACCAAGGGAATATCCTTCTAACAGCACCCATCTTGAGGGATAGAACTGTGCCAACTACCTCGGGAGCCCCAGTCACAAGTCTCCTCCTGGTCACGGCCCCCACCTTCCCCATTAAAATAACCATTACCCTGACTTACAGTAACACTTCCTTGCATTTCTTTCTGGTTTCATCACCCAAGTGATAAACCTTACTTTATATTTTTGTATACAGAAGCTCTGTTATACTTGCAAAGGTTGAGTTCAGAAAAATTATTTGTAAGCCCTTTAAAAGGTAAGTGTAGAGTGACACTCCGTAAACAGTTGCTACCTACAAGTCAGCTATTGGGCAGAGTTTGGCAGGCTTCTGCTGAGGTGTGCTGCTCAGGTCATAGCTACAAAATCACTGAAAATAATAGCCAGTGTGTATGGAGTTCCATGCCCTCTAATCACGTGGGTTAACGAATGTCCTTCTCTCTGAAACTCAAGGAAGTAGATCTTTTCATTGTTCTCCCAACTTTCTGTATGTGGAAACTGAGGATCAGAGAGGTGAGATAATGTGTCTGATGTCTGAGATTTCATATGAGTTTGTCTCTGAAGGAAAGGATACTACAGCCTTAAGAAAAGGATGGAAAAGTCACTGGCCTTATTAGTTCACTGTTTTCCTGACCCAGAGAGTATAAAGAATTTGTGTAAGGTCACAAAAACAGTCGGTGGCAAAGTTGCAGGCAGATCCATAAATTTTGTGGCTGTTAAAATCAATGGTCTTTGCTTCATTCCCTACCTTCTGTGGAAAAAAGGACACGTTTTCTAATCTGCTTCTCTGCATCATTTCCACATGAGCAGATTTGACTTGCAACCAGTTTGTAACTAGGATGAACCACCCACTTGCTTATTTTCTCAAGATTTTAACTGGGAATTTAAAAAGTTTATATTCGAGGCTTGCTTTCCTGCCTCACTTGAGTGCCCAATCTGTGGATGCACGTGCCTCACACTCTTCTCCAAAGAATGTACAAGAATAACACATCAACTGGTGTGCATGGCAGGTGAAAAAGAATTACTGGTGTAGTGTAGGCCCTTCCACATATTCATGGCCAATTCTGGATTATCCCAGCACAGATGGATCATGCAGAATCCCTCTTCTGCTTCTGACGTGACCTTTAACTATTTGTGTTTGCAAATGCTTCCACCAGAGACTGCAAAGAAGAGCAGAGATGATGGAACTTTATTCCTTGACCAGAAGGTTAAGCATCCTGGTCAAAAGGTTTGGTGATTTTGCTGGGAGACTCTGGGATTCTCTCTGGGTTAAACCCCTCTGGGATGCCTGACTCAGGCTTGGGTGTGAGCCTCTAGAAGGGAAGCAGACTGGGCAGCATGCATGGAGCTTAGTTTGGAATTTGTTACTGGATTGAGATCCCATGAACTTGTGTCTTGTGTCGTCTTCTCTAAGCCCCAGTTTCCTCATTTCTATGAGGGAAAGAAGGTGGAGCTTCTTCAAAGCAAACAGCATAGTTAGGCATCCAGCTCAGTACTTTGCTCTGCAAAGCAGTAGTAAATACTTCCTTCGATTGGCTGTATCCATGAAGTTCATCCAGTAAAGAGAATGGAGCTGATCCAGTGAAACTTTCACAGTTTCCTCTTGAGGGATTGGCCCAGCTTTAGCTGTTTGAGGTCCTGCAAGTTGTTGGTGGCAACTCAGGCCAAACTCACTAGTCCCCCAACTGCTTGTTCTACTCATGACACCCTGTTGGGAAAAACAGATCTACCTTCTTCTCTTGCACTCTGTGCACCTGGCTTCTGAGTCCATTTGCCATGAACCTGTTTAAAACCTGAACCTTCCAATTAATTATTTTCTAAGGACGTGATTGTCCTCATTACTCAGGAATATAAAAAGGAAGTTTGATTAAAGTGTTTCCAGGCTGAGGAAACTTGGGTTGAAGCTGAGGAAAATTGTGTTAGTCTCCTGTTGTCCGATGTGGATTGCAGGCCTGCAGGCGTGACATAGGATGAAGCCTGTAGCAGGCTCCCAAAAAGTCCCTAAAGAACAGGTATATTCTTTTAATCCTGGATACCTTAAAGACACGTTGATAGGCATTAATATAGCTGAGATAAAGATTATGTGGGATATTGACTCATTCATTCAGCTAGTATGTATTGAACAACTAAGATATGCCAAGCACTAGGGATAAGACAATAAACAAGACATCATCCATTCTTTGTGGAGCTTACAGTTCAGGGGATGGGTAAATATCATTGAGACTTCTGAACACTAGATGGTAAGAAAGACGGGAAATGGTTCTTAAATAGCTTTGACTTCCAAATGCCTACACATACTGCAAACTCGATGCCTGTTTGAATGAAGGAATGTTTGAATGTTACCCTAAGCAGAGGTTTGTTTTTTTTTTTAATTAAAGGATCCTTAGATTTCTAAAGCTGAGTGTTTTCTCTAATCTCAGCATTGTTTTAAAATTCTCTAATAATAGTTTTGACAATGAATTCAGTAACCACAGAGGCTGTTTATAATTTGTTGGTGCTTTTCAAACATCTTTCAAAGCCAAGCGAGCCCTCGACTTCTGCTCAGTAATTCACTGTGTCTTTATGTCTCTACCTGAGGGGTAACCGTCATAAAATGGCCTGTGCACCAACATGTTAAATATGGGGATTCTTACACTGTGGAATGTCTAAAGATTGCTTACTCTGTCATTTTTAAAAGCCTGTAATTCCTTATAAAGCATATATAGCATCGGAACAAGAAATATGACACTAAGTCTCGGATTAAATAATATCTCGGGGCCGCTACCTTATGCATTTTCAGCAGTTTGGGAACTCCACTAAGTGCAGGTTAACAAGACCAGAGCATCATAAATGAGCATCTGTCCCATGACCCAGCTGCAGACCCCTCCGATTGTTCATTCCAGAAGCACGTGCTGACACCGAGTTCAGCCCTCTCGGCGCTCCCACTCTCCCTGGTCTTTTAAGATTGGCAGGAGGTCAGATCCTTCCACCCCTGTGCTTTGTGGCACGACTCAGTGTTCTCCGGGTCTTGCTTTGTAGCCCTGATAACTCTATTTTCAAAATTAAAGTAAACAAAAGGAGACCCTGGCCAGGGAGCAATCCAACCCTGAATGTTTATGTGGAAAAGGATTTGTGTTTTGTTTTGTTTCTAAGTGTTTTAAATGAGAACAGGCAGCTCTGAGAAGAACTTGTTCGATTCGGCACCACTGCTGTTTTGCCCGCTGACCGGACTTTTGCAAGCCCAAGTTCATCCTTCCTCTTCAAAGGCCTGGCTCTGAGCTGATCACACATTTTCCTTGATGACAAATTAATCAAACTTGATTTCTTGGATGAGATGGATACAAAAGAACTACAACTCCCCAAGGCCCGAAAGTCAATACAGCCCTTCTGGCACTGATTAGAGTAACAAAAGGATATCTGAGAGGCATCTTCCTCCCGCTTGCGGCTGTGGGACGAGCTGAAAGCCAGCCGAGCTTGTAAAGGAGAAAGGCCTTATTAAAACACATTTCAGCTGCGACCCAGTGAACGGCGAGCCCCCCTGACAGAGAAAATGACTTCTTAGTAGATGCTCACCTTTACTCAAGAGCAAAGTTTCCGCTTAAAAAGACCGAGAGGAAGTAGTATATTATGAGTCTGAAATGTTTATAGATCTCCCCTTTTATGTTTCTGCTGTGAAGATGAGGTTAAAAAAGAAAGAAAGAAATCTGTCTGTGATATCTGGCAAATGTTAGATATAGCCCTGAGTTTGGATAAGGAAATTGACTTCTACCTGGTTAGAAAGGAAATTCCCCAAGTCCGGGGGATTTATGTACCTGTGAAGGCAGGCCTAAGACAAGGTGAAGGAATGGACTTCAAAACCCAATTGCTGTGGGTCTGCTCTGACAGCCCACTCAAGGGAGAGAGCGAGAGAAGCATTCTGCTAAATCGGGGAGCACAGAATTTCAAGGCAAACCCCTCTTAGCAGCTTTGTCATCCGCCTGTTCTGTGGAGCATCCAAGGACGCTGCTCGCATGCTTCTTGTGATTGCTCTGCCTTCTAAATTTAGGAGAATTGCTGTTACACAAAATAAGGTCCCCTGACTGTCCTGGGCCAGCTTTACGCTTTCCCCCAAATGCCTTCACAAAATAAAGGGTTCATACCTTGAGATTACAATTTTGAAGAGGTCTCGTAAGGTTTTTTCCCTCCCCCTTTTAGTAATGGAGGCAAAACACACACATCTACACACTGTTGGTTCCCCTTCTCTAAACTTGTAGGGTCTGCTGGCCCACGGCCCCGATGTCGACTGATGGTTGATATATGTGGGCGGCGTGAAGTGGAGTCACGTGGGACCATCTCTCATTTATAACACTGGGTTTGAAGATACTTCCTCCAAGTATCTTTCTGATCCTGACAGGTAGTTTTCAAAATGTCTGTAGCATTCCAGGACCCTTAATCACTCAAAGCTGTGGTTCAGATTCCAGCAATGAGCAAACTGTACAGAGGTTCTGCCTGCCCCTGTGAGCCAACTCCAGCGCCACCCTCTCCTCTGCCCTCTGACATGTGGGTTCCTAGCTTTGGCAGCCAAACCCTCGTGTCTCTAGCCCTTCACCCCAATCACGCCCTGCTCACCTCTTCCTGGTGCTCTGAGGGGGAGCCCAGGTCCCCTTGCCCAACAAGCCTGTTCTCATCTTTCCAACTTGATTGGAGCCCTCCTCTCTCCGAGTCTAGGAGATACTGAATTTCTTTGACTCCCCACCCCTCTATGATGGCTCATTCTGGGGTGTGTGTGTGTATGTGTATGTCACTTGCCGGGCTGGCACTAACTTGAGTGTCTCTAGGCATTTTCACATTGCACCTCACCCCCAGTTCTAAACACTGAGGCTCTGCTCTTGGTTGAATGGAGGCGCCACTTTGTCAAAAGCCCATCAGACATCTTGAGAAACCCATGCAGCGTTCCTAGGGGATCACTTTTGTGGCGGGAGAGAGCACTGTGTTTGGAATGAGACCATTTTCCACCTCCCTACACCCCAGCCTGCCGGTTTTGTGACTCCAGTGAGCTGCCTGACTTGTGCGCCTCCGTTTGGTCATCTGGGTAAGAGGAAAGATGGTGGAAAGAGTCAATGAAAAAGTTATGCATGAAGGCTCGTGACAAACTGTTAAGCGCCCTTCTTGTGTAGGTTTTGATGTTAATGTCCGATGATGTGTTTTGGTCAAGTTTGGGGTTTTTTGTTTGGGTTTGGTTTGTTTTTTAAGGGATTTGTCCAGTTTTTTTTTTTTTTTAATCACACTCTTTAGTAGATTCCAGAAACCGTTTATTTTTTATGAAAATTCTTTTTTTTTTCCTTTAGGATAAAACTAACGCATGCTCATTTTTAACAAATGTGGACAATAATGTAGCTGGCCACATCCCCCGTCACCTTTTTTATTCCTAAATGATTAGTAGGGAATAACAGTGTTTATGAATATCTGAAGATAGGCAAGAAAACTGGGCCAAAGTTGGGGCGAGGGGAGAAGGCAAAGAGCTGTACATAAGGGACACTGTTGGAAAAAGGAGGCAGCCAAGCAGCGCGATTAGCCTGGCGGAGAGGCACCGCCTGCCCACAGGTGGTCCGAGGAACGAGCGGTTACTGAGTGCCACGTGTCTCTTCCGCAGTCACGTGTTTGCATGCGTCGCCGTCACGCTGCGTCAGCGTGGTTCCGCCGTCTCCACTCTGCTCGCGAGGCGGGGTCTGAGGCGGAGAGCGCCCCTGGACTTTGACGAGTTTAGAACGCCCGCCCGCCATGAGAAACTAACTCGTCCCCCACCCGGTCAACAGATTCGTATCGTCCTCCCACTAAGAGCAGAAATGGCTGCCCCTGAAGAAACTTCAGTGGAGGTTTGTGGTTTCCCGTCTCATTCTGTCGCTCGTCCGTGTTGCGTGCCGTCTTCCCCAACAGCTTCTGCCTCTCGGTTCGTGTCGCTGAAGTCCAGTCCAGGCGGGCGGTGGTGCTGTCCACGGCTTCTGCTGGACGGTGGGCCGGAGCTGGAGAACGCGCCAGCTTGTGGAGCGGGAAAATGGGAGTTACTGCGGTCCTCTCTGGATTTGGCTTTCCGCAGTGGCTGTTGCGAGTGTTTGCCCACGCGGAGCGCTTAGACAGGGCCGCCCTAGAATGTCTTTCAGATGCGTCGGTCAAAGGGAAAGTGGTGTGAGGGACTGCGGGGACTGCGGGGCTCATGCAAAGGCATCCTTGACGCCTAGTTGGAACATGGGCTAAGCTGCCTCAGTCATGTCTGACTCTTTGCAACCCTATGGACCGTAACCCCCCAGGCTCCTCTGTCCATGGGATCCAGGCAAGAATACTGGAGTGGGGTGCCATGCCCTCCTCCAGGGATAGTTACAAGATATGCTTGTTCTAATGAAGCTCTGTTGCCGTTTCTCGTGTCCATTTCATTTTGTGTATTTCAGGTTTTCCGAAATTTTAAATCTCATGTTGCAGACGAAAAGTAACTAACAAGTTCCTAGATTGAGCTGTTGGGGGACAGAATGTATTCACCTGGGACCAAACGCAGGTTTTAAAAGCAATTCGCAGGGGCTTCTCTGGCAGTCCGGTGGTTAAGACTCCACGTTTCTAATGCAGGGGGTGCTGGGTTCGGTCTCTGGTCAGGGAAGGAAGATCCCATGTGTGGCAAGGTGTGACCAAAAAAAAGCAGCTTGTGTTCAAAGTCTATTACAGTGATCGGCTTCTTATCTCTAGTTCTTAGAGATACTTTCTTCATTGCATGGAGTTCAGAAGTATCTATTTTTAAAAGCTGTAGCAATTCTGAGGTTAATTTGTAGCAGAATAGGTAAATAAAGCACTCAGTTCATCAGATTATTTCCAAGTCGGTACCTATGTTGTAGCCCGTCAGCTCAACCCTGATGAAATATCCAGTGTGGTTTCCTGAGATCCTTGTCGGCCTCCTCCCAGTTAACTAGATAGAGTCGTCAAGAGACAAGACCAGCTGTGCTTTGGGGACTCTAGAAAGGGTTTGATGTAGAGCGATTCCAGGGTGGTGGATAGTGAGCCCAGAGAAGAGTCCTCTCTCTCAGTTGGCTGGGTGGTGATGTATTGTTTCCTGAGCGCAGTAGGACTCAAATGAGTCTGGAGACCCTCTCCAAGGGTTGCCATTAGAGATTTCCAAGATCTGGTAGAAGTTAGGTCCTCTGGAGGCTGGCAGTTACGTAATCCCACCTCTGTGGGCGCAAGTGCAATGTCACCTTTTTTGGAAACTTTTTCAGCTGTGTGCCAGATACAACAGGGGTGGACTTCCTTGGAAGATACATTTCCATTTACTTTTATAGATGAATGGGCTTTCTAAATGTGTGCTGGTCAACCTTTGATGATTCAAGAGCAGCCTGTGAAGCAGTCACTGACCTGAATCAGGGTCCTATCTAGTGACACTTATTTCATAGCTGGGGTCCTGAAGCTTAGAAGGGAAAGGTCGCCTGCCCAGGGTCACAGAGCTGCTCAGCCTCAGAGCAGGATCTGTACCTTACTCCCCATATTCCACATCCAGTTTCCTTTTCCCTAGGCACTTTTAATTTTGCAGTTGTTTAAGTAACACGTTCCTCTTCTCTACTCTGCCTTTATTTTCTGAATTTGGTTTATTCCAAGTCTGAAATTTTCACTAAGAAAAAAGCTTCATGAATTAAGCGAAGCACCAAATTAACTTCAGTGGCTTAAAATATTAGGAGTAAAAAAAAAAAAAAGTACAATGCAAGAGGCTCACCATGAGCACCATTGCATGAGGACTACTTCATTTCAATGACAGGAAGATGAACTCAGACTGTCTTTTAAAAAAATATGAATAATGTAACTGGAAAATTGTGGAGAAATGGCTTCAGGCAGAGTTTGATCCAGGAGACCTATTATCTTGGTTCTTCTTTTTCTTTTGTCTTCATTGTTCAGGATTAAACCTGCATCCTCCAGTTTTAAGTCCAGAAATACAGACTTTTTCCTTCCTTCCTCTCTCTGGCATCCCACTAAGTCCAAAGGCTGTGTACCATTGACTCGAAGTGGTTCTCATTCTTATTCCTGAGTCAGTTACTGTGGACAGCGACAGGCTTAAGTAACACCCGTCCCTAACGCAGGAGTGAAGTCATGGTGGTGGCTCCCCAGACGAGCAGGTATTGATACTAGGTAACAAAACTCCAAAATATCCACCACAGCCTCAGGTCCCAGTAGCTGGATGACGTAAGGCAAGTTACCTTTTTTGCAAAGCCTTCCTTTTTTGAGCTGCAGAGTGAAGATGATAAGGGCATTTCTCTGATTTTGTGAAGTGTTCTTGACTATATGAGACTCAGTAAATTTTACCAATTAGCATAAGCTTAGAAGCCAAGGGGCTGGGACTGGGTGATGCAGTGGCTCCCAGTTGCAATAAGAATAAAGTCTTGACTCCTTGATTAACCCACGGGAAGCGAAGTCTCCAGCTCTTTGTGGATACCCTCCTGTTTCCTTTTTCCACTCCTGTTGCCCCTCCCTGGAGGTGAGTGATCACCCAGGGGCGCTGGCAGCACTCTCCTCCTCCCTCCCCTCCCCCCTCCCCCATTTTCTCTTTAAAGCCACACACCTTTCCCCATAGAGCCCACAGCTACTCTGTGGAGATTGCCTGCTTGTCTGTCCCGCCCATTAGACTTGGTAAAGATGAGACTATGCTTGTCACTTGAAAATAGCCACTGGGTTGTCACCAGTATTCAAAGGATCTTTGGAGTGTAAAACAACCAGGGCTGAACACTAGGCCAGTCCACGGAGCATCTCCTAGGTGAAGGCCTGGTTGGTTCCGTGGATTTGGTTCCCTAGTGGAGGAGGGGGCTTGGCTCTGGCCTATAGTTGCAGTCCTCATCCTCGGTTAAGTCTAGGCCACTTGCCTTGCATGGCCTCCTACAGATGCCCAGGGAGAGTGTGCCTGGCATGGACTGGACCAAACCCACCGTTGGAAACAAGCCCCTGGGGCCCAGCTGATAGCCTGGGAGCAGTTGGCTTTGCCACCTGCACAGACTCTTAACAGTCCATGTCCAGGTTTTTAGGTAAGGTTGTTCTGTAGTAAATTCTTGTTTTGGAATGATGAGCTGCTGCTTGATTCAAAAAGCAGATTTTAATCCACAAAAGAACTTTCCTGAAAGTCAAGATTTACTTTCTGTGTTAAGGCTTAAGAGTTGCTCAAAGTAAAAATGTCCTTGACTTTATGTTAAGGGAAATTGGGAGGAGAATCAAAAATGACAAAGAAACACAAATTTGGAAATAACTGGATGGGTGATGAGACCCATCCTCTACTGGCTGCCCCCTCCCTGTTCTCAAGCCTCCTGTTCTTATCTTTCCATGCAGGTAGCAGTTTGCAGGGAGGGTCTTGCCAATGGTAAAGTATGGAATATAATTCTTTCTAGTCAGGTTGGGTTTGACTACTCACAGGCTAGAAATACTTCCTTGCTTGAAGTGCTGGAGGTGAACTAAAGGATTAGACCCCAGCTGCAAATGTGCACCTTATGTCTGAGAAATGAATCTGGGCAACTGTGCTCATCAGCTCCACTTGCAAGCCCACTTCCCTCTCATTCTGCTGCCAAATTTCCTCTTGTGGAGCTGGTCTCTCTCTCATTGGAGTATTTCCCATGTGTTTGCTAAAGAGACATCACCACCAAGACATCTGCAAAGTCTCCAGGCTTTGAAGTACCCACAGGAAACTCAGCAAAGAGAAATCCAGGGTTACTTTGAGTCTCCCGGGTGGGTGGACATACTGTTTGTTTGGTTTGGTTTGAGAGCAGCTGGGGGTGAAGCCCAAATCCAGGGTGCTGGCACCACCGGAAATTAAAGTGTCTTCACTCTTCTTCTACCTGAGACAGGAGCTTTAAAATTTTTTTTATTAATATTCAAAGGAATGAAAAATAAAAGCACACATTAAAAAGTGTTTAGTTTCCTCTTGTTCAAATGAAATTTCAAATCCACGTGTGTTTTTAAAGTATGTGTTTCTGGATTCATAACCATTCAAATGTAGGTAGCAGGTAAGAGTTGACAAAGGGTGTTTGTATACATTAGTTCAAGCCACCTTGGTAACAAATCAATGTTGTTAGTGTATTAGCATTATTTTGCTAATGAGAGAAAGATGGAAAGACTTGCCCAGCATTGCTTAGCCAGTGTGAGTGGCATCCTGCAGCCCTTTTGATGCCAGAGGAAGTGCTGTCTAACTGAGAGTCTCTTCCAATTACTGGGGGAAAATGGTCTCATACTGAGCTGTTTTCCCCTCCATATCACCCTCAAATTGTAGGATAATCTCTTTCCTTGGGAGTGGAGGTCAGTCTTCATGGGTCCCCCAGATAAAATTAAAGAAAGTATATAATTATCATAATATGATTAATAATGTTTATGGAGTTCTGTGCTGGAATCTGTTGTAAATTACATCTGTGAATGTTGGTAAGCCTCACAGGAACCTTCCTTATCCAGCGAGGTGAAGTGACCAGCCTGCCTGAGGTCAGTTGGCTAGAGGTGGTGAGCCGGAATTCAAATGTAGGTGATCTAACAGCAGGCTCCTCCTCTTAACCCCTCTCTTTGTATAACCTGTACTGAGCTCCTACTAATGCCAGGCCCTTTGTTTGCACTATCTCACTGACTCATCATCACCATCCCCATTTTATAGATAATGAAATAGAGGTTCAGTGCTTTAGTTCTAAGACTTAGGAAGAATTGGAGTCAAGATCCATCAGTGGAACCGGATCTCAGAGTCTCTGCTTCATTCCATGCCCCCAAAATGCCACCGATGCTTTCATTGCACAAAACAGCTGAAGAGCACCTGGGAGGGTAGACTCCAGAGGCACAAGAGGGTGTCTGCTTAGAGCCTGCCCCGAGCAGTGTATCATTGAGGCATTAGATGGGGACGCTGATACCCAGGGAGGCTAAGTCCTTTGCACAAAGACGCATCCACAAGCGAGGGCCGGTGCCAGGATCTGAATAAAAAGTTTGTGCTGAAGCCCTGGTCTAGGCAGTGGTGACTTGAACAACTTTGAACTTCAGAGAGTTCAGGATCCCAGTTTCCATTTCTGCCCCATCTCTGTTACCCCTGAACCTTCAGTCTCCCTCCATTTCTCCCTTCTCCTCCAGAAATGTAGAGAAACTACCACCTACTTCTCAGGAATTTTGCAAAGATTAATAGGATCATTTCAGAATAGTTCTTGGAGCGCATATATGAAAGGTGCCATCCAGAAGAAGAAAGTAAAATAACAATAATAATTATTCTGTTTCAGTGTATTTAGGGAAATCTCCATAGGGGCAATTAAGAGAATACCAGTTTGTACTTGTGGGAAATTCACAAGTTAGTAAAATGCCCATGTCCCTGTGAGGCCACTGGGTGGATGGTGGAATGGACAGGGCCGTGGTACCAGATCTAAACCACCCAGGCTTCTGTACGAAAATAACTTGCCTGCCCAGCTCAGGCCCACAGAGACAGTGCTTTGCCTGACCGCAGCCTAAGTAATGCAGAGTGCTCACCCAGCTTTTTCCAAAAAACTATATTCCCTGGTCATCCACAAAAGAGAACCTACTTTTGGAGGCTTCAGTGTCTGTCCTCTAATTAATTCCTACTCATTTACCACAGGGACAGCTCGGGGCCTCCATGCACTGCTCCCCATCTGCTGGTAGAAACTGTGTTTGTCTTTAGTGGTGGACCTGGCAGATAATGAGGTTTTGATGCCACAGAGCTATTGAGGTGAGTTTATTCTGGGTTGTAAGGAGCCCTTGGCTGGTAACATCTGGTCTGTTCAGATGTCACCCTCTCTCCATTCTGAGGGCCTGGGTTTGGTGGGTAAGATGTTCTCATTTATGATCGACTTGCCTTTGATCTTTGAGACTGGCTTTCTCACTTAAACACCTGGCCGTGCTTAGGCTTTGCACTAGTCCTCAGTCCTGCTCAATGTTCCTTTTCTCCTAATACACAGATGGCCACCACACTGCAGCCGCAGCCTGCTCAGCATCCCACATCAGACATTTTTTCATGTCTAACTGATCAGACAGGATAACCTCTTAGGCAAACACTTGGGTACTTTCTCATCTCTTACAACTTCATTTTCTACTCCATAGCTCCCCCCACCAACTCCTCTCCACCTAAAGTGAGCAGAGGCTGGACCCTTAGAGTAGCTTCTCTTATTGTCTGGACATCTGATCATAATAGTGATTCTGATCCTTGAACCAGGGGTGGGCCTCACATTCTGATTTTTGATGGGCTCCCGGATGATGTTGATGTGTTTGGTCCATGAACCACATGTTGAACGGCGAAGTCTTGCAACAATTCTGGAATATTCTCCACTCTGGCCTCCCCCAGTCATGTTCCTATCTTTTCTCTTTTCTCATTACAAAACTTAACTCCCTTACGTTCTGTGCCCATAGAAGCACCTTCCTGCCCCCTTATGAATATTTCATATTCAAGTGATAATAGCTGGTAGATAAACAGAGTGTAGAATCAAAAGTCTGCATCTTAGAGAGCAGGGTGTAGATCTATGCTGTAATGAGTGTATGAGAATCACATTTCCAACTGGTGAGCCATTATTGTCTTTAATATATCCTGACAGTATTCTGTCTCAGTCAGTTCAGTTGCTCAGTCATGTCCAACTCTTTGCAACTCCATGGACTGCAGCACACCAGGCTTCCCTGTCCATCACCAACTCCCAGAGCTTGTTCAAACTCATGTCCATCGAGTCGGTGATGCCATCTAACCTTCTCATCCTCTGTCGTCCTTTCTCCTCCTGCCTTTGGTCTTTCCCAGCATCAGGGTATTTTCCAGTGAGTCTGTTCTTCTCAACCAGTGGCCAAAGGTTTGGAGTTTCAGCATCAGTCCTTCTAATGAATATTCAGGATTGATCTCCTTTAGGATGGACTGGTTGGATATCCTTGCAGTCTAAGGGACTCTCAAGAGTCTTCTCCAGCACCACAGTTCAAAAGCATCAATTCTTTGGCTTTCAGCTTTCTTTCTGGTCCAACTCTCACATCCATACATGACTACTGGAAAAACCACAGCTTTGACTAGACAGACCTTGGTTGGCAAAGTAATGTCTCTGCTTTTTAATATGCTGTCTAGGTTCGTCATAGTTTTTCTTCCAAGGAGCATGCATCTTTTAATTTCATGGCTGCAGTCACCATCTGCAGTAATTTTGGAGCCCAAAAAAGAAAGTCTGTCACTGTTTCCATTGTTTCCCCATCTGTTTGCCATGGAATGATGGGTTCAGATGCCATGATCTTAATATGAAAAAATTTTAAAGAAGTCACTTTATTGGCAGTATAAAATTATAAATCTGAAAACATAATTAAAGCATTGCCATTACAACTAGATTTAGGCTTTCCTTTTCTTAAATAGGCATGTTAAAATGTCCATGCTCATGTCATTCTAAATGAGCATAAACACTTGAAATCTAGCTGAAACAGTGTCTCTCTCAAGGAAGGAAGCTCCTTTATATCATATTTAAATGGCTTCTTAGGATTCTTACATTGATATATCATAATTGACAGACATGGAGCTGAAAATTCAAGTCACCTATATTCATACCCTGGTTCCTTGGTTTTTCCCACATTCTTAAACTTTGGCTTTCTGCATGTGTATAATAGGCATAGCTATCATTATTTTTTATTGTTATTATTTATTACAATTATTAAATATGGGGCTCTGTAGACTCTACCTCTGTCCCTTGGACAGCCCTAGAAAGCTGCCTAATGACTGATGGTCATGGATATCCATCAGTGAAAACCAACCAGCCTTTAGAGGCCCTGGAGGCCATACTGTGCACATATATCCCTTTACTTTCTGGATTGTAGGTTGGCCCACGATGGGTGAGGAGGGTACCTGGGAGGGGCTGGTTCAGCCAGGACAGTGAGAGTGTTTGGTCTCTGGGGTTTGAAGGTACTGCCCCTGACTATCTGGTATGAAAGGATTTCAGTTTCTAACTGGTCCATCCCCACTTGGCCAGTGAGAATCCTGAGTATGAAATGAGGCAAGTTGTCTAAGATTGCACAGTCAGTGAGTGGTGTCCCAGGGATGTCTCACTCTGGAGCCCATGGCCTTACCCACTGAACAGCCCTCCCCAACAGGACATGAAATAAGGCATGTGAAAGTGTTTCCTGTAGTCTCTGGTATGTGGTCGATGGGTACTCAGTAAATCTTAGTGTTCCTTGCCCTTTGTCTACACTTGGTTCCTGCCTGGATCTCCGTGGAATCCAGTGCTTTCTCATATTTGTGGCTGGGAGGGTGGACGCAGCTGCCACCTTTGACCTCTGTGTTACCCAGCAGAGCCTGGCTGGTGCTGTGACTCATGGTTTCCAGCTTTCTTGGCTGCACCACTGTGCACAGGAGTTTTCTAGCTACAGGTTGGTGAAGTATTCCAGGGCAGGATGTTTACATCCCCTGGAGGAATGGGCACAGAATCAAGCCAGCTCTTGCTTGGCAACCCCTGGCTGTTCTTTCCAGCCTAAGGCGCCCTGCCAAGCCTTCTCAGGAGAGGCAAACATAACAAGTGCTGATGTGCTTCCATTTTATATAGAACATAATAAAAGTTTTCAGGATGATTTATTGTCCTAAACAAGAAGATACAATGGGCTCCATCCATTATTCAACATGCTAATGATAACCTTTACTCTCTTGTCGAGGATGATCTGAGGTAGTGTTCAATGGAAGTACAAAGAATACACAGGGAACACACACACACACAATCCAATGACATTTCATGCCATGACAGTTGGAAAATTAATTGTGGAACAAGGGGATTTAAAACCAAAGGGAAGGGTATTTTTCACATTTGCAACTTTCTGAACGTCATTAAAATTAAAAGGATTTTTTAAATTTTAGGTGATTGACTTGGAAATGTCCCCCACACAAAGTGAGTATTGAGAACTCATTGAATGCTTTCTTGTGATGTTGATTTTTTGCTCTTTTGTGATGTTTAGAAAGTATATCTCTTCCAACCGACATTATTCAAGCCATATGAAGAAGAGGGCCAGAACTGCATCATTTCTCGAGATGCCTGTTCATGGCCGAGTTAACACCTATGCATGGGGATGAGGATGGTGACCTGGCATACCGCTGTTCCTTTTACAGGGGACAAGCTGAGTGCTTTTCCCCTGAGAATTACAGTTAACTGGAAAATAGAAAACTTTGTTTTGGCTCCAAGTGATTTTGATAGATGGGCAGAATCTTCCGTTTCTGATGCATGAGGACTTTTTTTCCTGAGTCAAGAGGAAAAGGTGATCAAAGTTATCTCCCATGGTGCTCAGTGATGCTATGTATCTTTCAATGGATAGCAATAAAAGTTAAATCAGTACAGATAGCTTATTTAGATGAGCACCATAACTCAAGTATTGCTATCACCAGAGATAAGTTCATTTCTGAATTTCCTCTTTATTTGAAGCTTTTTCACTAGTTTGTGGACCGGAAGAGTCTTCTAATAGAGAGGAGAACCTGGAGAGAGTTGAGAGCTAAGTTTCGGATGCCTCTTTCTGTCTTTCAGGGGACTATTTATTAAAGAAATTTGAAAAATAAAAGCAAACACTTTTGTTGATTCCCTTAAATGGTTTTTTGGCTATTAAAATGAAAGCATCCCTAAAAAATCTTAATGCCCTCAGTGATTCTCCAAAAATTTCCTCCATCGTGATTTTTAGATTTATGAGTAATAACAGAAGGCAGCATTTTTCAGTTCTGAATCATAGCAGAACAAGCTGTGTTTGGGAGCAGTCAGGACTTGGGCTCCAGAGTAGGTTGGCTGGGTTACCTAGACAAGCTGGTTAACCTCAACTGGTTTATAATTCCACTGTAAGACCTGAAAGACTGTTGGTCATTTTAAGATTGAAATAAAGCAACATAGGTAAAGTATTTAGTACAGTATCTAGGACAATGGAATCCTTCAAGAAATATTGCCCTTCCATCTCCCTCTGCATTCCTCCAGCACTACCAGATTGCTTAAATATATGTCAAAGTTTTTTAAAAAAATGCACTGCTTAATGAAACTTTCTCAAATATTTCATATTCATATGCTTAGTATTAACAAAAGAAAGTTTATTTTTATTTGTTCATCCCTTTACTAGATGTTGATTAGTGCCTATTGTGTGTAGGTGCCAGGAACAGTTGCCTTCTATTCAGAAGCTGGTGCAACCCAGCTATGCTAGCACTCAAGTCAAATTTTAAAGGTTTCTCCAGGAGGTAAAAATGGCTTGGGGCGATGCTACTAAAACCCACTGGTTATGAAGTTGAACCACTGGGTCTCATTCTAGAGTTTTCCAAAAGATAGCTCTAAAACTATGTTCTTCTTTATTAAGGGATTTCTGAAATTCTTTAGGCTTCTCTCCACCACTGCCTACTTGTAATATCATGTTTAGGATTATTCTGAAGGATTCTGAGACTTTCCACAACTATGTCTATTTCAAGTCTGTTCTCGGAAGATGGAACTCTACAGAAGGCAGTTCACATGATTTTTTAGTCCGAATCTATAAATAATTGGTATATCCATTTTAGCCCCCCAAACTCCCATCTGGTTCTCTGTTCACACGAGGCACTAGGCCGAAAACTTGGAAGGGTAATAATATCTCAAGATACATAAATATCATAGGATAATTGCAATGATAGTAGATGCTCCTTGCCTCTGATTTTTTTGAGGACTGGAGCTTGGGCTTTCCCAAGGTAATTAACTCAATATCAGCAAGCTGGACTGGGGGGAACATCACTTGGAGGAAGGCAGTTATTTCATCTTCCCTGTTCACTTGTCCCCTGTGCCTGCAGGCTTCCAGACTCCTGACTCAGAATCAAGAAGGCTCGACCTGGTCCTTGTTCCTATGCAGACTTTCTCTAATTCCTGCCTGTTAGAGAGGCAGGAGAACACAGCTTGTTTGGGGGATCCCAGATGGAGTTTGCAGGATGGATATTAGGAAAAGCATCTCTTGTGACTGGTAAACTGAGAAATTTAAATTGGAAGAGCAATGAAAAAAGCATACATGTTGGGAGGTGGGGTGGGGGTGAGGCAACCCATGAAGTCACTTTTGCATCTGTGAAGAGTCATCTTGTAGAGTGATCTGCACTTTAAGAATTCCTAATGGGTACAGTCAGTTCAGAGTCTAAGCTCAATGTGTTGGAGTCTCTGATCATGTTCTTCTGATTAAGGGGTGGTGGGAGGGGGAAACAATAACAGACACACAAACACACACTCAAAAGATGGGGAAAATGTGAGCCCAGGCGTGTCCCTGCTGATCTGGGGATGATAGTTGAGAGAAGAACGTTTCAAGTGCAGGGACAGAAGCAAGAATAGCCCCTCAACAGGAAAGGGAAGGAGGGTCAGCAAAGGTAAGTGTATGAAGGGGAGCGGAGGGGCTGAGCGAATCGGGAGCAGAAACCCAGCAAACCAAACCTGCCATGATTTATTGAAGATATTTAATTTGAAATTGTGATCCCTACAATTACCTAAAATGGAGCAGCTAAAAAGGAAAGCAGTTTCATTGTGACAGGGCAGGAAGAACCCGAGACGTATTTGACATTCGAATTCCTTTTTATAAAATTGCCTTTGTTCCAAAGTTCTCCTTTTGGATCTGGTGAGATGCGTATTAATTTTGCTTCCTTCATCATGAATCACTGTGTGCTCTGTGTATTCCTGATGGAGAGAAAAGGAACATCCAGCGGTGGAAGACCACCTGGCACCAGCAACTCAGACTTGCCTTCTGGATCCTTCAGGAGTGATGAGAAAATAAGTGAAGCAGCTTGGGAGGGAGCTGGGATGTGACCAAGGAATTCCTGGAAGGTGAAAGTTGGAGGTGGATCGCTCTGTTAGGTCTTAGACTTTTTGTCATGAAAGAGGGTAGGGCATTACTTTAGTAAAACCTGCTTTCCCATCCTGTAAGCTCATTTCATTTACCCCAAACTTCCTCCCGCCGACACCCCCCCCCCCCCCCGCCTCAGTAAAAACCAACCTGGAATTGAAACCATCTTTTCCCTGAAGTGCCCTCCTGACAGTGACTGGCAGTGGCGGTGACAAAACTAGCAAGTTCTGATGAAATCGTTTAATTCCGGCCCATTCACGATGTACATTCTCTCTGTGGGTGGAAAGAAACCTGGAGGAGAGAGAGGAACACGGCTTAAAGCCTCCAGAAACTGGCAGACAAACTTCCGGAAGGAGGCTCCTCCAAGGAATCTTCTTCTTGAATTAAACCTGGATCTGAAGTACATTGGTTAATGATCAGGCTTAAAAGTGGGGTTGGGTTTCTTTGTGTCTTGCTGATACGGGTCCAAACACTTTGGGCGGGGTGGGGGTGGGGGGCGGTTTAAGATGAGAAGGAAGAAATAAGGCACCATGAGAACACAGAGCTGAAAATTACAGGCCACAACTCACTAACGTAGACTAGTCTATTCTGATTGCCTTCCCAAATACATAATAGCTTGCTGCTTCCTAAATATTGTATTATGCAGTAATAGTCACTGCATGAAAACAGAAATGAGTTTTAAAAAATATTTGTCTCTGAGGTTTGTGTGGCTGTTCACATATTCTCTCAGTGTTCAGCCATTAACAGACGGCACTGAAACAGCTTTTTATTTACATTTTTGAGACACATACTTGGTGTTGTTAATGCAAGGTGATTTTTAACCCCATATCTATCTTTAAAATACTGAAGAGGCAGTCCAGAGTTTTTCCATCTATAAATGTTGGTCATAAACTACCATAAGATGGCACTGTAACATAAATTATGGGAAGAGTCAACTATATGGTATAAGGACTGAAAGAATGAAAAGTCGGGCACCAAATTTGCAGGTGAGCAGACGGGAATTATTCCCAAAGAGCTGCATTAACTAGGAGACTAAAAGCAAGTTATACTCACATTGGATTTTAATCAGGGAGATGCTATCCAGGAATTCAATGCAGAAATGCAGGCAAACCCTTCTATATTTTCAGAGAAAATGAATTCAAATGTAACCTGAAAGAAAGGATTTCGAAAAACACTGAGAAATCAGTCTGCCACCACAGGTACAAAAAAATGGCAAAGTATTTTTCACTCTTGATTCTGTCTCAGGAATATAATAACTAAGGTCAGAATGAAAAGCTTGTTGAACTGTTTTCCCATTCTTCTGACTTCCCTGTCATCCCAGCAAGGGGAGAGAGACAATGTTGGTGAAGTGGCCAACCCCACAGGGCCTGGCTGTAGAGTGTGAATGTCGGTGCCAGCACATTTATCTTCTTGGTGTTTTTTTTTTTTTTTTTTTTAAGCAAAGCAAGCATTGCCTTTTGCAGATGGGCACTGGGGAGTAAAAGTATTTTGGGATATTGATGCAGCAGGCATCGTTGGTTGTGGGTTTTTTTTTTTTTTTTCTTTTATGGCCATGCTCTGTTTGAGAAGGACTCAGTCAGTGCTGCCTCTGCCAAAATGGCCCTTGTTTAGTAGCAATCCCTTAGAGATTATAGAGGAAAGAGGGAAGGAGAATGTCATCCAGATTCCTTTGTAGGGGCTCTGTAGCTTCAGGTGTAGCTGAAAACAGCAGTCCCGCCAGTGTGTTCTCTGGCTCATAGAAAAGCTCTTAAAAGAAAAAATCCATTTCTTGGAGATCTCAGGCTATTGTGATACCAAGTGAGTACTCTCTTTGGCTTGGCATAAGAACAGGTACATGCTCCTCTCTGCTTAGCAAGCAGGTATCCAGGCTTCGTTCTATACGGTACACTCAGGGGTGAGGTAGTGAATGCTGCTGGAAGCATGAGATGGTTTTCAGAAGCGCTTAGCATCCCTGCAAACAGCGGACTACATTTGGCTGAGAGGAGATCACTGGGGAGCCTGGCTTTATATGGAACATTCGGCTCTTTTTCTTAATGATTTCCCCCCACCCCACCCCAGTAGAGGAAAATAGGGAGAACATCAGGGAGCTGACAACATTGGTCAAAGATCAATCAGAGGTGCATCATGGGGGATGTTGTAGTCTAGAAAGCCCACGCCCATTAATGTGGTCTCTGAAGCCCACTGAGCCCAACTTGTTAGCAGATACAAAAACCGACGGTCCTCTCTCCGGTGAGGTGAGCCTCCACTTGGGGGAAGATAGGCTTGGCTGGTCCTTCTGACAAGTAAGCCAGAAGAATCTGCGGAACAGACATGGAGTCATGAGCAGTCTCACTCTAGCAGGTAGACTTGAGGACAGTTGCAACCTTTCACCTCCCTTGTAAAATAGCTGTGGTATTAAGATGTCTGCTTTTCAGAGTATGCAGAACATTAATGGAGGTTTGTCTGGGGATGGAGCAAAGGGAAAATACGTGCCTTCTCATACACTGGTGTCCTCTGTTTCTGTTTGCAAAAATCTGTTGTGAACTCTAATGCCTGCTTTGTTCCTCTGATTACCTGCTTGGTTAAGAATACTGAATTATCCCTCCCAACTCCTGCTAATTGTCTTCATAAATATTGTTTTGGAAATACTGTTTTTGAGACCTCCCCTGCTTTTCTTCCAACAGGATACATTTTTTCCTCAAATGGGCAGAGTTATAGCTTTGTTCATAAGTATGTGAAAGTTGATATTTAAGGATCTCAATCCCTTTTCTGAAACCCTTGGTGCCAGAAAATAGAATTGGCGGGATTTTATAAAGGTACTGTGGTGCGTGGACCATACATCATGTACCCAATAACTGATACATTGATATTTCTGCAGTGAAATGTGTGGATGTTCAGGTTAATGGTCTAAGTAAACTCCATAAAGGTCCTGTATCAGGTCAGGTTTTGCCAACATTGAGTTAGTTAAAAGAACAGAACTGAGAGTTTCTGAATTGTGAATAAGGGAATGCTGGTCTGTCTTCATATTATGTCAGTGTCTTTATATTTCAGAAGAAATAAAATGTCAAAGTTATATCCTAAATCTATGGATTATATATAAAGGTGGACTTTGAGGTTTGGCTTTGAAATGGTCTCTATGCATAATTTCTTACATATCTGTGCTTTCTACTTGTTCCTTCTTCCAGACTAATCAGAACCTCCAGCTATGAGGTTGCAAACTCCTGTGCTTAAGGAGACCACAGAGATACTATGAACTGGGTGGGTTGCTGTAGACAACAAGGAATGATGAGGACCAGGGTGCAGGAGAGCCCTGCAGTGTCCGAAGGACGCACCATCCCAGACAGCTCCTGGTGTCTGTTGCCAAGTGGGAGAGGATCCCAGGTCATGCCCTTTATCAGGATAAATCAGAAAAACAATGTGTATGAAATACACTCAATTTTTAAATGTTAACAATTCAGCTTTTCGAACTTTCCATGCAAAACGTATCACTTGCACTGTTTTCACTAGCACTCAAAGTCATTTATAGCAAAAGGGGAAAACAACAACACAAAACTCCATATATACTCTTTATCTTCCTCACCCACCCCAAGTTTTTTCTCCGGCTTTTTAGTGGTGGTTGTCATTTCCACTCCGGCTTTGAGGACCTCTTACTCAACCTTGACACCCATGGCCATGTATTTAAAACTGTGCACTGGATGCAGTAAAATCACCTCTTTCATGTAGACCTTGTATCACTCATGTTTCCCACTAATTAGCTGTTGAGGGCCTCAGTCCTGGGCTGCCCTCATGCTCCCCTAATTTCTCCTTTCCTCCACTTGTGCATCTCTCCAAAGAGCCACTCTATTATGCCTCTGCCTGTTGTCCTGTCTCCACATTAACATTTTTAAGACTTGAAGTGTAGTTGACATGTAACAGTGTACAAGTTTCAGATGTACAGCACGGTTCAATATTTGTGTATACTGAAAAACAATCACCACAGTGTCGAGTTAACATCTGTTACCATATATAGTTACAAAATTTTTTTCTTATATTTTTCAAGGTTTTTCTCTCAACTTTTGAATATGCAATACAGTATTATTCACTGTAGTGGCTATGGTATGGGCCTCTCAGATGGCACTAGTGGTAAAAATCCCACGTGCCAGTGTAGGAGACATAAGAGATGTGGGTTCGACCCCTGGATTGGGAGGATCCCCTGGAGGAGGGCATGGCAACCCACTCCAGTATTCTTGCCTGGAGAATCATACATTGCATCCTCATGACTTATTTTATAACTGGAGATTTATACTGTTTGACTCCCTTTCCCATTTTGCCTAATCCCAATCCTCTGCCAGAGGCAACCACTGATCTATTCCCTGTATCTGTTTATTTCTTTTTCCTTTTTGTAATTCCAGATATGAGTAAGATCAAATGGTACTTGTCTTTTTCTGTTAAACATTTCACTTAACAGAATACCCCCAAAGTCCATCATCCATATTGCTGCAAATGGCAAGAATTCATTTTTTATGGCTGTATAATAATCCCATTTTATATATGTACTACGTCTTCTTTATCCATTCATCTCTTAGTGACCACTTAGGCTGTTTCCATCTCTTGGCTATTGTTAATAATGCTGCAGTAAGCTTGGGGGTGCATGTATCTTTTCAAATTAAAGTTTTTATTTTTTGCAGATAAATACCGGGAAGTAGAATTGCTGGGTCCTTCTGTTTTTAATTTGGAGGAATGTCCATACTGTTTTCCATAGTGGTTGCACCAATTTACATTTCCACCAATAGTGTACAAGGGTTCCCTTTCCTCCAGAATCTTGCCAACCCTTGTTATCTCCTGTCTTTTTGATAATAGGAATTCTCTAACAGGTGTGAAGTGACACCTCATTGTGATTTTAACTTGTATTCCTCTGATGATTAGTGACGTTGAGATTGTTTCATGGACCTGTTAGCCATCTTTATGTCTTCTTCGGAAAAATGTTTCCTTAGATCTTCTACCCACTTTTTAATTAAATTGTTTGTTATTGAGTTGTATTAGTTCTTTATATATGTTGGTTGTTAACCCCTTAACAGATAAATGATATGTACATATTGTCTCCATTCAGTAGGTTGTCTTTTTATTTTGTTGATATTGATAAGTTCTTTTGCTATGCAAAATCTTCATCCATTTTTAATCTGACCCAACAGAAATAAACCAAACCCCTCAGTAACAAATCCTGTGGATTTTTTCTGATTTTCTTTTTTTTGAGTTTAAAAAGTCAAACTGTGTAATTTTTTTTTAGTGAACTTTTATTGGGATATAGTTGATTTACAATGCTATGTTAGTTTCAGGTGTACAGCAGAGTGAGCACATGTACACACTCATTCTTTTTCAGATTCTTTTCCCATGTGGATCATGACAGAGTATTGCGTGGAATTCCGTGTGCTGCCAGTAGGTCCTTCCTGGTTTTCCACTGTGTATAGTAGTGTATACATCTCAGTCCAGACGCCCAGTGTACCCCTCAGCCCACCTTACGCCTTTCTCTCTGGACTGCCTTCGTTATTTACAGCCTTTGAAACACCCTTCTCCCCGGCGTCTGTGTCACTGCATGCCTGGGCTTTCCTCCTTCCCCATCTTTTCACTCACCATACTCCAGCGTTCTTCCTCCCCGTACTCACAGCCACTTTGTTCTTTGCTAAAACCTGAACGTGACCTCCATCCCAGCCGTTCCACCATCTAGACTTTTAGACTTGGCTTCTCTCCTGATATAAAACCTCAGCTACCAGTTGGGTATTCCACAGGCGACTCAAACTCAACCCTTCCAAAAGAGAACCTCACACATTCCTTTCTAATCAACTCCAGATCCTCTTCCTCATCTCCATTTTCCTGTCCGTGAGTGAAAACCAGTCATCTGTGACCCAACACACTTAGCATTCCAGTAGTCACTGTCGGGATTTGGGTCCATCTTCCTCACAGTTCTTTTTCATCCACACTGTCAGTGCCTTTCTTACTCTTATTACTACTATCTGCACTCTTGGGCTCTCACCCCACTAGCCTGTCCTGTGAAATTGGAGATGATAGTTCCTAAAGCCCATCAACAGCCATATAGTTCACCTGATTGTCCAGTGGCTTCTCCAAAAATTGATTCTTGTTTCCAAGCTGTTAAGACTATTAGTAACCCTAACCCAAATGATTTTCAGTCTGATTGACCACGAGTACCATTAGTACACAGCATACATTTGGTAAACCAGACCATATTTCAAAACTGTCTTATTCTTCCGGAATGAAATGTGCTCTTCCTTATCTACATGGAAGGCTTGCTTACTGCCCAGAGGCTAAGATACAGTTGTTACAGTTTGACCAATTCGTGGATGGTGCCACACAATGTAAACTTTTTGTTTTTTTTTTTAATGTAAACGTTTTTACCATCTTCATTTCAACTTTCTTCAACATGTTCTGCCTTGTAGCTACTCCTGGTGATAAAATGGAAGAAGAGGAGTTCATGGCCTCTGAATATATTTAAAACTCTTTTTATTGCACTAATTATTTCCTGAGTAAGTGCTAAATAGCTGTGAAACTTGGCCAAATAAAAATAACCTGTAGGTCTAAGAGTCAGTAAATTAGTAATAGATTATGAATACGCTGAGCTATGGTAGCAGGAAAAGTCAAAGTTAAGTTTCCCACTAATAGTTATCAGCAGCATCTGCTCGGGCCATGAAAACTAAAAAATAGTTTAAAATGGGATACTTACTGAACCAGGTTTTGCATCAAATATATGTTTCATTCAAAAACCCCAAGGTGATTGATCTTATGTTATCTCTTAGAAAATTTTTCTGGCTCAGTTTTGCAGTGTAATTTGTTAGAAAATGCTATTGGTGTGTTATGAGAGATATGCTAGTTTTTTCCATTGGCTCTCACTAGAAAGATTATCTAAGTCCCTTTTATTTTGTCAACACTCAGGCACAGCAATCTAATAAGCATTTATTTTGGTTCTTAAGTCTATTCATGATAGAATAATATCAAGGAAAGCGCTTCCCACCCTCTTCCACACCCCCCCCGCCCCGTTATCACCAAAGACAGATGAAGGTCCATGTACTGCCTAGGAAGTTTGTATCTGGTGGACGGTAGTCATGCCTCCTAGCACTGGGTTAAGAAAGCATTTTGTGGAATCCATCCTGAGTATCTTGTTCTACTCTGGAGAGAGAATGGAGAAATACTGCTTCCTTTCTCCTCTGAGCTTACCAATAAGATCCAAACCCAATGATAAAATTTGGAGGAGAAAGTTGATTCATCTTTCCCCATACAATTGGAGTTGAATAACCAGACTTCGTAACTGAACAGGTTCTCTCTTTTCAAAGTGGGCAAATGTGGCCTAGCTTTCAAAGTTCAAATTCCAACTCAGGTAATTGGAAATTGTCACATGCCCTCCAGAAGTTGTTTTGTTTCTTGAAATATTATTAATGCCATATTCAGACACTTCAGCATCCACCAGCACAACCACTGTGGGTTGGGAAGCTGCAGTGACTGAGAGAAAACACTAGTATGCTTTCACTTCTCAGGGAAACACTGACTCTGGGGTGTATGAAGACTTGCCTGTCATGTACTGCTCTCCATAGAGTTTCCAGGTCTCGATGATGTCAGCATTTCCGTGCAAGCTGAGGGTTGTAGCCATGGTGCTAGTGGGTGACTCAGCTATGGTTTGTTACATAGATGATGGAAGCAAGTGTCAAGAGAATGTGATAAACAGCTGCGGTTTTTTAAATTGTCCCATGCCAAGTTTATATCCCCAAATTTCTGCACTTAGAGCTGTGTGGCTGAAATAGATGGATACAACATTATTCTGCAGAGGTAAATTCCAGTATCTCCCACACCCCAAGGATGTGTGGCACACTTTAGCGTGCTCAAGGGTTGTTGTACACTTAGGATCAGCAGCTCTTAAATGCCTGCCTGTAACTGAGATTTTTAAGACCTGGATTTGAAGATTATTCTATGTATTAATTGAAAATGTTTGTCGGCTCAAGATACATCACTGTCTGAATCCCATCTAGGTAGCCAAAATTTTACTTTTCTCAATCGCATTTTTCTTCAAACATCACCAGGGTAATATGAATAGAGGTAGGCGATTTTGAAACACACTTCAAATGCCTGGTTTTAGACAAGATGTCTTCTCTTACTTTCCAAGCTCATTGATCCTCACTAGACACATCACATCTGGTTGTGTCTTTCCTGTTCTGTTTATGTAACATAGCATGGTGTCAAGTGGAACTGTATTCTGGCACAATCATCAGCCAAAGAGATCACAAACGTTATTTCTGAAAACTGTGATAGAAGTGTCAGTGTATTTTAAATTTTATTCATGAATTTTTTCCCCCCAAAATAGAGGTATTGATTCTAAAACCTTGTACTTTTAAAATTTATTGTTCAAAGAATCGCTGTGTCGGCAAACTGGAGGGCAAAGAGTTTAGTTGCTCAGGTGAGCAAGTATTTATTGAATGGTTACTTTATGCCAGACAGTCTGGTACCATATTCATTCTGGGCTGCACAGGAGTGAGAGAAACTAAGTTTCTAAGTAGAAATTTAGTAGAAACTAAGTTAACTACATCAAACACCCCGTTCAACAAGCGGGAATTGTGCGCTAACCGCTGCATATACTGATGACTCCCTGGTTTATGTCTCTAGCTCTCACTTCTCCCTTCTACCCCAGAATCAGTGTGTCTCCCTATGTTCCAGTGTCTTCAGGGAGTTGCTCTTTAGGCAGCTTACACTTACGTGTCCACTTACATGTCCAAAGATGACCAGGGCCTGGTAGGGGGGGAAGCAGGGAGTTCATGTTGAATGGGTACGGAGTTTGTGTTTGGAATGATGGAGAAGTTTGGGAAATGGATGTTGGTGATGGTCACAGCATTGTGAATGTACTGCTAACTTCAACATTTAAAAATGATTGCAATGGTAAATTTTATGTTTGTTTATTTTACTGCAATACAAACAGTACATATCCAATACCAACCTCAGTTTCCACTCCCCAAACCTATTAATTCTGGCCATCCTCTTTGTCTCAGAAAATGACACCTCCGTTCATTCTTAGGCTGTGTTAGAAACTTGGTGTCATCACCATTGATTTTCTTTTTCTCACATTGAACACTGACTCCATTCTGAAAACCAGGTGGATGGCTTACCTTCAGAATACACCTAGAATCCACTTATCACCCCACCTCAATTGCTTAATTCAGGTCATCCTTTGCCTAGACCACTGTAGCCTTTTAGCTAATCTGTTTTACTCTTGCACTTCTATAGTTCATTCTCCTCACATAACTAGAGTGATTCTTTTCACATATATGTTCCATCATTCTATTCTTCTGCCCACTTGCTCTACTGCTTTCCTATCAGAGGGCTGTCAAACTCAGGGTCTTTCTGGCCCCCAAACAACCCAGATGATCTAGCCTCTGACTACCTTGCTGAACTCGTCTCCTGTCACTGTTCTGCTCGCTTTGTTCCAGCCACACTGGTCTCCTTGGTGCTCCTAGACATGCCACGCACATTTCTGCCTCGAGTCCCTTACTACCCTCTGCCTACAGTACTCTTCCCCATCTAGTGCCTGTATCAGCTCAAATATCCTCCTGGGGGAGCTTCCTGGGCATTGTCTAAGATAACATCGCCTCCTACACCATTTTTTCTCACTTTGCCCTGATTTATCTATGTGTTTTACTTACTGTCTTTTCCTCTTTCACTGGGATATAAGTTCCATGAAGGCAGGAATTTTTTTTCTGGTTTTGTAAACTGCCTTATCTCCAGAAGCCTGGGACTTCATGGGTTTTCAGAAAATATATGATATGCGGGGCACATAACTATTTTTTTCCTAACTATCATTCTAGTACATTAGTTTGGCTATTACAGAGAATTGAGTTATCAAATAAATTTCCACTTGGGAATGAATTATGTTTTCCTTCTTTCTTACATTAAAACATTTGACTTCAGGCAAAGGAATTTTAGGGCATTAAGTTTTTAAAACATAAAATTTTTAAAAATTAGTAAATTTTGTTCAGCTTAAGACTTAGATAGACATAAGAACAATTCAAGGCAGATAGATGTAATTCCAAAATACATAGTTGAGTCAGTTGTATTGCTTTAGGTTCTTTTGCTTAGAAGATTCAGAGATGCAACAAAAGGGGGCTTCTGTCTTTCTAACCTCAGAGTCCAAGGCCTGGACTTCAGGTATGACTGCATTCAGGTCCTTGAATGATGCCGTGAGTTTTCATTCTTCTGTTTCGGGACAGTTCAGCCTCCTCTGGTATTGGCTTTATTCTCAGTCAATTCTAGGATTCTATCTTCCTTGTCTCTGGTAATCTCAAGGGAAAAAGGGCTTCTTCATATCATGAGTCCAGCAAAAGCCCCAATTCTCAGTCAGATGAGACCATTCGGTGGCCTCCCTTGAACCAAATATTGGATCCAGGGAGATGGAAGATGTTTGTTTGGCAGACCTGAATCACATGCTCATTTTGAAGCTAAGAAGAGAGGGGGAATTAAGGTTGGCCCCACTCAGTCACACTGACAAAGCACCAGAAAGGGCTTATTTAGAGGGGCACCAGAAGAAGTTGAAATGGGTGTGTAAGGGCAGAAACATCTGCTATTCACTAGATCAAAACAAAGAAAAAAGATTGCTCTTGGCTCTGTGATGCCATACATTCCTCTTTGACTTAAATATTTTCAGTTGGTCTTAAAATGTTGTGGTGGGTTTTAAGTTGATTGTGAATGGATTCATATCTATGTAAAACATGAGAGGGATTTCCTTAGGACAGGAGAGTTTGCATGTGCATGTCAGACCATGTGGCAGAAAATGGGAGACATTTGGAGCATGGGGGAGGCTAGGGGAATTGGGACGATTCAGCCAATTTCTCAAACCTTTCCTGACTCAGACATCGTTTCTCCTTGACTGTTGTTGTTGTTTAATCGCTAAGTCATGTCTGACTCTTTGTGACCCCATGAACTGTGGCCCGCCAGTCTCCTCTGTCCATGGGGTTTTCCAGGTAAGAATATTGGAGTGGGTTGCCGTTTTCTTCTCCATCTCCTTAAATGAGGCAATTTCTATTTAATTGAAAAAGTTGCTGGATAGTGTATAATGAAAGTGTATATGTAAAAATTATATGTAAAAGACACTCGCTCCTTGGAAGGAAAGCTAACTATGACAAAACTAGACAGCATATTAAAAACCAGAGGCAGCATTTTGCTGACAAAGGTCTATATAGTCAAAGCTATGGATTTTCCAGTAGTTGTGTATGGATGTGAGAGTTGGATTATAAAGAAGGCTGAGTACTAAAGAATTGAAGCTTTCAAATTGTGGTGTTAGAGAGACTCTGTAGAGTCCTTTGGACTTCAAAGAGATCAAACCAGGCAATGCTTAAGGAAACCAACCCTGAATATTCATTGGTAGGATCCTTTGGCCACATGATGGGAAGAGCTGACTCACTGGAAAAGACCTTGATTCTAGAAAAAATTGAGGGCAGGAGGAAAAGGGGGTGACAGATGATGAGATTGTTACATAACATCACCAACTCAATGGACATGAATCTGACCAAACTCCAGGAGATAGTAGAGGACAGAATCACAAAGAGCCGGACACGACCTAGTGAGTGAAAAATGATAGAAACTTACCCGGTGGTTGTCTCCATCTCTTGACTTGTTTAACCCACATAGAACTCAGCTTCCGTTCAGTTTTCCTATTTCCTTTTGCACAAGTTCCAGCAACTGGACTTTTTAGCCCTATCAGTGAGCTAGGCCCCCAGTCCACTGGAGACTATAGTGTACAATGGTGAGAGCAGTTCTTTGGCCTCAGGAAGATATGATTTTCAGTCCTAACTATGTCACTCCTTGGGTTTATGATCTTGGGCAAGTTGTTTAACCTCCTTGATGTTCTTATCCCTATCTTAGGTCCTAAGCTTTCAGCACTGCTCCATGTCCCTCTAATTAAACTTTCTGGGTCTAGCCATATCATGAATGGTACAGACATACAGTTAGAATGCAGGGTGATTTGGTGGGCAATACAAACCAACTCTGGTGCAGTTAAACAAAAAGAGAATTTGTGGGTCAGGGGTAATCTCAGGTCCAGGAGAGAGGTGATAGCCCTTCTAAGGCAATAGAATCAGGATGAATCAGCTCCAAAAACTTCTGTTCATGTGTAATTCCATTCACATGTCTGGGGAGCATGATTGGTCTAGAGGACTGAGGACACTTCCTAACCACACAGCTGTTGTAGAAAACATCATATTAATATATTCTACACCAAGCCAGGCTTCAGCAGTATATAAACCGTGAACCCCCAGATGTTCAAGCAGGTTTTAGAAAAGGCAGAGGCACCAGAGATCAAATTACCAACATCCGCTGGATCATGGAGAAAGCAAGAGAGTTCCAGAAACACATCTATTTCTGCTTCATTAACTATGCCAAAGCCTTTGACTGTGTGGATCACAATAAACTGTGGAACATTCTGAAAGAGATGGGAATCCCAGACCACCTGACCTGCCTCTTGAGAAACCTGTATGCAGGTCAGGAAGCAACAGTTAGAACTGGACATGGAACAACAGACTGGTTCCAAATAGGAAAAGGTGTACGTCAAGGTTGTATATTGTCACCTTGCTTATTTAACTTCTATGCAGAGTACATCATGAGGAACGCTGGGCTGGAAGAAGCACAAGCTGGAATCAAGATTGCCAGGAGAAATATCAATCACCTCAGATATGCAGATGACACTACCCTTATGGCAGAAAGTGAAGAGGAACTCAAAAGCCTCTTGATGAAAGTGAAAGAGGAGAGTGAAAAGGTTGGCTTGAAGCTCAACATTCAGAAAACAAAGATCATGGCATCTGGTCCCATCACTTCATGGGAAATAGATGGAAAAACAGTGGAAACAGTGTCAGACTTTGTTTTTTTGGGCTCCAAAATCACTGCAGATGCTGATTGCAGCCATGAAATTAAAAGCCGCTTGCTCCTTGGAAGGAAAGTTATGACCAACCTTGATAGTATATTAAAAAGCAGAGACATTACTTTGCCAACCAAGGTCCATCTAGTCAAGGCAATGGTTTTTCCCGTGGTCATGTATGGATGTGAGAGTTGGACTGTGAAGAAGGCTGATCGCCAAAGAATCGATGCTTTTGAACTGTGGTGTTGGAGAAGACTCTTGAGAGTCCCTTGGACTGCAAGGAGATCCAACCAGTCCATTCTAAAGGAGATCAATCCTGGATGTTCATTGGAGGGACTGATGCTAAAGCTGAAACTGCAATACTTTGGCCACCTCATGCGACGAGTTGACTCACTGGAAAAGACTCTGATGCTGGGAAAGGTTGGGGGCGGGAGGAGAAGGGGACGACGGAGAATGAGATGGCTGGATGGCATCACCGACTCTGTGGACATGAGTTTGAGTGTACTCCGGGAGTTGGTGATGGACAGGGAGGCCTGGCGTGCTGTGATTCATGGGGTCGCGGAGAGTCGAACACGACTGAGCGACTGAACTGAACTGAACATCATATGATATGTTTGTTTGTTTGTCCTTTGACTATTTGTTGAGCACCTAAGTTGGTCTGGAATTTGAAATGGAAAAAAAACCAGTGCCTGCCCTTGTGTATCTCATATATAGTTCAACAATGACTTAACAGATAGGATTTTTTGGTTCTAGAATTTAAGGTAAGTCCTTTGTCCCACTAAATCATTGTGCAGAAGAGCAGAGTGGTTCTCCAGAGGGAAACTGAGAACTGTGAGCAGAAGGGGAAGAATGTCTGCTGACAGGGAAAAGCAACAGCTATTCCACTACACCTAATTAGTATATTATTCCAATTTTCAGAGCCTTGGTTTCTTCATCTGTCAGATGGGAATAGTAATGATATGATACTCACAGGGTTATTTTAAGGATTAAGTGGGTTAGCATATGTAATGTTCTGAGAGTAGTACCTAGAACATAAAAAGTGGTTTTCAAGTGTTAACTCATCATCACCATCATCATTACATTGTCATCATCCCAAACTCCTGATCTCCTATGTCTGGTTACATGCTCTTTTCATAATAGGGCCCAAAGAAGTGGGAAATGCCTGTCTATGCCCCAACCCCCCAAGCAGTAGGACTTTTTGAGTAGTAATAAAAAAGAAGAAGAAGACATTTGGCAACTTCTCCTTCAGTAGTCACATAGACATTAGCTTCTCTGATTTCCCCTTTGCCTGGGGATCTGCAGCCTATAAGTGTTAATTTAAAGGGAACGCTCTAAATGGTGACTTGTGCAGGAGCCTCAGGCTGTGCAGACAGAGAGTCCTTCTCTGCAGAAGGTTCCAGGCTGGTGGCTTTATTCCAGCCCTAACCCTGCATGTACTCATAACCCAAAACTGACTGAAAGTGATTGAAATTCAAGTTTTTGTTGAGCTGAGATGCTAAATCCAGGATCAGGAGCATATGGATCACTCCATATTTGTTTTCTGCATATCTGATGTTAGCAATTTAGAACATCACTGGGACGCTCCCTAGAGAATTTCAGTTCTGTAAATGAAACAATTATTTTGGCAGTTTGGGAAATATATATTCATAACTTTCATGGTATTTAAAGGGGAAATACACCTTCCCTGAGTCCCTTTTTCCCTTGCCAGATATGAAGAATGAAATCAGAATGCAGAGGGAATAGATGGCATAAATAGAAAAATCGAGTGTGCCGCGTTCGCAATTGGATTTCTAGGATTGACAGCGAGACAGGAAGTAAAAGGGTTTCTCCAAATCTGGGCACAGGAAAGTTGTAGAGAACACCATGCCTGGGGCATTATGTTCATTCATTCAAACATCACTTGTCTTATAAGCACCTCCTATGTGCTTTTGGTAAAGTCTTAGATTAAGATGACTACTGCTTGCCCTTGGTAGTATGTTCACAGTTTCTAATACTGTATAGTAGGATTCTTTGGTTGCAAGTAACAGAAAGCAACTTAAAACAAGCTTGAGTGAAAGAGAGAAAGTTGTTGTAATGATGACCGGGTGTCTTGTGAAATCCAAGCCAAGGAACTCCTAGAGCTTTCAGTAGGACCTGGACCCAGGAATTAAAAGCTGCATGACCTAGGCAGTCTGTATCTTGTCTGTGTCCCTCATCTTGCATATTTGGTCAGTTTTTCTGTGCTTCCTGGTCTTCCATTTTTCCCTATCCACATAGTAGAAAATGCCTTTCCCCCAGTTTCTGAGTCATGAGATCGCTCCACTTTTGAGAGGTAATCCCAGAAGGAAGAAAAACTCTCTCTCCCAAGGCTAACTATTTGGGAGGGAAACTGATTGGCCTAGTTTAGCCAGGTCTTTACTCCAGATCCAATCAGCTATGGCCAGGGAGTGGGGTTGTATACAACGTATCACTCAAACTGTGGTCCCCAGATCAGCTGTACCAACACCATTACTGGTATCATTACAACACCTCCTTAGAAATGTGGACTCCGAGACTACCTCAGACGTGCTGAATCTCCATGTTTGCAAGATCCCCAGATGACTGTATGCACGCTGAGCTTTGAGAAGTTTTGCTGTCAAACCTACATATCTGTCCATGGTTACTGTGTAGGAGGTGGGCAGATAGGAAGGTTGCCATGAGCTGAGCAGACAGCCCAGAACATTTCTATAACAAATAACATGAAAATGCTCAGTTCTGAGGGTTACTTCCTGAAACATTAGCTCTTAAGGGTATCTATAGAGGAGAGTGACTTAGAAATTTATCTTGATATAGATGAAATCTTCCATGTCTATGTGATGTTTCTCAATAATTGCTTGATGGTTTCTTGCCTCCTCTGGGACTGTGGCAGCCTCTTCAGAGGGTGTGTCTATTCTCAGATGAAGTCTGGATAGTTCATGCTCCCCAAGCTGGCAGATGGGGTTGGTTGCTGAACATGTTGCTGACAAAGTTCAAATGTGGGAATCCCTTGGCACACTGGGTAACTCTGTAATGATGATTGATCATGATCTTGTAGAAAATGCCCTTGGACAAAGGCTAGGAAGACCCAAAATGTCCCCCAGGCAGTGGCAGGCGAGAAAAGAAGGGCAAGTTTTGATTGTGAGTCTTAGAGCGCTAATGCTGAAGAAGACTGTGCCCATCTTCATGACAGTCTGTCTTTGCCTGGTGTTATTTGCACTTTAGCACAGACCCTTTGTCATGGGTCGTTAAGTGTGAGGCTTGTGGCCAAGTTTTGTCTTAGCTTCTCATGTGTTTAGGACCATCTTGTATTTTTTTTTCCTGTCCCTGAGGCACACAGTAGATGCTCTTTTCATGCTTGAGAACACTCAGAGGATCTCATCTTGAATGAAAATGGATACTAACAATGAATGGTCCCTTTGCCATGACTTTTCAAAAGTCTTCTATTTATGATCAACCAGTCTTGTCCAACTGCTTTCACTGGTGATTGAGACAAGCTTTGGGTGCTGAGCACCCTGTGCTTGGGACACTAGAGGAGAATCAAAGGAACAGATCTAACTTCACTCTCTGTTCATATCCATACTTTATGTCCATCCCAGAGTTGTCTGCTCCCCTTAAAATACGTTAGAACAGCAGTCTATGTATGTATGCAAGCATATGAACATGGGGATTACATGTTTAGAATTTCTTTTCTGATAAGGATATATGGTCAGAATATCTGGAGACCCCTAGTTTAGGGCTATAGTTGAAAAAAAATTTAAAAGCAGCGTAGAACCTTTTTTTACTTAAACCCATGTATGAAGTTTGCCACATGCCAGGCACTGTTCTGAGTGTGCTACAGATATTAATGTATTTAGGCTTGCTAACCAGTCTATGTTGGCTTGAAGCTCAACATTCAGAAAACAAAGATCATGGCATCTGGTCCCATCACTTCATGGGAAATAGATGGGGAAACAGTGGAAACAGTGTCAGACTTTATTTTTGGGGGCTCCAAAATCACTGTGGATGCTGATTGCAGCCATGAAATTAATAGACGCTTACTCCTTGGAAGGAAAGTTATGACCAACCTCGATAGTATATTAAAAAGCAGAGACATTACTTTGCCAACCAAGGTCCATCTAGTCAAGGCTATGGTTTTTCCAGTGGTCATATATGGATGTGAGAGTTGGACTGTGAAGAAAGCTGATCACTGAAGAATTGATGCTTTTGAACTGTAGTGCTGGAGAAGACTCTTGAGAGTCCCTTGGACTGCAAGGAGATCCAACCAGTCCATTCTAAAGGAGATCAATCCTGGGTGTTCATTGGAAGGACTGATGCTAAAGTTGAAACTGCAATACTTTGGCCACCTCATGAGACAAGTTGACTCACTGGAAAGGACTCTGATGCTGGGAAGGATTGGGGACGGGAGGAGACGGGGACGACAGAGAATGAGATGGCTGGATGGCATCACCGACTCGATGGACATGAGTTTGAGTGTACTCCGGGAGTTGGTGATGGACAGGGAGGCCTGGCGTGCTGTGATTCATGGGGTCGCAAAGAGTCGACACGACAGCGACTGAACTGAACTGAACTGAACCAGTCTATGAGGATAGGTACTGTTTGGAATCTTACTTGTGGAAACTGAAGCCCAGAGAGGTTCAGTCACCCAGCGAGAAAATGGAAGCTGGAAAACACCCAGGTGGGCTGGCTCCAGGGCTCAGGTTCTCACACGCTTATTAGGCTGTTCCTTCAAACATACTCTGATGTGGAGCCAAATGCACAAACAGAAGTAAACAAGCAGAGTGGAGAGTGAGGAGCTTCTTGGTCTTCCCCTCAGCCCTTTCCTTCCTGCTCGCCTCAGCTCTTTTCCCCCTTTTCCCTGAGGTGCAGAGTACCCCAGGGACATGGTTTGGGAATCAACCTAATCCAGCCTGTTAATTTTGTCAAGTGGTCGCGTTTTACCCTAGGTCAACCAGCTTCCTAGTGGCCAAACAGGGAGAATGGCACTTCTAATTCAGGCCTCTTTCTGCCTCCCCAGATTAGACAGGTAGGGGCTGTGCCTTCATGAAAGCTCCCTTCCCACCACCTCATGTTTAGAAAAGCACATTTCATATGTATATAGGTGTCCTTGCTGCTGCTGCTGCTAAGTCACTTCAGTCATGTCCGACTCTGTGCGACCCCATAGACGGCAGCCCCACTAGGCTCCGCCATCCCTGGGATTCTCCAGGCACGAACACAGGAGTGGGTTGCCATTTCCTTCTCCAGTGCTTGAAAGTGAAAAGTGAAAGTGAAGTCGCTGAGTCGTGTCTGACTCTTAGCGACACCACGGACTACAGCCTACCAAGTGTCCTTACTGCGTGATAGTTCTTCCCTTCTTTATCCTTGTTGAGTGTTGCATGATTTACCTTCCAGGTAATTCTTTTTGCTCATTTCACTGATTTTTCCAAGTTTCAGTCTTGAGCTTATTTCAGGCAGCTACATTTTGAAGAGGACAGAGTGGGCTGTCATGATGCTTTACGTCCACTCAGGCTGAACTGGCCTTTAGCAGCTGCTCCTGCTGACATGGTGGGACTCGGAATGCCACAGTGCATACCTGATGATGGTCTCCCATGTGGCAGTGCTGGGGCAGCCCAGGACCTGTTGGACTTGACTGCACACACTGTGACGGCCCACTTAAAAAAATTATTTGTGATTTGCACTCAGCTATCAATGGAAATTGAGAGTATTGATCCCAACTGATTGCCGAGGACCAAAATGAAGTGAAAGGGTAATTGACTGCCGTGTCCCCCATCGATCGAGCGCCACAGTTCATCACCACTGAAATTATTTTCAAGTACTTTGGTTTATCATTCCTAATAAATACAGAAATTGAGTAATCAAAATGACTTACGTTCACATCGAACCGAAAGCTTTTAAGGAAGTGTCTATGTTTAAGTGAGTCCGTATTCTGCACTGGTTTTCCAGTCAAGCCCCCAGGGTCCGTTCTGACAGTGCTGGGATAAAGCTGGGCTCAAGAAAAAAAATAAAGCGTCATCTCTAAGAAGCAGGAATCCCTGCCACTGGCACTTTTCCAGCGATGTCATGGTAATAGCGGCCTCTGAGATTTTAAGGAGTCCTCCATGTAGTCACACTGTCCATCTCATCCATCAAACAAATATTTTCTTCAGGGCAGCAAGATTTCTTACTTATTTCACTCCCCCAGCGCCGTTCATAAAAGCACCATGGTGGTTTACATGTTTATAGTGATGTTAGCAGTTATGTTATTAAATCAAAGTGATCATTAACCATGTTCATATAGTTTCTGTGGCATTTGGCCCTTTAGTGCTTTAGAATATCGAACATCCTGTTAAGCAGGTGTCTGAAGAGCAGGACGGAGAGGCTAGTGCTTGCTTTGGGAACCAAGGTTCTGTAGCACAAGCCCATCCAATAGAGACACAGCCATCGGTGTGACTAAAACACACTGTGAAATGCAAAATCTCACAATAGAAATGGAAGGACTTACGGAGAAAGTTGGGTGAGGGACATAACACAAAACATTGTCAATGACACATTAAAAAAAAAGAACATAGTAAAAACAACCCAGTTTCGCATATGTTCACTGATTAAGATTATATAAGTACTATGCTATATATTGCGTTTTACCTTGGAAAAGACCTGGAGTTTGCTTGAGGAGGTGGCGTCCACACGCAGTGGGTGGCTGCCTGTGAGTTACAGTGCATGGTGGAAGGCGGATATTTTAAACTTGGATGGAGGTTTGTAGCACCAGATGTGAATGCATGTGGTGCATAATCCGTATGGTGAACTGGGGTAGCTGGTTGATGTTGAACGCTGTGCATGTGTGAGCATCTGTGTATTCCCACACCACTTGGTTCAGCTGGGTACAGTTTTCTGGACTCACCTTGTATTCCGTACAGACGTAAGTAGAGGCAGTATTTGTATTATGCTCAGATCACTTCTCAGAGTATCAGTCATGTTGGAAGAAATTCATATTTTCAAAATAAGCATAACTTATTTTGTGCAAGCTATATACAAATTAGTAATACATGTATAATATATACTGTATATTTACAGTTAACGAAAACAAGACCAGGAGCTGACTGTGGCTCAGATCATGAACTCCTTATTGCCAAATTCAGACTTAAATTGAAGAAAGTAGGGAAAACCACTAGACCATTCAGATATGACCTAAATCAAATCCCTTATGATTATACAGTGGAAGCGAGAAATAGATTTAAGGGACAAGGTCTGATAGATAGAGTGCCTGATGAACTATGGATGGAGGTTCATGACACTGTACAGGAGACAGGGATCAAGACCATCCCCATGGAAAAGAAATGCAAAAAAGCAAAGTGGCTGTCTGAGGAGGCCTTACAAATAGCTGTGAAAAGAAGAGAAGCGAAAAGCAAAGGAGAAAAGGAAAGATATAACCATCTGAATGCACAGTTCCAAAGAATAGCAACGAGAGATAAGAAAGCCTTCCTCAGTGATCATTGCAAAGAAATAGAGGAAAAACAACAGAATAGGAAAGACTAAAGATCTCTTCAAGAAAATGAGAGATACCAAGAGAACATTTCATGCAAAGATGGGCTCGATAAAGGACAGAAATGGTATGGACCTAACAGAAGCAGAAGATATTAAGAAGAGGTGGCAAGAATACACAGAAGAACTGTACAAAAAAGATCTTCATGACCAAGATAGTCACAATGGTGTGATCTCTCACCTAGAGCCAGACATCTTGGAATGTGAAGTCAAGTGGGCCTTAGAAAGCATCACTAGGAACAAAGCTAGTGGAGGTGATGGAATTCCAGTTGAGCTATTTCAAATCCTGAAAGATGATGCTGTGAAAATGCTGCACTCAATATGCCAGCAGATTTGGAAAACTCAGCAGTGGCCACAGGACTGGAAAAGGTCAGTCTTCATTCCAATCCCAAAGAAAGGCAATGCCAAAGAATGCTCAAACTATTGCACAGTTGCACTCATCTCACACGCTAGTAAAGTCATGCTCAAAATTCTCCAAGCTAGGCTTCAGCAATATGTGAACCGTGAACTCCCAGATGTTCAGGCAGGTTTTAGAAAAGGCAGAGGAACCAGAGATCAAATTGCCAACATCCGCTGGATCATGGAAAAAGAAAAGAGTTCCAGAAAAACATCTATTTCTGCTTTATTGACTATGCCAAAGCCTTTGACTGTGTGGATCACAATAAAATTCTGAAAGAGATGGGATTACCAGACCACCTGACCTGCCTCTTGAGAAACCTATATGCAGGTCAGAAAGCAACAGTTAGAACTACTGGACATGGAACAACAGACTGGTTCCAACTTGGAAAAGGAGTACGTCAATGCTGTATATTGTCACCCTGCTTATTTAACTTATATGCAGAATACATCGTGAGGAACGCTGGGCTGGTTGAAGCATAAGCTGGAATCTCGATTGCCAGGAGAAATATCAATAACCTCAGATATGCAGATGACACCACCCTTGTGGCACAAAGTGAAGAGGAACTCAAAAGCCACTTGATGAAAGTGAAAGAGGAGAGTGAAAAAGTTGGCTTACAGCTCAACATTCAGAAAACGAAGATCATGGCATCTGGTCCCATCATTTCATGGGAGATAGATGGGGAAACAGTGGAAACAGTGTCAGACTTTATTTTTGCGGACTCCAAAATCACTGCAGGTGCTGATTGCAGCTATGAAATTAAAAGACGCTTACTCCTTGGAAGGAAAGTTATGACCAACCTAGATAGCATATTAAAAAGCAGAGACATTCCTTTGCCAACCAAGGTCCATCTAGTCAAGGCAATGGTTTTTCCCGTGGTCACGAATGGATGTGAGAGTTGGACTGTGAAGAAAGCTAATCGCCGAAGAATTGATACTTTTGAACTGTGGTGCTGGAGAAGACTCTTGAGAGTCCCTTGGACTGCAAGGAGATCCAACCAGTCCATTCTAAAGGAGATCAATCCTGGGTGTTCATTGGAAGGACTGATGCTGAAGCTGAAACTGCAATACTTTGGCCACCTCATGCGACGAGTTGACTCACTGGAAAAGACTGTGATGCTAGGAGTGATTGGGGGCGGGAGGAGAAGGGGACGACAGAGAATGAGATGGCTGGATGGCATCACTGACTCGATGGACATGAGTTTGAGTGAACTCCGGGAGTTGGTGATGGACAGGGAGGCCTGGCGTGCTGCGATTCATGGGGGTTGCAGAGTCGACACGACTGAGCGACGGAACTGAACTGAACTGAAGTATATATATATTGTATATATAACAATGTAAGTAGTAGAACTGCCTGTATAATAGAAACCACAAATATTAGCCATATATATGATGTTAAATTTCCTAATAGCCACATTTTAAAATGTAAAAAATACCTGCTTCCTCTTTAGGTGAAGTTAATTTTTATAAGATCTTTTATTCTAGTATGCTCTGCATATTATTTCAGCATGCAGTCAGTATTAAAAAGGAGATGTGTTGTCTTCTTTTTTATACTAAGTCTTTGAAATTGTGTATGTCTTTAACACTTACAAAACCATCTCAATTCAGACTAGTCACATTTCAAGAGGTCCATAACCACATGTAGCTTGTGGCTAACATATAGTGAAAGTATTGAGTATAAAATTATTGGATAGCATCACTGTAGAGAATAAGTAGAATTTGAAGTGTAAAGTAGAAATTCATTGTAGGGTGTAGGATCTCCCTGAAGTATAGTTGAGTTACAACTTAACTTCTATGCTGCAGATGATTCAATGATACATGTATGTACATTCTTTTTCATCTTCTTTTCCATTATGGTTTATCATAGGATATTGAATATTGTTCCCTTTGGTGTACAGTGAGACCTTGTTACTTACAGGATCTCCCTCTTTCTGTTGACCGAAGCTAAAGGTCAGGTGCATCCTTTAAGATATATAAGTATATATATTTACTTAAGAAATTGAGACTGTGTTTAGAAAGCAGATCTCTCTGTGTAACCGTTACAGATCCACTTCATTTATAGCTCACTGTTTTTTGAGTGTGCGCTGAACAAATGTTTTAATGTTTTCTTAAAAAAAGAGTAAAAACATAAAATTGCTGTCTTAACCAGTTTGGGTTAAAATGTGGTTAAAAAATTACCATTTTAATTGTGTTTAAGTAAATAATTCAAGTGTTAACTATATTCACATTGTTCTGAAACAGATCTCAAAAACTTTTTTGTCTTGTAAATCTGAAACTCTGTACCATTTTTCTCCTTTCCCCAGTCCTTGGTAACCACCACTGTACTTTCTGTTTCTAGGGCTTTGACTATTTTAGATACTGCATGTAAGTGGAATCATGCAGTGTTTTTGTAACTGGCATATTTCATTTAGAATAATGTCCTTAAGGTTAATCACCCATGTTGTAGCATGTGTCAGAATTCCTTCCTTTTTTAAGACTGAAGAGTATTCCATTGTGTGTGTGTGTGTGTGTATGTATCAGTTTATTCATTCATTGATGGGCATGTCTCTGATTACTGATAACTGAGCATCTTTTCAATGCATGTTGGCCATTTGTATGTCATCTTTGGAGAAAAGATGGGTTCTTTGCCCATTTTTTAATTGAATTATCTGGGTTTTTATTGTTGAGTTTTAGAAGTTCTTTTTATATTCTGGATATTAATCCCTTATTCTGGATGTTAACCCAAATATTTTTTAACAGGAAAATATTTTTCCCATTCTGTAGGTTGCCTTTCACTCTGTTGATTGTATCCTTTGATGCACAAAAGTTTTTAAGTTTGATGTAATCTTCTCTAGTTTTCCTTTTGTTACCTGTGTTTTTGGTATAATACCCAAGAAATCATTGCCAAGTCCAGTGTCATGAAGATTTTCCCCTATGTTTTCTTCTAGGAATTGTATAGTTTTAGGTCTTATGGTTAGGTCTTTTAATCTGTTTTGGGTTAATTTTTATTAGTAGTGTAAGATAAGGATCCAGCTTCATCCCTTTACATGTGATACCAGTTTTCTCAATCCATTTGTTGAAGAAACAGTTCTTTCTTCACTGAGTGGTCTTGGCACCCTTGCTGAAGTTGATGGAATGGTTCACTTTTGACAAGTTATTTATTAATAAGTGTCAAAGCAGTCTTGGATGGTCATGCAAATGTCACTTGCATTTGTGAATTTTTTCAGGTTAGGAGGCAGCCCTCGAAATCTATTGCAGTTGCTTAATTGTCATGTGTTTGGCCTGTAGTAAGCACTCAATAAATGTTTCCTGAGTTGCGTTTAACTCATTTGTCAAGTTGTCATCTGTGGTAGAGTGTAAATTCTTGAATGGCAATATTCAAGGATTGAAACGATAGATAAGAATTTTCTTCATTTTGGCTTATGTTTCTGACCCACCCATTCTTTCATTCACTAAACATTGACAGCCTACACCTTGTCTCTCACCATCTGCATTCTCATACTCCATAGATCGACCAGACTCAGTTTTTCAGTTCCCTGCACATAGCATGCTCTTTCCTCCTTAGCCTTTGCACAAGAACTTCTATATCTGGTTAATTCCTATTTCCCGACTCTGGCCTCAGCCTACACATCTCTTCCTAGCCTTCTCTAGGTCTGAGTTCCCAGTCTGTCAGCTGCACCAATGGCATGCTCCACCGTCAAGGCCCTGTGCTATCATTACTACTGAATTTTCTGCCTCTGAATTTGCTTATGAGCTCTGCAAGGGTGTAGACCATATTTTTTTGTACTTGTCTGCAGCTTGCACACTTTCACAGGGAGAGTTGAAGACCCTGAAAGTATTATGGGCAAAGCTATGATGGGTCTCAGGATGAACCCTGAGGGAAGATGGGTCAGATTACAAGAACCTCTGTGCTTCAGTGCTTGCAGTTTCCAAAATAATCCTCATACAGCAGGGGATTTTTTAAAATCTAAGCATAACATGTTACACCCTCACTGAAATCCTTTCAGTGGCTGTTAGAATAAAATCTAAAGTCCTAATTATCACACAGAAGGCCTTCCTAACTCTGGCCCACCTCTCCTTCTCTATTATATACACTCTTGTTGATTCCTGTCCTTTCTCTCCTCTGATCTCCTTCCCTTTTTCTTGGACCTGCAAGCTCTCTCCCTTCTCCAGGTCACTGCCTGTGCTGTTACTTCTGCTGACAGTACCTTCCTCCACCCCCCAAATCTTCCTGTATTTGGTTTATTCTCCACATTCCAGCTCCCACATTACTTCCTTCTGTGCCCACCTTACTGAATATGGCCTTTCTCAATTTCTTTATCTTGTCATCCTCCTGTATTTCTTTCATAAAACTTATCTCTGCAGGTGATGATATGTTGCTTTATTTGTCTCTCTTTCTCATTAGAGTTAAAGCTCTTGAAGGCTGGGCTCTGACTGACTTGTTCACAGCTGCATCTCAAGCTCCTGTAATTTTAGGTTCTTGGCAGTAATTTTGAGTGAGTGAATAAGATTGTATTTGGTGTATTTGGGAATGGGAGGAAAGGGTCAGTTAGACATGTTTAAGAGAGGGTATAAAATCTAGCTTAGGATCAATAGACATTTTGTCTCAGTTTGGCTATCCCCATAAACAGGCCCTGATGTGAGGATTCCTATACAAGTAGTTTATCTGGGAGATGATGCTAGGAACCACTGGCAAGGTAGTGGGGAAGCAAGTCAGGTTAGGGACGTCAGCCAGTTATCAAGGGTGTTGCCATTGTAGTAACTGGAGCTTTCTTGGGTGGAACACGTGTCTCTGTGTGATCCAGCGGGGTGAAGGCAGTGCCTTGGGAGACTTAATTTCTGGCACTCTGGCCCATGGGGAAGAGTGGGCTTCAGGTGTGCCACACCAGGTAAGGCCCCCCAAAATATGAACTAGACACCATTAGCATATTTTGCATGTATCCGTCATGAAACAGGGCCCATGAAAGGGGACCATCCAGATGTCTTATAATGTGTCAAGTTTGGGGAATTTGTAGGCATTGCCTATAGAATATCCAGATGAAGATAGCCAATGGGCAGTTGCAAGTATTTGCGTAGAGCTCTGAGGAAAGTTTGTGACTATAGGATGTGTTTGACAGTTGTTGGCCAGTGAGGGCATGCTTGAGCCATGGGGTTGGATCAGGTGGTCCTTGTTTACTGAGCCATGTGGCAATATTTTTCATCATTGATCTTTTTTTTTGTCTTAAGGTGATCTTTTCATGTGTCCTTGATGACACTGTCATACTCTTCTTTCCCGTCTGCCTTTGTAGCATCTGACAGATAATTTATGGAGTAGATGGGAAGAAGGTTGTGGAGAGGCAGGGGAAGAAGCTGCCCCAGAGGCTTAGGAGAAGCAATTTGGGATGTGTATGAGAGTGAAGGAAGCAAACGTGATAACTGCAAGCAATGGAGGGAAATGATCAATTCAAGTCCTGCATGAAATCAAGAATTTGGATTCTGAGATTTTTCTTTATCTGATTAACAAATCTTTCCTATTGCATTTCAAAGTTTAAAGATGTTGAAGGGAGGGCGGGCTGCATCTTCCTATTGGGCAGGACCTGGGAATGCAGGATGAGTACTGTCAGAGACCAGTTGTGTAGGTTAGCTGTTGCCAAATAGCAAGTGGTAACAAAATGTTGGTGGCATTTAAAGAAGGGCATCTGTTTAGCTCCCATGTCCCATAGCTTGGGGTTAGATGACCAAGATTGGAGCTGGCTGGGTGAGTGCCCTACTGCTGCTGGGATCCTTTGGGCTACTAGCTTGGGAAGTACCAGAGCACAAGGCAACATGCCCAGCCTCACCAGTGCTTTTGAGCCTTTGGTCGTGTCATACCTATTAACATCCCTTTGGCCAAAGCAAGTCACATGGCCAAGCCTGAAGTCAGGAGGTCCCCACTCTGTCCATGATGGGGTAGGAAGTGGGTATTTCTGAATGATATTCTGATCTACCACATAAAACAAAGGGTCAGAGAAAAAAAGAAGCCAAAGGAGCCCCCCGCTAACTTCTTTCCTGAGCTACACAGCATTATTTTTCTTGTACTCTTGATTTTCCAAGCCCTAGAAAGGGTGCCATTGATTTGCTTAGGGTTAGCAGTGTGAGTGGATTAGACAGAACTAACTGCAAGACTTGGCTGCTTCCTCTTCAGAAGAATGCAGACAGGGACAATTATGGGGAGACCCACCTCACAGCGGACTTTAGCTTTGAATCCAACTTTTGCACGCCAGCATTATGGGTGTACTTTGAGAGGCCTTGCTACTTCTGAGTACAGTCTCTCTCTCTCCACATGGCTGAAGATCTGATAGAGAAGGTATTGGCAAGGTGAAGAAATAGGGAGAATTGATGATTTGGAATAGTTTTTATCTCCTCTTTTTGTCACAAGCATTCACAATTCTTTATCTTCTAAATCTTAAGTTTATTAATCAGCCTGAGGCAAGGAGATAAAAATATGCTGATACAATTACAGGGGGCTGAGCTCATAATTATCATCAAAGAGTACAATTGAAAACACTTTTTATTTAAATATTTATCTTAGAGAATTTCGGCTTGTGAGTTTACAGTGCTTCTAGGGAGCATGGCAGTTTGAGAGACAATGACCTGTTCCTTCTGGTTCTTTTAATGACTGTCAGAGCCTGGAAGTTTTCTTCCTGGAATCTATTTTCCCCAGCAGTGCCAGGCACATGGTAATGACTCGGTAACATTTTCATGGAGTGAATAAACTGTAAAATTGGAACAGAACTGTCCATGGATATAGTAAGAATATGAATGAAATGACATTTAAAAGATTTTTTAGTCTTAAAGGTAAAAAATTCTGAATTCTCCCTGCTTTGAATGGGATATAAATTCAAGAGTATATGATTTTGTACAATGTAAGGACTGTAAATATCCCCAAATTATATAAAGAAGCTTTTTCTTACCCCTTGAACCTCAGGTACAGGATTTTATGGGGTCTTCCAAACAGAGCATGTTTTATGCACAAAGGGTTTTGTTTTTTGCAGTGTATATTTTTTATTGACAGCTTTAATGATGCAGGACTGATTCCTATGTTAGAGAGTATCAGTTACTTGGTTAATTACATTTATCACCCAGAATCCTTTGTCTCTTCATAGCCACTGAGTATTTGGAATTTTTGTCTGTTACTTGTGTATTTCTCTCACTGCAGTGAATATGGTTTTTATACTTATGTGAAACTGCTAATGTATTGCTTGGTAGATCATGAGCAATGGACTTCTGACAGCTCTGTTCATTAGTCAGTGTGGGGTAAAAAATAAAAGAAACCACATTGATACGGAAACAGAGTGTGAGCCAGCAATTACCATCAGAGAGCACAATTGAAGCCACATTTTATTAAAATATTTATCTTGTGAATTGATTCATACAAAACAAGAAGCCGTTTTTTTATTTATGAATGGCTTCGCCGCTGAAATTTGAAGAGCGAGATGGCTATTTGAGTTGGGTTTGATGCAGTCCATGGCTTAGTGTACAGAGAGCTAAATAACGCCAAATTATTCATTGTGATGTATCATTAAGATTGCTATGTGTGAATGTGTAGAAAGATGATAACGCCGTGCAGCTGTTCACTTTGGAATTCCAACTTTGCATAGTAAGGAGGAAAAAAAGCTGATGCATAACTTTTAGTACCAATAATAATAGCAAATATCCAGAGATGCCAACCATGGGCCAATTGTATTTTATATATTAACCTGTGAGGTGAGTACTGTTACAACTTTACAGGTGAGGAAGCAGGGGTACAGTGAGATGAAAGGATTTAGCCAAGTTCACATCAGAGTGTGGGACAGGACTTCTGGGAGTCCTTGGCAAAGACCCCACTCCTTGCTGGTCCTCCTTCATGTCTGGTAGCTCTTGATGGAGATAGACTACTTTAGCTGATACATCAATGGGGACGAATCTGTGTTCTCTGGCTTCAAGGACTTCCAGTAATGGCAATTGCAAAAATCTTCCAGATAGCTGGCATCCATTTCATTAGCCTATTTAGAAAGATCAGGCCAGGAGAACTCTGATGTGGGCACTCACCACACATCTCTCTTTATCACTAAACAGGTGATAAAGAGGTTTGACCTTCCCTCCCTTCCTGGTACTCCATACACAAGGGGAGACCTTCCCCTCATGTCTGACAACCAGGTTGTAGACCAGAGCTCATTTGCCAGTTACATTATATAGGAATTTACATTACTGTAGATAAAGGAGCTCCAAGCATCAGTTTGTGTGAGCACTTGGGACCCGTGGGAGACACCTAAAACAAAATCTTAAAAATAAATATTGGCCTGTGGAAGGGACCATGAAAAACAAAATCACTAACTGTAGATATTGTTTAGAAGATGAAAGATGAAGGAAAAGGAACAAAAAGAGATAAACATGTTGTAAATAAAGTTATAAATAAGGAAAACAAAAGAAAGATCCACTTTTCTATTGCGTATATTGGGAGGAGATCTATAGACTAACTGGGTTTAAACACTTTTGCTATTTAAAGAAGTCCTTCCAGAACAGTGGAGTATGGATGTGGCATCACTTCATTCCAAGGACTGGTTGAAATATTCATTTTTCTAAGTATACCCAGATGTGTTAAAATCTGAACACTGATTCATAGTAACCAAACTCACAAGAGATGGATATAAAGCCAGTATGTAATTCGTTTATGATGCTCTCTGTCACTACAGAAACTATGACATTCTCATGCTCACTGAGCTTTGTACTGTCTCCCTATGGACAGAGCTTCATGGAAAGCAATATTATGGATTAGAAAGTTGCTTCCTTAAACGTGGTCATAGGAAGGGAAATTAGTCTTGTGACCTCAAAGGATGGTGTGTTAGTTGAGACTGTCTCCAAGGCAAATTATTAGAAATCAAACTTCAGTTGGCTTAAGCAAAAGTTACCTTATTTGCTCCTGGGACAAGGAGGTCAAAGGGTTCTGACACAGCTGGATCCAGGAGTTGGAACAGTGTCAGCTAGATTCTACTTCTCTGTCATTTAGCATGCAGTTGGGTTGTAGGCTTTATGATGGTACGGAGACATGTCTCTTAAAAAGTCTTGTCCCTTGGCCATTGCTTGGTGAGGATCTGTTGAATACCCAGCGAAAAAGTTCTTGAGCCAAGACACTTTCTTCCCAGGAAGTTCTGGAAAGTAACTTAAATTTTGTCCCTCTGTAGAAACACTGTAGACTTTCTTCAACCTTTTTCATCCTAAGAATCACTTTAAAATATCCATTCCCAGCCCTTTCTCCTGTGGAGCTGATGCAGTGGATTTGGTCAGAGTCAATAACCTGTGCTTTTAACTAAAGGGGAAGGGATTTCTATGTTTAGGAGGGGAGAGTCACTGGTGTGGGTCGACACTGATCAAATTTTAATGTGCGTAAGAATGGTGTGGGTGGGGATCTTGTTAAAACACAGGTTCATTACTTAAAAAACAGAGACTGACAGAGAATGAATTTACGGTTGCTGGTGGAGAAGGGGTAGTTAGGGAGTTTGGGATGGACATGTACACACTGCTGTATTTAAAATAGAAAACCTGGAGAAGGAAATGGCATCCCACTTCAGTACTCTTGCCTGGAAAATCCCATGGATGGAGGAGCCTGGTAGGCTACAGTCTGTGGGATCGCACAGAGTCGGACACAACTGAGTGACTTCACTTTGACTTTTCACTTTCATGCATTGGAGAAGGAAGTGGCAACTCACTCCAGTGTTCTTGCCTGGAGAATCCCAGGGACGGGGGAGCCTGGTGGGCTGCCGTCTGTGGGGTCATGCAGAATCGGACATGACTGAAGCGACAGCAGCAGCAGCAGCATTACATAAACATGCCTTTCACTCAGGAGTACTATCTGGTGGGTTATAGGAAACTCTTCAACTTTGAGAGTACATGCAAAATTTAAAATGATACAAGTAAAAAAAGAAAAAATAGAAAACCAACAGGGGCCTACTGTATAGCACATGGAACTCTGCTCAGTGTTATGTGGCAGCCTGGATGGGAGGGGAGTTTGGGGGAGAATGGATGCCTGTATATGTATGGCTGAGTCCCTTTGCTGTTCACTTGAAACTATGACAACGTTGTTAATCGACTGTACCCCAATACAAAATAAAAAGTTTTAAAAAGTCAATATTAATTGAAAAAATTTTTTGAGTGACTTGTTCTACATTAAAAAGAAATGGAAGTTACCTAACAACAACAGAAAACACAGATTCATATGTGGTAAGTCTTAGATGGGTCAGAAATTCTGCAATTCTAATAGGCTCCTGGGTGATATGAATGCTGCTGATCTGGGGGGCACACATTGGAAACCACTGATCTGCAAACCATTGGTTCTCAACTGGAGTCCGTTGTGCACACCAGAGGACATTAGGCAGTGTCTGGAGACTTTTTTGATGATCACAACTGAGGGAGGCATTCTACTGGCACCTAGTGGGTAGAGCCCAACAGTGCTGCTGAAGATCCTACTATGTGTAGCACAGCCCCCAACCATAGAATTATCCAGTCCCAAATGTGACACGGCTGCTGTTGAGGAAGCCTGCTGTGGAGTGTCTCCTCTGTGTAGCACGTTGCTGTTCTTGGTTAGCTATACTTGCTATACTTGGTTCAGTTCAGTTGCTCAGTTGTGTCCGACTCTTTGCAACCCCATGAATCACAGCACGCCAGGCCTCCCTGTCCATCACCAACTCCCGGAGTTCACTCAGACTCATGTCCATTGAGTCAGTGATGCCATCCAGCCATCTCATTCTCTGTCATCCCCGTCTCCTCCCGCCCCCAATCCTTCCCAGCATCAGAGTCTTTTCCAGTGAGTCAACTCTTCGCATGAGGTGGCCAAAGTATTGCAGTTTCAGCTTTAGCATCAGTCCCTCCAATGAACACCCAGGATTGATCTCCTTTAGAATGGACTGGTTGGATCTCCTTGCAGTCCAAGGGACTCTCAAGAGTCTTCTCCAACACCACAGTTCAAAAGCATCAGTTCTTCGGCGATCAGCTTTCTTCACAGTCCAACTCTAACACCCATACATGACCTCTGGAAAAACCATTGCCTTGACTAGACGGACCTTGGTTGGCAAAGTAATGTCTCTGCTTTTTAATATGCTATCTAGGTTGGTCATAACTTTCCTTCCAAGGAGTAAGCGTCTTTTAATTTCATGGCTGCAATCAGCATCTGCAGTGATTTTGGAGCCCCCAAAAATAAAGTCTGACACTGTTTCCACTGTTTTCCCATCTATTTCCTATGAAGTGATGGGACCAGATGCCATGATCTTTGTTTTCTGAATGTTAAGCATTATTTGCTGCCTCCACAGTCTAGTCTGGTCCCCTCGGGGTTCCCTGATGATTCTTTGTTTGGATTTTAACTATTGTTGAAGTACTTAAATCACATATTGGCCCTGAGAACAATAGCCAGTGTGATCACTCCTTGAGACCTTTCTGTGCCAGGCGTTGTTCAAGGCATATCATGCACAGAGTGTAAGGTACATTTGACCCTTGAACAACACAAGTTTGAACTCTGTGTGTCCACTTGTATGCGGATTTTTTTCAGTAAAGCCATACTACAGCACTGTACAATCCAAGGTTGGTTGAATCCCCAGACGTGGAACCAGAGATATAGAGGGTCAACTGTAAAGTTATACATGGTTTTTCAATTGCATGGGTGGGTTGACGCCTCTACCCCCCACATTGTTCAAGGGTCAACTGTAGATAATATTATTATCCCATTTTCTTAATGTAAAGTCTGAGGCTCTGAGAGGTTAAACAGCTTTCTTGGGTTATTTCTGCAGCTGACCCAAACTGTAAAAAAAAAAGAAAAGAAAAAAATCACAATAATTGTAAAATCATTGGTTATTGCATAAATAGCATGTGAATGTAGTACAAGTCAAAAAACACGTAAAAGCACACACAGAGAAAGAAATCGGTTCCTCCTCTTGCTGCCAGCCACACCTCTCTTTCCCAGAGGCTGTTTGTTCTCAGTTTCTTGGGTGTCCTTTCAGAAAGAGTCTCTGTATCAAAAGATAGATATTAATAATTTACACAGAATGATAGGCTACTGTATTAGTTTCCTAGGGCTGTCATAACAAATCACTTCAGACCGGGTAGCTTGAAACAACAGAAATTTATTGTCTTGCAGCCCAGAAGCTGGGAGTCCGGTTGCTGGTAGAATAAGTTTTTCTGAAGGTTCTGAGGGAGCATGTTCATACCTCTCCACTAGCTTCTGTGGCTGCATCACTCCAATCTTTGCTCTCATCTTCACGTGACCTTCTATGTCTGTATCCACATTTCTCTCTTGTAAAAACATCAGTGTCTTGATTTTAGCCTACCCTAATCCAGTAGGTGTGGTTCTAAGGGAACAACGCATAAGCCGGTTCACATTTCTAACAGCCCTTACACAGCATCACCCTTATTCTGAAGCACAGGGAGGTAAAGTTACTGGCCCAGGATCCCTTAGCCTGCCTGTGGGCAGTCTGGCTCCAGGATATGTGTGCAAACGCGCTTGTCTCTCCTCTGCTGTATTTTGAGTCAGGCTCCTAAATGCTTCGGAGAAGGCAATGGCAAGCCACTCCAGTACTCTTGCCTAGAAAATCCCATGGACAGAGGAGCCTGGTGGGCTACAGTCCATGGGGTCGCTACTAGTCGGACAAGACTGAGCGACTTCACTTTCACTTTTCACTTTCATGCATTGGAGAAGGAAATGGCAACCCACTCCAGTGTTCTTGCCTGGAGAATCCCAGGGATGGCGGAGCCTGGTGGGCTGCCGTCTATGGGGTCGCACAGAGTTGGACACGACTGAAGCGACTTAGCAGCAGCAGCAGCAATCCAGTAGGACCTCATTTTCTGCAAATAAGGTCATATTCCAAGGTACCAGGGATAAGGATTTCAGCACGTTTTTGAGGGGAACACAGTTCAACTGTCAACAACCAACAAGTTTTGCTTTATCTTACTTTTTTTTCATTTAATATGTGTTGGGTGTTGGTCCATGTCTGTAGCTAAAGAGTTGCCCTTTCAGTGGCCATATCAGATTCCACTGTATGAGCATACCATAATCATTTAATAAGTTATCTGTTAGTGGATGTTTAGGTTTGACAAATCTTCTATTTGGTACTCGTTTTTCTTTCCCTCTATTTTTAGAGCATAACCAAGCAAATGGGAAAATAAATTACTCCCCACACATTCACATGTCTTGATTTCTCAATCAGGAATGACCAATAAAAACCTATTCTAGAAAGTCCAGAAATCTCTTTTGTTTCCTAGCATGGAGGAGCACAGTTTCACAAACTCTTGTTGAGTGATGACTGTTATGGTTCACAACCTTTGCTGGACATCACCAGCACCATTTGGGGAACTGCTAAAAATACAGATTGTGCATCGCAGGCAGATTCTTCACTGTCTGAACCACCAGGGAAGCCCACAGATTGTGGGGCCCCACACCAAACCATCTCCCAAGGAAGTATGGCCCTGGGAGGCATATTATTAAGAAACTACCCTGTGGTTCTAGCAGATAATTCAGATAGAGAGCCCCCAAACTGTGTGCCTTTAATTGTGTCTTGTACTGGGAAGCTGGTGATAAATATAGTTCAGTCCTTGACCTCAAGGAGCCTGTGGTTTCTTAAAGAAAACAGAACCTTGAACAGATTGTTATGATCTAAGAAAACACGAGCCATCAGCACACCCCAGGTTGTAGAGGCTGGATGGGATGCAAGGGAGGGAGCTGATGCCTTCGCTGAAAGTTGTAAGGTAACAATGAGCTAAGAGGTAGAAGGGCAATCTGGGCAGAAGATGCAGCATAAGCACAGGCACAGTGCAGAACCACATTTATGTGTGGGGAGAACCTCCAGTGTGTGGGTGTCATGGAAATGCAGTGCAGGAGGTGGGAAGGAAGCATGTGGGTGTAGGGAGGGCAGCCAGTGTTACATCACACTGGCCTTCTGTATCCCTCCTGGTCTGCTGCTGCTGCTGCTAAGTCGCTTCAGTCATATCCGACTCTGCGCGACCCCATAGATGGCAACCCACCAGGCTCTCCCGTCCCTGGGATTCTCCAGGCAAGAGCACTGGAGTGGGTTGCCATTTCCTTCTCCACCTCCTGGTCTACTCATGCCTAAAATGAAGCAGCAAGCTGATACATGATTGGTCCCTAAGGTCCCCTCAGGCAAACTTGCTCACCCAGGAGGGTGAGCCCAGAGGTCTGAGGAGACTGATAAAGTGTGTCTCAGTCATGCTCTTGGCAGCCTGAGCCCTGGGGTGGAGATGGTGACAGAGAAGACCAGAAGCAGCAAACGTTAGGTTGCCATCAATAACAGGAAAGGAGTGAATGGGGGAACAGCATCCCTTACAATCCCATCCTTGTATTTTAAGGAAACTGATGATGCAGAAATTGGTAAGAGGCTGGGGGAAGGTGAAAAGAAACCAGAACCATGGCTATATGGAGGGTAGCCATCTGGAGTCAAGTCTGCCTCATCAAACAATCCCTAATTGTTTTTAATAAGGTACATAAGTTATGTTTGGCTTCCTCTGCTCTGCGTAGTCTCCCTGTTGAGACTGTTTTTTATTTTCTTATGAAACAATAAGGCCAATATAATTAAAGAGCAGTGAACATATTCACTTCCCAGTGACTGGTGCAGGTAATTATGAGTGCCTTCTTGGAGGAAGGGTGGTTGTTTATCTTCTTTGTGTTGCAATTTTAATAAAGAAGGAGATGGCAGGGAAAGATGAGTGCTGGTGAAGTTCCAGTCTTCATTCGTCCTTCCATTTACAGAAAAGAAATGTTCCAGAGCAGACTGGAAGATGGCCAAGATGGAAACACATGTCTGTCTGGCTCGCCGTGCGTACTCATGCCTGGCACAGTCCCTGGTACTTAGAGGGTACTTGGTAAATAACGATTGACTGACCATCATCAAGAGGAGGAGGGACACAAATGTTCTTGGATTGCCAACTCAGCACCGGGCGCTGTAGAAAAATGGTCACGATTGTCCCGTTGGACTTGCTCCTGTAGAATCGGGGACCTTTTGAAAATTGCCAAGGTTGACAAATGGTGACTGAAAAATGGAGAGTTGAGTGTCCTGGGTCAGCATGCTCAGGGTCAGCATCATGATGTAAAGGAGGTAAAAGGATGGTACAAAAATATTTTTAAACAGTCATTTTCAGAGAGAACAAGGGAGCAATACAGCATACAGAAATGAAGGACTGACATTTCCAGACCTAGGAAGAGCTGAAAAAAAATGAACACCTGAAATATAATCCTCACGGACTAGGAGGACCAGTGAAGTAGGGAGGGCAAACAGGAAATCACCTTGCGCAGGATGTGGGGTCACAGGCATTTTCCTTCGGATGATGCTTCTGGAACACATGCTGCTTGTCACATGGTGAAATGCTTCCTGTGTGCTGGAATGTTACGCTTCCTGAGAGCCCTGTGAGACATATTCTAGAAACCACAGTTTACCAATGAGGAAACAGATCCTAGAGGATAAGAAACCGGCCCAAGATCCCACAACAGAGACAAAGTCAAGCTCTAAAACTGAGTTGTTTCCAAAACCTGAGTCCCGATGTCTGCACTTGAATTCAGTTGTTCAGTTCAGTCTCTCAGTCATGTCTGACTGTGACACCATGGACTGCAGCATGCCAGGCTTCCCTGTCCATCACCAACTCCTGGAGCTTACTCAAACTCATGTCCATTGAGTTGGTGATGCCATCCAACCATTTCATTCTCTGTCGTCCCCTTCTCCTCCTGCCTTCAATCTTTCCCAGCATCAGGGTCTTTTCAAATGAGTCAGTTCTTTGCATCAGATGGCATGAAAGTATTGGAATTTCAGCTTCAGCATCAGTCCTTCCAATGAATATTCAGGACTGATTTCCTTTAGGATGGACTGGTTGGATCTCCTTGCAGTCCAAAGGACTCTCAAGAGTCTTCTCCAACACCACAGTTCAAAAGCATCAATTCTTCAGCGCTCAGCTTTCTTTATAGTCCAACTCTCACATCCATACATGACTACTGGAAAAACCACAGCTTTGACTAGATGGACCTTTGTTGGCAAAGTAATGTCTCTGCTTTTTAATATGCTGTCTAGGTTGGTCATAGCTTTTCTTCCAAGGAGCAAGTATTTTGAATGAAATTACATGGCTGCAGTCACCATCTGCAGTGATTTTGGAGCCCCCCCTCCAAAATCAAGTCTGTCACTGTTTCCAAGAGGTGACTGCTTGAGTTGCATTCCATTTTACCTAAACTTCTCACTTCGTCTCAGATGCTGCCACGGTGGTTCCTTATAACTGATTCTGTGCCTCCAACTCATGATTTCCATATTGGCAATACGAAGTCACATGCTATTTTTAATAAAACAGTAGCAGATATCCATACGTGATCATAGTCGTTCAATAGCTTTTATTTTTAGTGCTACGAGGAACTAAGAATGAATGGGACATGGACCCTTGAGAGATGTAATATTTAGCAGCTTAACCAAGGAACTGGGCACAAAGAAGCAAGTCACCTGTGATTATACTGGTAATGATATCATGTTCCTGATGGCCTGCTGTGGGCCTCCACACTGAAACACACTTTCCCTGTGCAGAGAGGTATATAGGCAACAAGCCACAGGAGCTCAGGTGAGGAGCTATGGCGTTGAGCTGGTGGCATCACAGAAGACTTGTCCAAAGAGGTGACACCGAGTGGAAACTGGAAGACTGGTGAGACCCTAGGACAAAGAGGGGATGGACAGGTCATGAGGGGACTGACGAGGGGATTCTGGGTGGGCGCAGGCAGGAGAATGATACCAAAGGGAGGGGCTGGGGAGAGGCTGATGAAGTTGAGCTGCACTCGGTTACCACAAGCTTGAAACGGCAGTCTGAGGAGATTGAGATTCGATAGGTGACATGGAGCTGTTAAAGTCTTTAGCCATCTTTTTTTAGGAACCCAAGGAAATCAGGCTGTTCAGAAATACTCAGTGAATTTGATAAATAGCAAATGGCTCAGAAGAGCCCCGTGTCTCCTGTACCTGCTGGACTGCTTCAGTTAACCGCAATAGGCGCTTACTCCAAATTGGGCTAGACATGAGGAGCTTAACCGATGACAGTAAATTGAGATTCCGGAATAAGGTTGATGACTTAAGGCAGAGCCAGATTGGAAACCCATGCCAGTCTGTGGGGTCCGGGTCATTGTCCATCTTGTGGTTTCTCTCTCTCCTCTGTAGGATTCTTGGGTGGCTTCCCTGGCCCGGCCCAAGCCCTGTCCTCCCAGCAGTATTTGTTACAGGAGTCAATCTCTTTCAACAGAAATGCCATCCCCCTGGAATCCAGCCTCTTGGCCCAGGTAGCCTCACATGCCCGTCTTTGAACCAGTCTCTGAGATTAGAGAGTCACATGGTCTGCTGAGCCAACCCTGAGTGTTGTTTCCACACCTGGTATTAGGAGTGGAGGTAGGCCTACCTGCACCTGGAGGACTGAGAGTGGGGAGGAGTGCTTCTTTAGAAAGCAGAAATCCAGGGTGTCATTACCAGGATGAAGAGGAATACTGGCTTAGCAGATGAAAACAACCCGTGTCTAGGATGGAAGCTCCAAGGGACTCGGCAGAGAAGGTCCTTTGGGAACACATGGTGATGGTCAGTTCTCTGAGGTACATGGATCAGAAGCACCATCCAGGATCCCTGATGGGCTGCTTGCTTGACTCTTGTTGCTGGGCCCCCTGTGGAATTATCGATCGCTAGGGCAAGTCCTTAGAGGGAACTCAACTCTCAGAGTGGGATGGGGAAGTGGAAAGCCAATTGCAGAAAGTAGGAGTTCTGGTTTTTCTCAGGGTTTAGGAGCTGCGAGCCAGAGGAAGCAGTTGATGTAATCACTTCTGTAGTGTTAGGCCTGCAGTTGCCAAATCAGGGTGAAATTTGCATGCCGGTTTTCTATGCAGAATGTTGTTCTCATGCTAATAGAGTTGCTGCAAACACATCTGCCCACCTTATGAATAAATCCTGTATTTCAACCAGTCTCCTGCTGTTTGAGTCTCAGGAACACCCAGGTCTCCTTCTAATGTTGGTACTGATGAGAGAAATGTGAGGGTTTTTTGCTTGACCCAAGATACATTTGAGAGCTGGGACTTTAAGGGTAAAGGGGAAGTCGTTCTTTGTCATGGACTGATCTCGATGAGCAGTTCTTCCTGAACACAGTCTAGAAGTCATCCACACAGGCTGTGGGACCACCAACAACTCTTCAGAGATTCTGGTCTAAAGTGAATCTCCCTATAGATTCATTCCTAGCCTGGCCCTGACTGCTTATAGAGGCGTCTGGGGAATTTTTTTTTTTTTTTTTTAAAGCAGCATTGGAGGTAGGGAAGGAAGGATTGAGAGTTAAGGATTACCAGATGCAATGCCAACTATTATATATGGGGTGGATAAGCAATAAGGTTCTTGCAGATGACACTACCCTTATGGCAGAAAGTGAAGAGGAACTCAGAAGCCTCTTGATGAAAGTGAAAGAGGAGAGTGAAAAGGTTGGCTTGAAGCTCAACATTCAGAAAACAAAGATCATGGCATCTGGTCCCATCACTTCATGGGAAATAGATGGAAAAACAGTGGAAACAGTGTCAGACTTTATTTTTTTTGGCTCCAAAATCACTGCGGATGATGATTGCAGCCATGAAATTAAAAGATGCTTGCTCCTTGGAAGGAAAGTTATGACCAACCTTGATAGTATATTAAAAAGCAGAGACATTACTTTGCCAACCAAGGTCCGTCTAGTCAAGGCAATGGTTTTTCCCGTGGTCATGTATGGATGTGAGAGTTGGAAATGTGAAGAAGGCTGATCGCCGAAGAATCGATGCTTTTGAACTGTGGTGTTGGAGAAGACTCTTGAGAGTCCCTTATACTGCAAGGAGATCCAACCAGTCCATTCTAAAGGAGATCAATCCTGGATGTTCATTGGAGGGACTGATGCTAAAGCTGAAACTGCAATACTTTGGCCACCTCATGCGACGAGTTGACTCACTGGAAAAGACTCTGATGCTGGGAAAGGTTGGGGGCGGGAGGAGAAGGGGACGACGGAGAATGAGATGGCTGGATGGCATCACCGACTCTGTGGACATGAGTTTGAGTGTACTCCGGGAGTTGGTGATGGACAGGGAGGCCTGGCGTGCTGTGATTCATGGGGTCGCGGAGAGTCGGACACGACTGAGCGACTGATCTGATCTGATCTGATATAGTATAGAGAAATATATTCACTATCCTGTGATAAACCTTAATGGAAAAGAATATGAATAAGAATATATATATATGTATATGTATAACTGAGTCCATTTCCTGTACAGAAGAAATTAAATAACATTGTAAATCGTTATGCTTCAGTAAAATAAAAAAACAAAAACATACCAAAGCCTAGGCTACCATTAAATCTAGTACTTCGGTTAGATAGTCCATCTGTCTTGGGCCTCAGTTTTCTGATCTATAAAACTGATAGGCCTTGGCTACATAATTCCTGTTGGCACAGGCTGGGTAAGTGCTCTGAGACTAGAATTTATTAAATATAGCTAACCCATCTGGAGGAGCCCACAAAGTAACAGTGCTCAGTAATTGAGCATCAAGTCTGTGGATCTTCCTCAATTTCTGGTGGGATTGTGTCTCAGTAAACCCACCACAAATTGAAAATACTGTAAGGTGAAAATGGATTTAATACACCTCACTTACCCAACATCACAGCTTAGTCTAGTATACCATAAAAGTGCACAGAACACTTAAGTTAGTCTACTGTTGGGCAAAATCGTCTAACACAGAGCCTATTTTATACTTGTGTTGAATATCATGTAATTTATTGGATACAGTATCAGAAGTGAAAAACAGAATGGTCATTTGGGTACAGATGAATGGTATCGATTGTTTACCCTCATGATCACGTGGCTCACCAAGAGCTGTGGCCCCTGCCTGTGCCCAGTATCACGAAAGATTATTGCTAGCCCAGAAAAAAGGCCAAAATTCAGAATTCTGTTTCTACTGAATTGAATACCACTTTTGCACCATCAGTCCAGTTCAGTCGCTCATTCGTGTCCTACTTTTTGTTGCCCCCATTGACTGCAGCATGCCAGGCTTCCCTGTCCTGCACCATAGTAAAGTCAAAAATCATTAAGTGGAACCATCATTAAGTTGGGAGAGTCTGTAATTCAAATTCAAACCTGAAATCAGAAGTTCTCTCCTGAGAGTGATTTTACTACCAGGAGATACTCGACAACTCTGGAGGCTTTCTCGGTTACCATGGATGCAGTGCTCTGGGACTCTAGGGTGGAGAGGCCAAGGATGCTTCCTGAAGCAGGGAGTATTAATATATCCCCTACCCTGAACGTAAGCCACTGTGCTTTTCTTGTATTGTCGAGGTTGAGAAACTTTGCCTTTGGGAGTTCAAATCTGTCTTCCACAGTCAGAAGCCCCACCTGAGTGCCGTGACATCATCAGTCTAATCCTCTAGGTTCACACCTGCTTGGTTCAACTGAGAAGCTGCTGGAAGCTGTTTTTCCTGATACTCATAAACTAGCTACATATTTTCTGGTTTTTCATTTTGACTTTCTCTTGATATATGAACCACTTTCTATACTGTGACACATGGTTACCAAAGCTTTTTTCCCCTTCTTCCCTCTTGTGTTTCTTCACACCACACCAGTTTGAAGTGGGGGCGAGAGGGACATCTGTTTGGGCCTGAGCCTCTGGAGGAGGCCCTAAAAATGTCTTAAGAAGAACTGAGTTGAAGACCAAAGAGGCGGTTATGTGTGGAGGCCCTGGCCAGCCCTCTCAGCTCCAGAAAGATGATGCTAAAAGAAGCGCTAAGTGCTCCCATCTTGTGTTTATACTATTCCTATTTCACAAAGTGGAAAAAAAAAAAATTAAGAGGTGCTCGCCAGCCTTTAGGAGTTGGAGATTTTTTGTAATTTTTCAGAGCCAATCGGGCAACCAGAGGACTTTGGCATTTATGAGATGAACACAATGTACCTTAGATATGTTGGTGTTTGAGGTACCAAACTTTATTTTATGGAAGGTTTTCCCATTTTCCCTAGTTGATGAACCATTCGTGCATGACTTATCTTGAGTTTGGTTTGACAAAGTGAGTGTTGCTAGAAAAGGAGGGAAGAAGAAAACTAATCGATAACACAATGGGCTCAATCTAAAAATGACCTATCTCCTAGCCTGTGATTCTAGGAGGGTTGCATCTCTAAAAAGAAGTGGTGAGATCATGACTTTGGTTTAAATGCACTTTGGAAAGATTACATAAAGAGACTTTCTCTAATGGATAAATAGGAGCAACTTAGAATTTTAGTCTCATGACTATTCAAGGAAAAGGATTCTCTAACAAGAAGTGTGTATGCTAAATCAAGGTCTCTATGGAGAGCTTGTTATATAAAATAACTGTAAAATTTTGAAGAACTTAGAAGGAATATAGTTGCCATAGACCATTTTGAAATCAAGACACACTTGTGAAAATTGGTTTCATCATTTTTAGGGTAACGTATAATCTTCACATGGAAAGGTACATTTATAGTATAACTTGACTTTGCTGTCATGGAGGAGGGAAGGAAGCAATTTGGCCAGAAAGGTCAAATTTCCTACATGCTGAGGTTGTTCTAGATGATCAAGTGGTGATTCCAACTTGTTCATTTCCTTGAAGCAACTAACCAATCAAGATATCTCCTGTCCTCTCTGACAAAACACAGAGGCATCGAGCCAGGTGAGCCCATCTCAGGAAGCACTGGCTTTTTTTTTCTCGCTTGTCTTAAAAAATTTTATTGAAGCTTAGTTGACATTGTTGTGCTAATTTCTTCTGTATAGAAAAGAAACTATTATACATATATGTTCTTTTTCATTTTCTTTTCCGTTATGGTTTGTCATAGGATATTGAATACAGTTCCCTGTCGTATACAATAGGACCTTGTTTATACATCCTATATACAGTAGTTTGCCTCTGCTAATCCCAAACTCCTGCTCCTTCACTCACTCCTTCACTCCTCCTCCCCCTTGGCAACCACAGTTCTGTTCTCTGTATCTGTGAGTCTCTTTTTGTTTCATAGATGTTGGTTTGTGTTGTATTTTAGACTCCACATATAAATGATGCCGTATAGGATTTGTCTTTCTCTGACTGACTTCACTTAGTGTTATAATCTAGAGTTCCATCCATAATGCTACAAACGTGGCATGATTTTATTCTTTTAATGGCTGAGTAATATTCCATCGTTCTGTTCCATTCCAACACACACACTGTGGCATCTCTCTCTGTCTGTATATATAGGTTTATATATATATATATCACATCTTTGTCCATTTCTTTGTCAGTAGATGTTTAGGTTGTTTCCATGTCTTGTTATCTTGGCTACTGTAAATAGTTCTGTTATAAACATAGGGATGCATGTATCTTTTTGAATTATAGTTTTTACTTGGGTAGGTATGCCCAGGAGTGGGATTGCTGGATCATATGGCAACTCTATTTTTAATTTTTTGAGAAACTTCCATGCTATTTTCCATAGTGGCTGCACCAATTTACATTCCTACCAACAGTGTAAGCAGATTTCCTTTTTTTCACGCTCTCTCCAGCATTTGTTATTTGTGGACTTTTTACTGATGGCCATTCTTACTTGTGTGAGGTGGTGGCTCATTGCTGTTTTGATTTGCATTTTTCTAATAATTAGTGATGTTGAGCATCTTTTCATGTGTCTGTTGGCCATGTACCTAATGGCCATCTGTATGTTTTCATTGGAGAAATGTCTGTTTAGGTCTTCTGCCCAATTTTTTTTTACTGGCTTGGTTTATTTTTGTTATTGTTGTTATTGACTTGTCTGAGCTATTTGTATATTTTGGAGATTAAGCCCTTGTTGGTTTATTTGTTTGCAGATATTTTCTCCCATTTCATAGCACTGACTCTATCAATGGATTTCTTTCTGTGAGTGCTCTTAACCAAAATTTTCTGATAAAACTCCAGTTTTGAAGGTATCTTGTCCAACATCCTTGCAGTTTCCAAGTCAGATGTTTTATAAGTGACATCTGTCTTGTTCAGTTTGCATAAGCAAATGACTTGTCTCAGATTGGTAACAATATTTGCTTAAGTATTTGAGAGGGAATTTCTCCTTTGAAACATCAGAGTCCCAAAATTATGTTCCTTATCAAAAAAAAGTCTTTTTTAAAAAAAAAAAAACAAACCAACTTTTGTACTGGGGTATAGCCAATTATTATGAACCTAGACAGTGTGTTGAAAAGCAGAGCCATTACTCTGTCGACAAAGGTCTGATAGTCAAGGCTATGATCTTCCCAGTGGTCATGTATGATTGTGAGAGCTGGGCTGTAAAGAAGGCAGAATGCCAAAGAATTGATGCCTTCCAACTGTGGTGCTGGAGAAGACTCCTGAGTGTTCCCTGGACAGCAGGGAGATCAATCCAGTCAATCTTAAAGGAGATCAACACTGAATATTCACTCTTAGGACTGATACTGAAGCTGAAGCTCCAGGATTTTGGTCATCTGATGTAAGCAGACAACTCACTGGAAAAGTTCCTGATGCTGGGAAAGATTGAAGGCAGAAGGCGAAGAGGGTGTCAGAGGATGAGATGGCTGGATGGCATCACCAATGCAATGAACATGAACTTGGGGCAAATTCTGGGAGATGGTGAGGGACAGGGAGGCTTGTGTGATGCAGTCCACGGGGTTGCAACGAGTCGGACATGACTGGGTGACTGAACAACTGCGGCAGTAATAGTTATAGTTTCAGATATGCAGTTGACACTATCCTTATGGCAGAAAGTGAAGAGGAACTAAAGAGCTTCTTGATGAAGGTGAAAGAGGAGAGTGAAAAAGCTTAAAACTCCAACATTCAAAAAAACTAAGATTGTGGCATCCGGTCCCATCACTTCATGGCAAATAGTTGGAGAAACAATGGAAACGGTGACGGTGATTTTGGGCTCCAAAATCACTACAGATGGTGACTACAGCCATGAAATTAAAAGACACTTGCTCCTTGGAAGAAAAGCTATGGCAAACCTAGACAGCATATTAAAAAGCAGAGACATTACTTTTCTGGCAAAGTTTCATCTAGTCAAAGCTATGGTTTTTCCAGTAGTCATGTATGGATGTGAAAGCTGAACAATAAAAAAGGCTGAACTCTGAGGAATTGATGCCTTTGAACTGTGGTGTTGGAAAAGACTCTTGAGAATCCCTTGGATTGCATGGAGATCAAACCAGTCAATGCTAAAGGAAATCAAGCTTGAATATTCATTGGAAAGATTGATGCTGAAGTTGAAGCTGCAATACTTTGGCCACCTGATGCGAAGAGCCAACTCATTGGAAAAGACCCTGATGCTGAGAAAGACTGAAGGCAGGATGAGAAGGGGACAACAGAAAATGGTATGGTTGGATGACATCACCGATTCAATGGACATGAGTTTGAGCAAACTCTGGGAGATAGTGGAAGACAGGGAAGCCTGGTGTGTTGCAGTCCATGGGGTCGCAAAGAGTCAGAAATGACTGAGCAACTGAACAACAACATAACCAATTAAAAGTCTTGTGATAATTCCAGCGAAGGGACTCAGTGATACATATACATGTGTCCTATCAAAGAAAGTCTTAAAACAGAGATAGGAAAGTTGTCACCAATAAGCCAGACTTTGCCAGAGATGTCTGTAATCAGCTTGCCTCATGTTCAGCTTTTTTAAAAATTGTGTCAGTATTTAAAACCCAAGATATTTCATGCAACAAGTTGGAAGTTTCTGACTCTATTAATAAAGTAGAAGGCCTGGTGTTTAAGCCCTCCATCCATGATGGGAAGGAGCTGGACAGCAGCTCCCTTGAAGTGGTCATGGTCTGTCCAACATGCCACATAGTCCCCACCCTTCTCTGTTGTTTTCCCAATGCACTGCTTGTTGTCCTTGTCGTCTTTAGACTGGCCCACTTTTCTCATTGCTCTTATCTGCCTGGTTTATCTGTATACTTGCATTTCAACCACCACCACAAGGGAAAAGATAAAGGTGTTGATTGATCGTGAGAGGGTATTTTCATAACAGTTTTGGAAAGTAAAGGCAGAATGATAAATTCTGTCTGTAATTTATGTTTGATTTTTTAAAAGTACAATGACTTGTCCATTATTGGACAGTAAAAGATAATTTGCATCTAGCACAGCTTCCATTGAAAGATACATATCACTTAGCCATTTGATGCCAAGATGATGTGAGCAGAGCTGGCTCTAGACTGAAGTGTAGAGTGTGCCCAAGTGGCTTTGAATTGCCTCCAGCCAACCTCTTCCTCATGTTCCCTCCTTCCCACTTTAGTAACTCTGTGTCCTTACTACTTAATCCACCCACCTTAGATGTAGCTGTTTTTAATGATCTTTCTCTAAATTTAAACGACACCATTAGAGAAAGATTTTTTACTGAAAGATATCTAATGATACCATTCCTACTAAGAGGGAGAAAACTTAAATTATTTCCTGTTGCTTCTATCCAAGGATATTAGTATTTCAGTTCAAAGGAGAAACTTGAAACTTATTGAGTATACAGTTATAGAATTTGGGGACTGGACAGAGATTAAGGACCCTTGGCCAAGGTGTTTCTGCTGCTGCTGCTGCGTCACTTCAGTCGTGTCCGACTCTGTGTGACCCCATAGACAGAAGCCCACCAGGGTCCCCCGTCCCTGGGATTCTCCAGGCAAGAACACTGGAGTGGGTCCCTTCAAATACATGAAATCAACCACTTATTCCTGAAGTTAACCCTAAGTGTTACTTGAGTCAAAACCTAGATTCATATTTGACTAGTGTAGATTAATTACAGTGCATCTGCCTTGGGTCTTTGTCAGGCTTTACCTTGACCAGTGTGTGTGTGCTCAGTCACTCAGTAGTGTCTGACTTTTTTGTGACCCTATGGGCTGTAGCCTACCAAGCTCCTCTGTCCATGGAACGTTCCAGGCAAGAATACTGGAGGGGATTGCCATTTTCTACTCCAGGGGATCTTCCCAACCCAGGAATCAAACTTGCATCCCTTGTGTTTCCTGCAGGTGGATTCTTTAAGATTTAGGATTCTTCACCACTAGCGCCACCTGGGAAGCTCTCCCTTGATCAGTAGTGATAGTAAAAGCTTAGGTTTTCTTCTCTGTAGCGTAGGAGGGTTGCGTTAGATACAGCATTACAAATTAAGGGTACTGGTGCCACTCATCTCGGCTCACTTGCTCATGTACCAGGCTTACTCTCAGATTACACCAGCTTTTCATCACAGACCTCCAGCCAGTCAATACCAGTTTATCAGAATTGGTGACTGTGGCGGAGCCAGTGTTACACTCCCGGGAGATAAATACAGAGGTCCCTGTCTGTTCTCCCATTCCATGAGTTCGAGGACCATGTGTGGGTCAACATTGAATATTCAGTAGGCAAAAAAGAATCATTGAACATGTGGCTCCTTTTACAGTCTGGAGAAGTTAAACCAATGCTTTCCCCTGAACACTGAAGAGGGATCTCTCATCTCACGCAGGTTCTCACCTGACAAAGTGGTCAGGTCGTTTAGATGAGGTTATGCTCTCAGGTTGCACATTTAAGACAGGCAGTTTCTGAAATCACAACCTAACAAAATTGGGTAGAAACAAAGAGCTGTTTCTACTTCAGATTCTTTTTAAGACTAACGTGAATTGTATGGGACAGAGATTGTCACAGGAGACACCAGAGAGGCCAAATCTTCAGCTGCTGCTCAGTTTTTTACCTTTGAGTTTCAGAGTAAATGAATTGAGGGGACATGGAGCTGGGGGTTGGATCTGTGACAAAGCACACGTCCACGAGTAGCAACTGAGCTGAAATCTGACACCCAGAGCCTCCGTTCTCCTGTTACTCATCCAGATGTTTCTCCTCAGGATCAGGGGCGGTCTCTCACAGACAGCGTTTTCAGCTATCAGAGGCACTACTGGGTTTTCCTGAGAGCATTTTAAGCTAGACATTCCCAGCTCTGTTTGGATTTCTCATATAATTCATTTGTAATAATTGTTGGGTCCTGTCTTTTAATTGCTCAAAATGCTGCAGAAGCTTCTGTCTCTCTCACAGTGAAGCCAAAGGCTTTTCCAGTGGCCCACGATGTGCTATGTGATCTGGCTGTCACCTCTGTCTTAACCTTGGCTGCCCTTTTTCTTTTTTAATATATTTATTTTGACTTTTTAATTTTACTCGTTTTTGAATTTTCTGGAATAGAATTGTTATTTTTAATTTTTATTGAAGTATAGTTGATTTATAATGTATTAATGTCTGCTGTACAGTAAAATTATTAAATTATAGATATCTATGGAAAGTGAAGAGGAACCAAAAAGCCTCTTGATGACAGTGAAAGAGGAGAGTGAAAAGGTTGGCTTGAAGCTCAACATTCAGAAAACAAAGATCATGGCATCTGGTCCCATCACTTCATGGGAAATAGATGGAAAAACAGTGGAAACAGTGTCAGACTTTATTTTTTGGGGCTCCAAAATCACTGCAGATACTGTTCGCAGCCATGAAATTAAAAGCCGCTTGCTCCTTGGAAGGAAAGTTATGACCAACCTTGATAGTATATTAAAAAGCAGAGACATTACTTTGCCAACCAAGGTCCGTCTAGTCAAGGCAATGGTTTTTCCCGTGGTCTTGTATGGATGTGAGAGTTGGACTGTGAAGAAAGCTGATCGCCGAAGAATGGATGCTTTTGAACTGTGGTGTTGGAGAAGACTCTTGAGAGTCCCTTGGACTGCAGGAAGATCCAACCAGTCCATTCTAAGGGAGATCAATCCTGGGTGTTCATTGGAAGGACTGATGCTAAAGCTGAAACTGCAATACTTTGGCCACCTCATGCAACGAGTTGACTCACTGGAAAGGACTCTGATGCTGGGAAAGGTTGGGGGTAGGAGGAGAAGTGGACGACAGAGAATGAGATGGCTGGATGGCATCACCGACTTGATGGACATGAGTTTGAGTGTACTCCGGGATTTGGTGATGGACAGGGAGGCCTGGCGTGCTGTGATTCATGGGGTCGTGGAGAGTCAGACACGACTGAGCGACTGAACTGAACTGATATACACATTTTTAAATATTCTTTTCCGTTATGGTTTATCATAGGATATTGAGTATAGTTCCTGTGTTATACAGTAGGACCTTGTTGTTCATCCATTCTGTATATAACACCATACGTCTACTAACCCCAGCTCCCACTTACTTTTAAAATTTTTAAATTATTGTTTTATTACTATTACAACTATAAGTATTCAGTATACTTTTAATTGAAGTGTAGTTGCTATACAGTATTATATGTTACAGGTGTGCAATATAATGATTCACAATTTTTGAAGGTTATTATGAAATAGTGACCATGTTCCCCATGTTGTACATCTTTTTGGCTTACTTTCTGCTGACTGTTTTGTACCTATTATTCTCTTACCCCTGTATTGCCCCTGCCCCCTTCCCTCTCCCAGCTGGTAACCATGAGTTTGTTCTCTCGATCTGTGAGTCTGCTGCTTTTTTGTTAGATTCACTAGGTTATTGTATTTTTCTTGTTCCTTCTGCTTCAGCCATATGCACCTGTTGGCTGTGCCTCTAACATAGCAGACCTTCCCCAGGACCTTTGTACTTGCTGATCTCTCTGCCTTGAACATTCTTTCCCAGGTATTTTCATGGATTATTTCCTTGACTAGTTCAGTGAGGCTTTCTTTGTCCACACCAGTCAAATATCTTATGTTCCCCTCCCAGTGTATGTTTTTCCCATTATTACTTTGTATCATAGTATAGATTTTCCCTTTGTCTTCTTAGTTCTCTGGCTCTCCTACCTCAATGTAAGGTTCATTAGTGCAGGGATATTTTTGGATGGCTTGCTGCTCTATTTATGGCAGCTAGAACAGTGACTGACACTTAATAGGAGGCCAATAAATACTTTCAGAATGAATGAATGTTTTCACATCCTTTCAGTACCTTTCTCACTGATTTTTATTAACTTTTTTAAGTTGTAAGCAACAGAAAGTCAAAGCTATGGTTTTTCCAGTAGTCATGTATGGATGTGAGAGTTGGACTATAAAGAAAGCTGAGCACCGAAGAGTGGATGCTTTTGTACTGTGGTGTTGGAGAAGACTTTTGAGAGTCCTTTGGACTGCATGGAGATCCAACCAGTTCATCCTAAAGGAAATCAGTCCTGAATTTTCATTGGAAGGACTGATGCTGAAGCTGAAACTCCAACACTTTGGCTACCTGATGCGAAGAACTGACTCATTTGAAAAGACCCTGATGCTGGAAAAGATTGAAGGTGGGAGGAGAAGGGGATAACAGAAATGAGATGGTTGGATGGCATCACCGACTCAATGGACATTAATTTGAGTAAGCTTTGAGAGTTGGTGATGGACAGGGAGGCCTGGCATGCTTCAGTCCTTGGGGGTGCAAAGAGTCGGACACGACTGAGCAACTGAACAGAACAGAAGCAACAGAAACCTAATTCATACCAGTACCATACTGTCTTGATGACTGTGGCTTTGTAGTAGAGCCTGATATCCGGCTGGTTGATTCCCCCAGTTCCATTCTTCTTCCTCAAGATTGCTTTGGCTATTCGAGGTTTTTTGTGTTTCCATACAAATTGTGAGATTATTTGTTCTAGCTCTGTGAAAAATATCGTTGGTAGCTTGATAGGGATTGCATTGAATGTATAAATTACTTTGGGTAGTATACTCATTTAGGGCTTCCCTGGTGGCTCAGAGGTTAACGCGTCTGCCTCCAATGCGGGGGACCAGGGTTCGATCATTGGGTCGGGAAGATCCCCTGGAGAAGGAAATGGTAACCCACTCCAGTATTCTTGCCTGGAGAATCCCATGGATGGAGAAGCCTGGTAGGCTGTAGTCCATGGGGTCGCAAAGAGTTGGACACAACTGAGCAACTGAACAGAACATAACAGAACAGTATACTCATTTGACAATATTTATTCTTCCAATCCACGAACACGGTATATTTCTCCATCTATTAGTGTCCCCTTTGATTTCTTTCACCGGTGTTTTATAGTTTTCTATGTACAGGTCTTTTGTTTCTTTCAGTAGATATATTCCTAAGTATTCCACGCAAACAGAGACCAAAAGAAAGCAGGAGTAGCAATACTCATATCAGATAAAATAGACTTTAAAACAAAGGCTGTGAAAAGAGACAAAGAAGGAAACTACATAATGATCAAAGGATCAATCCAAGAAGAAGATATAACAATTATAAATATTTATGCATAGGAGCACCGCAATATGTAAGACAATTACTAACAAATATGAAAGGGGAAATTAACAACAACGCAATAATAGTGGGAGACTTTAATACCCCACTTACACCTATGGACAGATCAACTAAACCGAAAATTACAAGGAAACACAAACTTTAAATGATACAATAGACTAGTTAGACCTAATAGATCTCTATAGGACATTTCACCCCAAAACAATGAATTTCACCTTTTTCTCAAGTGCACACGGAACATTTTCCAGGCTAGATCACATCCTGGGCCATAAATCTAGCCTTAGTAAATTCAAAAAAATTGAAATCATTCCAAGCATCTTTTCTGACCACCATGCAGTAAGATTAGATCTCAATTACGGGAGAAAAACTATTAAAAATGCCAACATATGGAGGCTGAACAACACGCTGCTGAATAACGAACAAATCATAGAAGAAATCAAAAGAGAAATTAAAATATGCATAGAAATGAATGAAAATGAAAACACAACAACCCAAAACCTCTGGGACACTGTAAAAGCAGTGCTAAGGGGAAGGTTCAAAGCAGTGTTAAGGGGAAGGCACACCTCAAGAAACAAGAAAAAAGTCAACTAAATAACCTAACTCTACACCTAAAGCAACTAGAAAAGGAAGAAATGAAGAACCCCAGGGTTAGTAGAAGGAAAGAAATCTTAAAAATTAGGGCAGAAATAAATGCAAAAGAAACAAAAGAGACCATAGCAAAAATCAACAAAGCCAAAAGCTGGTTCTTTGAGAGGGTAAATAAAATTGACAAACCATTAGCCAGACTCATTAAGAAACAAAGGGAGAAGAACCAAATCAATAAAATTAGAAATGAAAATGGAGAGATCACAACTGACAACACAGAAATACAAAGGATCATTAGAGAATACTATCAGCAATTATATGGCAATAAAATGGACAACTTGGAAGAAATGGACAGATTCTTAGAAAAGTACAACTTTCCCAAACTGAACCAGGAAGAAATAGAAAATCTTAATAGACCTATCACAAGCAAGGAAATAGAAGCTGTAATCAAAATCTTCCAGCAAACCCAGGTCCAGATGGCTTCACAGCTGAATTTTACCAAAAATTTAGAGAAGAGCTAACACCTATTCTACTCAAACTCTTCCAGAAAATTGCTGAGGAAGGGAAACTTCCAGACTCATTCTATGAGGCCACCATTACCCTAATCCCAAAACCTGGTAAAGATCCCACAAAAAAAGAAAACTATAGGCCAATATCACTGATGAACATAGATGCAAAAATCCTTAACAAAATTCTAGCAATCAGAGTCCAACAACACATTAAGAAGATTGTACATCATGACCAAGTGGGCTTTATCCCAGGAATGTAAGGATTCTTCAATATCCGCAAATCAATCAGTGTAATACACCACATTAACAAACTGAAAAATAAAAATCATATGAGTATCTTAATAGATGCAGAGAAAGCCTTCGACAAAATTCAACATCCGTTTATGATAAAAACCCTCCAGAAAGTGGGAATAGAAGGGACATACCTCAACATAATTAAAGCTATATATGACAAACCCACAGCAGACATTATCCTCAATGGTGAAAAACTGAAAGCATTTCCCCTAAAGTCAGGAACAAGACAAGGGTGCCCACTCTCACCATTACTATTCAACATAGTTCTGGAAGTTTTGGCCACGGCAATCAGAGCAGAAAAAGACATAAAAGGAATCCAAATTGGAAAAGAAGAAGTAAAACTTTCACTGTTCGCTGATGACATGATCCTCCACACAGACAACTCAAAGACTCTACCAGAAAACTACTAGAGCTAATCAATGAATACAGTATAGTTGCAGGATATAAAATCAACAGAGAGAAATCCCTTGCATTCCTATACACTAATAATGAGAAAATAGAGAAATTAAGGAAACTATTCCATTCACTGTTGCAACGAAAAGAATAATTCATTCCAGTTTTAAACAAAAATAGGAATTGATGGGCTTCTATAAGTAAGGCATGATAAAGACGTTGATTTTCCTCCTACTGTGGATAGGCTTTCTCCATGGAGTATGGATGATATTTGCCAGCAGCTCTAAGCGTCTACCTCTGGAATTTGTATCCAGAAGAATGAAGAGCCCATCTTCTAGCCAAAAAGAATGGTGTGTGGACTTGTATAGATTGACTCAGCCAGACCACAAGCATCCTTGGACCAATCCCTTTGGCCAGTGAAGCCTGAAGAAATATGATGAGCCCATCCTGGGCCACGGGCTTCCCCTTATAGCCTGGAAGTTAGGGCTGTTTACAAAAGCATAGAAGAAAGTTGTGGCATAAATATACTTACTTGGGAATTGTGAACCAGGCACCCGTGGATGTCAGCCATGTCACTCTTCATAACTTGGTCTAATTTGTCTACCTCCCTCCTATAACACCCCAACATAGCCTTCCAGAAATGGGCTTAAGCATTCATTCTGTGTATACATGGTTTCCAAAGTGTGGTATACACACCCCACGATATATACAGTATAAACCATTGAGGTGTAGAGTGAAAATATTAGAACTTCTCTTATTCATATTTAATCTCTGTAAAATACTCGTTTTATGCATGGTTTTTATAATGCTCAAATCAGCAGTTAGTAGTAGTACTATTTAATGCTTAGTAGTAGTTAGTAGTACATTGATAAAGTAGTTCAAGTTCATATATATATATTTACATATATAATTTATAAATAAGTAAAACCCCATACATTTGGCACACTCATACTCAATAAGATACAATGATACTTTTTTTTTTTAATGGAGCCTGAGATCACAGTATTTTTTCTTAAAGGATACAGTTTACTACTTTAAAAGCTTCATCTTAAAAGAAATTAGGTAATTTTATCTCCAGATACTTTTTAAATGTTGCCAATTTTCTGCAGTAATGTGTCATCCAAACACCTGACAACAAGAGTGCAGAATATAGGTTGATTGTTTCCTTTTGGTTCTCAGGGATAATACTTTTATGATTTTTCTCCAAGTTTGAATGATGACATTATAGACAGTATTTTCCAGGTTAACACTAGGTCTCTGATATACTTGAAATCCAGAAATATTTTTAAAGAAGGCAAATATAATTATGTAGTGAAAGAAAAGTTGTGGGGTAAGGAGAAAACTGATTAAGAAAAAAAGAAGGACAACCAATGAAGGCCCAAAGCAGAAAGCAAGAAATTGTTCCAGAAGGATGGAGAAGGTAGTTAGAGAACAAACCCGTATTCAAGTCAGGAATATCTTCTGAATTATTGAAATCTGAATGACTCTCATATTCTATTAAAGAGGAAAAATGGTATTGGAATAAATATTAAAAGGAGTCAAAATCTAGGAGACATTAATCTTGTCTGAACATTATTAGCTTCCTTCAGTGTACGTATCTGTCCATCCTTTCCCACAAACTCTTATATTAACCCCCCACCCTACTGGTGCTTTCTCCAGAGTAAATACCAGTAGGATTCTGGTTAGAAAAATGTGGCTGTTTCTATAGCACAGCAGGATCATAGAGTGAAAAGTGAGAAGTTAAGCTAATAATTTACTAAGTTGATATTGTTTGTGTTTAGTCATTGAGTTGTGTCCAATTCAGTGATCCCATGTACTGTAGCCTGCCAGGCTCCCCTGTCCATGGGATTCTCCAGGCAAGAATACTGGAGTGGGTTGCCATTTCCTTCTTCAGGTGATCTTCCCGACCCAGGAGTCAAACCTGTGTCTCCTGCATTGGCAGGTGGATTCCTTACCATTGAGCCGTCAGAGAGGCCCAAGTTGATATTAGTTGTTCTAATTTCATTTGGTTCCAGGCCTATATTTGAGATTGAAAATAGATGAGACCTAGTTCCTGTCTTCAGACAGCTGACAACATTGGGCTGGAACATAATAGCTTCATGAGATGCTGAGTTTTCCCCCCAGAAAAACAGAAAAAGAGCCAGAGGTCAGTGGTGAGGGGCTGGGGGCAGTGAAAAAAATCTGCCTGGGAGCGTCAGGGAAGATGACATGTGAATAAGGCCTTAGAGGATGTAAAGGATGGTTTCAGATGAAAGAGGCAGGAAAGTAAGGACGACTGTGTCTCATTGGAGGAGATGTTAAGAGGCCAGTGTAGGAGGAGAATGGAGGTAGAGTCTGGCCTTTCTCATAGATGGTGGCACGTCATTAGAGGATATTTTAACTTTTTAAAGTAAAAGATTGACATGTACTGGTCTAGTGACTGTTCAGAGGACAAATTGAAGCTGGGAGCAGGGTAACCATTTAGGAAGCTACAAAAATAATCCAGATCACAACTCTTAAAGAGTAGAACTGGGGAAGTCAGTGGGAGGGAGGAAGGGCTGTCATTTGGTTTTGTTTTATTTTGATGGTAGGGGTGAAGATGATGACGGGTTTGATTTATTTTTTATTAGTTGGGCTTCCCTGGTGGCTCAGCAGTAAAGAATCTGCCTGCAGTGCAGGAGTCACAGGAGACATGGGTTCGATCCCTGGGTCGGGAAGATCCCCTGGAGGAGGAAATGGCAGCCCACTCCAGTATTCTTGCCTGGAGAATCCCTATGGACAGAGGAGCCTGGGGGGCAACAGTCAATGGGGTTGCAAAGAGTTGAATATGACTGAAGCAACTTAGCATGACATCATTTCAGTAGTCATAAACCATAAGTTTGACTTTTGAGGAGTTATATCATTCCATGAGTTTCAACACATTTATTTATACATTCATGTAACCACCACCACTATCAGGATACATAATAGCTCCATCACCCTCAAACCATCTCTTGCATTGTCTCTGTAGTCCAGTCTCCTCCCTGCTCTCACCAACTCCTAACCCTTGGCAACTAGTGACCTGTTCACCTTTCCTGTATTTTTGTCTTTTCCGAAATGTCGGGTAAAATAATCATATATTATGTAACTTTTGAGGTTGATTCTTGCACTCAGCGTTCATCCCAAACATGTGCATCAGTTGTTTGTTGGCTTTCATTAATGAGCAGTATTCTAGGGATGGATGTACCACAGGCAGTCTGGCCATTCACTTTTGAAGGATATTTCGATTGCTTTCAGTTTGGGGGAGTTGTGACTAGAGCTGTTATATATATTTATTTTCCCTCTGAGCAGAGATGTAGTTTTTCTCATTATTTTAAAAAGGAGAGGTAAAATATGCATAGAGTAAAATGTCACCATTTTCAATAAAAACATTTCACTAAATGTACAGTTCAGGGACATTAAAAGCATCTTTGTGTAGGTCTTTATGTGAACATATGTTTTCATTTATCTAGGGTGAGGAAGCAGGAGTGAGATCACGCAGCCATTTGAGTAAGTATATGTTTAAATTGATAAGAAACTGTTAAACTCTTTTCCACAGTGGTTGTACCATTCTGCATTCCTACCATCAGTGGATGAGAGTTTTAGTTGCTTCATATTCTTGCCAGGAGTTGGTACTGGGGATTTTTTTCCCCAACCTAATAGGGTGTAGTGATATCTCATTGTGGTTTTAATTTGCATGTCTTTAATTGCTGATAATCTTGAGAACCTTTTCATGTTGTTACTTTTGTCAAGTGTTTGTGAAGTGTCTCTTCAAATCTTTTGCACACTTTAAGATTGGATTTTAAAGTTTAAAATTTGTGCTTCTTATGTTGATCTTTTTTCAGAGGTGTTTATATATTTTGTATATAAGTCATTCAGTGGATATATGATTTCCAAATATTTTCTCCCAGCTAGTAGCTTGACTTTTCATTTATTTTGCTTAGGAAAAGTTTTAAATTTTGATCAAAGACAATTTATTAGTTTTTCTTTAATGGCATGATTTTTTTATGTCATACCTAAGAACTCTAAGTAACATAGGCCTCAAAGATATTTCTCTTCTGTGGTTTTCTAAGTTTTATAATTTTACATTATTTATAATCCATTTATTTTAAAGTAATTTTTATTGGTTCTAGTAAAATGGGGTTTAAAAATTTGGATTCTAGTTGTTCATTAATAGTTTTTAGAGGACAATCTTTTTTTTTTTTTTGTATGTTGACCTTGAATCCTGTGACTGTGCCAAGCTCGCTTATTCTAAAAGGATTATTTTGGTTGTGTTGATTTCTTGGGATTTTTCTGTTCCATATCATCTGTAAATGTGCACCATTTTATTTCTTCCTTCTAATCTGGATGTCTTTCATTTCTGCTTCTTGAGGGAACACTCTGCTGAGTACTCCCATTTGATATCTTGTGAACCATGAGATTTTCCACTCTGGCTATCGGGAATCATCCATTATTTCTGGTAGGAGGTGAGCCCTAGGCCTTGTTCCTTCTAATCCTTTTGAGTGTTCCCTGCCAACTCTGGGTTTTTGGTAATTTCTTCATATGCCTGTAAGATCAGTTCTCAACTGAATGATCCTTCTCTGGAGTATGCTGTCCATGCAGCCCTCTCTCCTGGTACCTTAACCTCCTTTGCCTTCTTGGACTTTCCCTCCGTGCCCTCAACTCAGGGAAACTGCTGGCTCTGCCTCAATTCCCCCTTCCTGTATCAGTGACCTGATAGCTTTCTGTGGACAGTAAGCAGGGGTGATCAGATCATCAGGCTTATCTCTGTTCTTTGGGTGATGATAACATACAGGTTATTGCCCTAGAAATGTTTGCAAAAGTTTCTGGAAGAGGTCAGTTGAGTACAAGAGAACAAGGATCTACTGGATTAGTTCACCAGTAAGGAATTCGCAGCTTCGGAGCATGAGTGGATGAAAACTGTGAGTCACATTCCAAGAATCTCAGTAAAATGGGAATAGTAGTATCATCATTATCATCATCTTCACCACTGTTACTTCACAGAACTCTTACTCTGGGATGAGATGGGAGTCTCCTATGCATTACTGCATTTCAGCCTGGTGGTGGCCATGAAGAAGTTCCTCTCAGGTCTGCAGCCTGCGGCAGCGTAATGGAGTCACAGTCCCGCCTCCTGCCCTCTGGTCTGCTTTGTTGGCTGCACTTGCTGCCGCCTTTTCCAGTCAGTGATCCAGTGCAGCGTGGGCACTCGCGCATGCCTGCTACTATGAGACACAAGTGACTGTGACTCCAAGGCTCTTCGTTGACCTTGCTGAAACTTCCTTAGAGCTGGACTGTCATCTAATGCTGTCCCTGCTCCGGGTCCCTTGTTTCCTTCTTGTCTCCACAGCATCAGTCAGTCCTGCCTTCTGGTCAGACACTTTTCCTTTGACTTCTCAGTTTCCCTTGCAGGCAGTTTCCTCATTCAGGCTCTGGCAGCACCATCTTGGTCTCTGCTTCTCAAAGGGTCTGAAATAACATTCCTGAAATAACCCTAGGAGGCAGGAATACTCTTTGTTAAAAACTAAATTGTGTCCCCCTAAAATCCCTGTATTGAAGTCCTAATCCCCAATTTGACTGTATTTGGAGATATAGCCTTTTCAGGAGGTTATTAAGGTAAAATGAGGTTGTGAGGGTGGGGTCATAGTCTGGTAGGGCTGATGTCCTTAGAAGAAGAGCAAGAGAAACCAGAGATCCCCCTCTCACTGCGTTCAGAGGAGAGACCATGTGTGGATGCAGTGAGAAGGCGGCCACCTGCAAATCAGGCAGAGACTCACCAGAAACCAACCCTACTGGCAGAGTGAGCTTGGACTTTTGGGCTTTAGAACTATAAGAAAATAAATGTTTTTTATTTCAATCACCCAGTATGTGGCATTAATCCAGGAAGCCTAATGAACTGTCATTGCATCCAGTTTACAGGTATTGGACACTGAAGACTGGGTCACACAGATCATTATTGGCGGATCCAATAGGAGATCCTAGGGTAGTGTGGCTATAAATTTAGCCCATCATAGCGGAGCTGTCTTTTCACTCCCTGAGCCTTGGAGGATGGGGAGATGTGTTCCCTGGGGGTAGAGACTCTAAATGCGGATAAGTTTAGAGGGAAGCTTGATAAGAGGTGGAAGGGAGTTTGGAGAACTCTCACTCTGCCTCCTGGCTTGAGTGGGAAAGCAGCCTTTACTTACTAGTGAAGCCATTTCTCTAGGTTGAGAGGAGCATTTGGAGGCAAGGATGGGGTATCTAAGTGATATTTCATGTTGAACTCTTAGAAATGCCATGAAAGAATCTTAGTCTTTGAACAGACAAAAAAATATTTTGCATTTAAGAACATTCCTGGAGATAAGACTTTGTTTCTGTACACCATTAGGTGTCAACATGTGGGGCCATGAACAGCCTAACAGAAGTAAGTTCCCACATGTGGCTGCAAGGAGACCTGCACTGAATTGTAGCAAGAAGCACATGAAAGCCAGGGGAATGTGAGCCCACAGAGGAAAGTGTGGGAAAAACCCTCTTTGTGAACTTCTGAAAATGTTTAGCAAGAGAGCCAATACTGAGGAAATTCCAGCTGTTGGTGCCTAGACATAATATCTGAGCAGTTACTGACTTTTACTTTTCATGATAATGTTTTTGTGCCTTGTAGACACAGCTAAGATGTGATGAATGTAAATAATGTAGTACATGTTGTCATATCTTGCCGAGTTGCTTTAAGCTCAACATTAGCAAAATCCATCTTGTTTAAGTAGAGTTTTCAATATTTATTTGCTTTTGTAGTACAGAGATAAATTATTTTGCTTGTAAGATGATTTGATAAAAAAAATAGCTTATTTCATGAGAAAAAATGATGTGTTAGATATTGTTTTATGTCCCTGTGTCTCATCATCTTTTAGGCAGATAGAAATGTGATCCTTCAGTGTCACTTTTCCACTCCTGTTGTAAAAACTACACCAGTTCATCCGTCAGTGATAGAGATAGTTTGGGGAGAAATTACATTCCTTTGATGAAAGGAGTCCAAATGTTGTTTTATTTAAATATCTAACTTCCTGGAAAATTTAATGTGGGTGGTGTGTGCGTGTGCGTGTATGCGCATGTATGTTGCTGTTAGTAAACAGGAAGGCTTTGAAATGATACACTACAAGGATTTAAATCCAGATTATCTTGCAGTTTCTATTTGAGTGGGTTTTATTTTGTTAGTGTTCTTATCCTCTTCATTACAGAGTCCTAAATTAATTACCCCATTCTTTTTTTAAAAAAGATATTCTGAAGTGGTACCCCACAGACATAATGTTATGACAATGGAATTTCAGTTCTTTGGTTGACTGCTTACAAAATTTTATTTGGACAAGAATGCAGGACATTGGCTTTTTTAACACAGCGTATAGCTTTTCTTTTTCTTTTTTTCAGGAAATTACTTGTGGGAAAATAGTTGAGGGTGTCTTATTAATGATTTTTCCTCTTGAATTGTTTATTTCCCACCCCATCCTTCAGCTCTTTGTAACTAAAAACGAGCTCCAGTTCCTCATCTTGGTTACAGTGGTTTAGATGTTTGTTGGTATGTGAGTTTGTTTAGAAAAGTTTGTGTGATTTCTCTTCTTTTTTTCTTATTTCCCCCCAGTGATCTCAGTTTGCTAAACATTGCATAATTTTTAAAAAATGTAGTATATTATTCTTTGACCTCCCTAAAGTTTGTAGTCATTGCTGTTTTTTTACTTCAGTCACTCAGATTATTTTATGAAACCAGTCCAGCCCCCAAAGTTGGTTTTTTTTGGCTTTGACCCTGGGTGGAGGTGGATTCTGATATTTATGAACTTTGATTATTTTCTGTCTTACGTAGGCAAGAACCTGAGAATTTTCAGCAGTTTCCCTGCAGCCATGGAAAACTGTATTCAATGAAGCCCTTACCATACACTGCTTAGTCTGCAATTCTGTTTGATATACAGAACTCTGCAAATGTTTCTTGGCCAATAATTGAGGCAGTTCATTGCAGGGGATTTGTAGGAAACACAGGAGCATAGGTGATTGACTCTTAAAAAAGATCATTTGGTCCCGAAGTATCAAACATGTGGCATGAATACTCTTCCACCACTCTTCCCCTCCATGCCCATAGCAGACATCGGTATCAATCATGTCTCTTCCTGTCGAGTCATCCATAGCCACATGATCTTTCAACATTGTATCCAAGGGCTTCTGTCAGAATGCCAATGGCATTGGAATATGAGATGGAATCTCTATCAGTTGATTGTCCTATATATTTATAAACACCTGGACACACAGGGAAGTTCTGAGCAAGGCTGAGAGCACTGGAATTAAGAACAAAGGCCCGAGAGTGAAATGATGTGAGCCATACCACTTGTTGGCTGTGTGATTTGAGGCAGAGTTCTTCATTCTTGTGAGCCTGTTTCCTTGCCAGTCAAGTATGCATTATGATAGAAGCTACATCTTAGAACTGCTGGAAAGATTGAACTAAAATAATTCCCAGCACTGCTCAATAAATGTGAGATAACCATTTGAGATATCATTATTAGGGACAGTTTCTTGTTTGTGAGTATTACAAAGCTAGTTAGGACTAATCTGGGTTTCTCAACTTCAGCATTACTGAAATTTAAATGGTCACATACTTACTTGTTATAGCAGCTGTTCTGTGCATTATAGGGTAACGTTCATCAGCATCCCTGACCTCTCCCCACTAGATGCCAGTAATCCCATCCCACGTTTGTCCCAATTGTGACACATATCTCTAGACTTTCCCAAATGTCCCTTTGGGGCAAAATTGTCCCAGTTAAGAACCACTGGACTAGACCCAAGTTCACTTATAGATTGTGTGTGTGAGTGTGTATGTGTTTATATTTTGTCCAGGTTTATTGAGACATATGGACCCATTGTGTAAGTTTGAGGTATACAGTGTAATGATTTTATATATATGCATATACTGTGAAGTGATTACCATGTTAAGATAACACATTGATCACATCAGGTAGTTACAGTTTGTGTGTGGGTGTGTGTGTGGTGGCAGCTTTTAAAATCTACTCTCCTAGATACTTTAAAATACACAATACAGTATTGTTAACTATAGACACAATATCGTACATTACCTGGAGCTTACTCATTTTATAACTTGAAGTCTGTACCCTTTGACCAACATTACCTATTCCCCCATCCCTGGAAACTACCAGTCTGTTCTCTGTTTTTATGAGTTTTGTTTTTTTAGATCCCACATGTAAGTAAGATGATACAGGTTTTACCTTTAAGTTTGGCTTAGTTCACTTAGCATAACACCCTTAAAATTCATCCATGTTGTGATGCCAGAATTTCTTTTTTATTGTTGAATAGTATTCATGTGTGTGTATACTGTATTTTATTTACTTATTCATCTGTTGGTGGACACAAGTTGTTTATTTCTTGGCTATTGTAAATAACACTACAATGAACATATGGGTGAAGATATGTCTCAGAGGTAGTGATTTTATTTCCTTTGGATATATGTATACCCAAAACTAGAATTGCTGGACTATATAGTAGTTGTTCTTTTAATTTTAAAAGTAATCTCTATACTGTTTTCCATAGGAGCTGTAGTGTTTTTTTTTTTTTTCTCAGATTAATATACTTGTGCCTGAACCCATTGTCAGAGATACTGATTCTTTTGGCTTTGTCTCTAAGCGCCAGGAACTTAAAAAGATTATACCTGTGGCTTTGACATTCCTGCCTTCATGTCAGGCTACAACTTTTTCAATTTACCAGCCTGGGTACAGTTTGGAATAGAAGATTAATAGCTCCAAGTTTTAATTATGTTTTTGTAATAGAATTTAAAGTAATTTCAAGGGAAATGTTCACAATGTAAGTTTCAGTGATAACAGCTATCTTCTGAATTGTATGATAATACTAACTTGGGTGTGACTAATTCCTGTACTCACTGTGTGTTCGATGCTGGGCTATGAGCTTAACGTTCCTCCTGTCATTTCGTTGTGACAGTGCACAAACGAAGCGCTATTTTTGCCATTTTACAGGCGATGGAACAGAGGCACAGACAACTTTGCCCAAGGTCCCAATGCTACTAAGTGGCAGAATAGGGCACCAATGCTAGGCTTTTTGTCTGTGGTACAGACAAAAACATGCATGCTAGAGAAAGAGCTAGAAGAATGTATGCCCAGATGTTTACCTTGATTATTTATAGTTGATAGGATTATGGGTATTTGTTACTATACTTAGTGTCTTGCAAATTTTCTGCTTTGTGCATTCATTGTTGTCTTAAAGTATTAAAAAACAAAGTTAAGATTATGCAGTCCTGGAACTTTTATAAAACAAGTGATTATATTTACCACAGTTTACTTCCTATGTATTTGGTCTTGCTTATGATTGATTGAAAAACAATAGCAGTTACATTTGAATTTTTAATTTTGGATACCATAATGGAAACAGGTAGTCCCTTAATGTAATACGTAGCTATTTAGAAGTGGGGGTTGTGCACATTTGTACGGTGCTTTTCCCATATAAGTTTGTTTTGTTAAGTAATCATATGGAATTTTAAAATAAACAAGATCCAAAAGAATGTTGTTCTTCAAGATTTCCAGCCTTAGGAAATTAAATGCTGTTTCAAAGATGCTACCAGTGAAACATCTTCTCTTGAATTTCACTTCTGATTATGGCCTTTAAAGCTACTTTCTGAACCAGACAAGAAAACCAGGCTTCATTATTTCAGCAAATGCCAGGAGCTACCTGCTTGATTGCCCCCTAAGGCATGCTCTGAATTTCTATTTGGTCATTTTCAAATATCAAACAGAGCCACGTGGGTAAAATTTACCATAACAGGCAGTGCTTTACCTAATGTCTTGTTTTCTCATGGAAATTCCAAAAACGGAAATCGAAATGGGCTTTGATGAATGGAATCATTGTGAGCAGAAGTGCACAGACCCTTATGGTGACTGCTTTCACGTGTGCTGCATTCATGTGATGCATAGATTCAAATGTGTGTGTTCATTTGCATTATTTTAGAGTTCTCCATCATGGGTCTCAGTTCTGAATATGGTATTTGCCTGGCTTTATTCACCATGGCATGCGTTTCCAATTTTAAATAACTTTGAAGGATTCCTGTGTGTGTGCTGTTAAAATTAAGAGGTCTTGGTGATTCTGGGGTCCAGGTGAAACTACGTCTGAAAGAATATGTGTAAATACATATGTTGAGCTAGGAGACATAAAGGTCACCAGAGGCCCATGGTTTTACTTTGTGAGATCTGACATGTAAGATTGGGCAGTGGTGGAATCCCCCTGCCCCTCCCGCCCCCTCACCCCCCCACCACAGGGACTCTCTCAAAGCTTCTCCTGGGGTATCCATGAGCTGTCTGTCAGCACATCCACATTCTTGTCTTTGGAACTCCTGTTAAGGAAAATTTCATTTCTGCCTGAATCTCTCCTTTCTAAGTTCAGTGTCATTATCACTATTTTACATGAAGGAAGGAAAGGCCAAAAGAGATGGGAGTCTTTGATGATAGGGTGATCTTGTCACTTGATCATTGATTTGTTTGGTCATTCATTCATTCAAATATTTAAGTGCCCATTATATGCTACTGAGGAATATACAGTGCACAAAAAAGACAGATCTCTGTCTTCATGGAGCTTATTTCTAGGGAAGGAGATAGATAATACATGAATAAATAAATCAGGAAACAATCAGAACTGTACATACTAATTTTGAAGGAAGAGAAGGGGGAGGGGTGTATCTGGAAGAGATCAGGGACTGTTTCTCCGAGTAGGTGATATTTCAGCTGAGACCCCAAGGCTGGAAAGATCTAGCCATGCAAAGAGTCTGAAGAAGAAGATCATGCCAGGCAAGTTGAAGGCTCCAGTGCTCCTTGCACATCATAAAAGACAAGGAGTAATTGTACAGTCAATACATCGAACAGGTATAAAGTAATACTAACCTAAATACAGCTTTCCTGACATAGGTAAATTTTAGGAGAATGTGTAAGGACACAAGCTTCCCCAGTGGCTCAGTGGTAAAGAATCCACATGCAAGGCAGGAGATACAGGAGACGTGGGTTTGATCTCTGGGTCAGAAAGATCCCCTGGAGGAGGAAATGGCAACCCACTCCAGTATTCTTGCCTGAGAAATCTCATAGATAGAGGAGCTGGGAGGGCTCCAGTCCATAGGGTCGCCAAGACTTGGACATAATTGATTGAGCACACACGCACGAGAGAGGATGGTGATCTAAACCCTATTTTCTTTCACGATAAACCAGAAAAGCCAGTTTTCACATGGGCACTTAACCAAGAGCTGTTGTAGGAGTTAAAACTGTGAGAGAAGCCATGGTCTTCTGCTTTAAGATTCTCTTTGCCCTAGAAAAATCTGATGTTATTGGATATTGGAACAGAGCATGTTTTGAATGTGTGTGTTTGCTCTGCTCACATGACATTTTTTCCCCAGAAAGAGACCAAACTGTTTATAGGAAAGATAGAAACAAACAAACAACTGGGTAATATGCTTCTAAACATTCAGAAACATGTGACCTTTCAGCCAGCATAGAGATCCAGTGGGTAAACAGCAGGCCAGCCATGCTTGATGCTTTTGGAGCACGCATGCTTCTGCTTCCTTGGGGATGACAATATAAATTATACAGACTATTATCATCTCTTCTTCAGAATTCTAACTTCTGAATACTGACCCAGAAAATGCACAGTTTGTTTCCCTGGAGCATAAGATTCATGCTGTCCCTTCACCTGTTGAAAGGATGAAAGAAGATTTGATTGGCCCCTGTTCTACCTTTTGCTGTTCTGTGTCCTAAGCCAAGCATCCAGAAGAGGCTATTTTCTGTTGCCTGGAGGAAAGACTGGTTCTGTTGTGCCAATTGGAGTATTTTAGATATGCCAGAGTCATAATATTCCCTCCACCATTTCTCTCTAGGCCCTGAACTCTTTTTAGTGGAATGCCACAGTTTACTTGGAACTAAGAGATGAATTCTTGCTCTTTCATTCTCTTTCTCTCTGTTCCCCATCTCCTAAAAACAAAAATTTTGGTGTCATTTGGTTCTTTTACTCTTTATAGGACCTGTGTCCTTCTAGCTAAGCTGGTATCTCAGATTAATTTACAGATTGCCCTACTCTTTCCACTGTTGGTAAATCAACCTTCAGATTCCTTTGTGGTAGGTTCTTCATGCCCATCTTACCATTATTACTCATTTCCCCCCCTATTTTACCCACTGTCAAAATATACAGAAGTTTTATTTGGAATTTTCTTACAGTTTAAGTGATAACTTTATTTTTCTTTTTGGCTGTGCTGGGTCTTGGTTGTTGCATGCAGGCTTTCTTTAGTTGCAAACAGCAGGGGCTACTCTTCATTGTGGTGCGTAGACTCCTTGTTGCAGCGGCTTATCTTGTTGCAGAGTATGGGTTCTAGAGTATGGGCTCAGTAACTGTGGCACACAAGCTTAGCTGCTCCGCACCATGTGGGATCCTTCCAGACCAGAGAAGGAACCCATGTTCCCTGCACTGGTAGGTGGACTCCCAACCAGTGGACTACCAGTAGAGTCCCCTAAGTCATAACTCTTAACAGGAGATACGGTTTTTGCTGACTTGGTCAGTTTATATTGGTAGCTATCACTTTTAGTTTCTTCTAAAAAATGTTCAGTTGAAAAATTACAAATAATTCATGGAGAAATTAACTAGAATGTAAGCTCCATGAGGACAAGGATTTTCATCTTTTTTTTACTCCTCTTTCCTAATGTCTCATGTAGTGCCTGGTACACAGTATAGCAAGCAGTGAATATTTGTTATGTGAATGACTGAATGAAATTGACATGAGGCTTGCATGTGTGAAGGAGGGGCCCTTGCAGATGCCCACTTCTGCTTCTCATAAGGTTCCTCCAACGTTAGAATGAATCCTTCGAGTCACATTAGATGTAAAATCATCAGGATGCCAAGGTTAGCAAAATGTTTAGAAATAAACATTTGTTTTTTCCCCCCAGACTGTTCTATGAATCTAGTAATCATTCAAACACTTCCACCATTGATCATTAAAACAGCAAGCTGGGCTACATAAGTTGTTCAGGAGCTGTGAAGAGAGCGGATGAGCTAGTACTGAAAAGGCGGACATAGTGACAGTCACTGGCCCCTCCACGTAATAAAATGTTCTGAAGCTCCCTGCACGTGAGAGGCAGATGCCCTTGGATTCCCAGAAGAAGGGGAATTTTAATTAGGAATCCAGGTGAAGTTTCTGCCTGATGTAAATCCTATGCATCATCTTATGAGATGCAGTAACTTAAAGTTCTGACTCTATTCATTGCCACTTCCTTTATTGCATTTTGTTTTTAGACTGACAGAAAGCTGACTACTTATATGACATTGTTTATGGAGTCTCAGACTCTAATAATTAGTCTGCTTGATTGTGATGGAATGAGGGTTGGTGCCAGACCTCCTTTTCTCAGAAACTATAAAAGCAGTGACAAACCTAAACAGCATATTAAAAAGCAGAGACATTACTTTGCTGACAAATGTTCAGCTAGTCAAAACTATGGTTTTTCTAGTAGTCATCTATGGGTGTGAGAGTTGGACCATAAAGAAAGCTGAGCGCCAAAGAATTGATGTTTTTGAACTGTGGTGTTGGAGAAGACTCTTGAGAGTCCTTTGGACTGCAAGGAGATCAAACCAGTCCATCCTAAAGGAAATCAGTCATGAATTTTCATTGGAAGGACTGATGCTGAAGCTGATGCTCCAATACTTTGGCCCCCTGATGTGAAGAACTGATTCATTAGAAATGACCCTGATGCTGGGAAAGATTAAAGGCAGGAGGAGAAGAGGATGAAACAGGATGAGATGGTTGGATGGCATCACCTACTCGATGGACATGAGTTTCAGCAAGCTCTGGGAGTTGGTGAAAGACAGGGAAGCCTGGCGTGCTGCAGTCCTTGGGGTCGCAGAGTTGGATACAGCTGAGCAACTGAACTGAATAAAGAGGTGTATACAGTCAGCAAAAACTAGACTGGGAGCTGACTGTGGCTCAGATCATGAACTCCTTATTGCAAAATTCAGACTTAAATTGAAGAAAGTAGGGAAAAACACTAGACCATTCAGGTATGACCTAAATCAAATCCTTTGCAATTTTACAGTGGAAGTGACAAATAGATTAAGGGATTAGATATGATAGAGTGCCTGAAGAATTATGGATGGAGGTTCATAACATTGTATAGAAGGCAGTGATCAAAACCATCCCCAAGAAAAAGAAATGCAAAAAGCAAAATGGTTTTCTGAGGAGGCCTTACAAATAGCTGAGAAAAGAAGAGAAGCGAAAGGAAAAGGAGAAAAGGAAAGATATATCCATCTGAATGCAGAGTTCTAAAGAATAGCAAGGAGAGATAAGAAAGCCTTCCAAGTGATCAATGCAAAGAAATAGAGGAAAACAATAGGATGTTTAATGATAGAATAGAATAGAAAACAATAGAATGGTTCTACTGAAGAGAACAGATCTCTTCAAGAAAATTAGAGATACCAAGGGAACATTTTATGCAAAGATGGGCACAGTAAAGAACAGAAATGGTATGAACCTAAAAGAAGCAGAAGATATTAAGAAGTGACAAGAATACACAGAAGAACTATACAAAAAAAACCTTCATGACCCAGAAAACCACAATGGTGTGATCACTCACCTAGAGCCAGACATCCTGGAATGCGTAGTCAAATGGGCCTTAGGAAGCATCACTACGAACAGCTAGTGGAAGTGATGGAATTCCAGCGGAACTATGTCAAATCCTAAAAGATGGTGCTGTGAAAGTGCTGCACTCAATATGCTCGCAAATTTGGAAAACCCAGAAATGACCACAGGACTGGAAAAGATCAGTTTTCATTCCAATTTCAAAGAAAGGCGATGCCAAAGAATGTTCAAACTACTGCACAGTTGCACTCATTTCACATGCTAGCAGAGTAATGCTCAAAATACTGCAAGCTAGATTTCAACAGTACAGGAACTGAGAACTTCCAGATGTCTAAACTGGATTTAGAAAAGGCAGAGGAACCAGAGATCAATTGCCAACATCCGTTGGATCATAGAAAAAGCAAGAGCTCCAGAAAAACATCTACTTCTGCTTCATTGACTACACTAAAGCCTTTGTATGGATCACAACAAACTGTGGAAAATTCTTCAAGAGATGGGAATACCAGACCACCTTACCTGCCTCCTGAGAAGTCTCTGTGCAGGTCAAGAAGCAACAGTGAGAACCTGACTTGGAACAACAGACTGGTTCCAAGTTGGGAAAGGAGTATATCAAGGTGTATATTTCACCCTCTTTATTTAACTTATAGGCAGAGTAAATCATGTGAAATGCCCAGCTGGATGAAGCACAAACTGGAATCAAGATTGCTGGGAGAAATAGCAATAAACTCAGAAATGCAGATGACACCACATTTATGGCAGAAAGCGAAGAAGAACTGAAGAACCTTGATAAAAGTAAAAGAGGAGAGTGTAAAAGCTGGCTTACAACTCAGTATCCAAAATATGAAGATCATGGCATCCAGTCCCATCACTTCATGGCAAATAGATGGAGAAACAGTATAAACAGTGAGAGACTTTATTTTCTTGGGCTCCTAAATCACTGCAGATGGTGACTGCAGCCATGAAATTAAGACGTTTGCTCCTTGGGATAAAAACTATAACCAACCTAGACAGCATATTAAAAAGCAGAGACATTACTTTGCTGACAGATGTTCAGCTAGTCAAAACTATGTTTTTTCCAGTGGTCATGTATGGATGTAAGAGTTGGACTGTAAAGAAAGCTGAGCACTGAAGAATTGATGTTTTTGAACTGTGGTGTTGGAGAAGACTCTTGAGAGTCCCTTGCACTGCAAGGAGATCCAACCAGTCCATCCTAAAGGAGATCAGTCCTGAATATTCATTGGAAGGACTGATGCTGAAACTGAAGCTCCAGTACTTTGGCCACCTGATGTGAAGAACTGACACGTTGGAAAAGTCCCTGATGCTGGGAAAGATTGAAGACAGGAGGAGAACGGGATGACAGAGAATGTGATGGTTGGATGGCATCACTGACTCAATGGACATGAGTTTGAGCAAGTTCTGGGAGTTAGTGATGGACAGGGAAGCTTGGTGTGTTGCAGTCCATGGTGTCAGAAAGAGTCAGACATGACTGAGCGACTGAGCTGATAAAGAGGTTGGTGGTGACTGAACAAGGATGTGGAGCCCACCTGGGGCTCTGTTCGAGTTACAGACAGCTTCATCTTGAGCCCCTCTATTTTCAAAAGAAAATTATTTGGTTATTCAGTTACCAATAGAAATGAGATTGATTTCTGCTTTTCCTTGTGGGGGAAGTTGTCATTTAAATGGCAGTGGCAGGGCAAGTTGGTGACCCAGAGGGAGTCCTACCTCTCTGCCCTGATGTTACCTGGAGTAGCATATTTCATCAGAGGGCAATTTTGCCTCCCAGGGGACATTGGGCCAAGTCTGGAGACATTTTTGGCTGTGTTGACTGGGAAGTAGATGGGTACCAGTGTCATCTAGTAGGCAGAGGCCAGGAATGCCGCTAAACAGTATACAATGTTCCCTGCCCCATCCTCAGCAAAGAATTATCTAGCCCCCAAAGTCAATCATGCCCAAGTTGTGAAACCTTGATTTGAAGGAACCCCACTCAGTTTTATGAGAATGTCCTTACCTGGTAAGGCGATTCTTCTGTTGCTATTTTCGTGTTCTGACTTTTAAAAATCCCATTTTATTCTTGCACCAAGAATTAGTGCATTGAAGGCAGACTTGATTTCAGATGTGGGTGGGGCAGGCAGCATAAGTGGCATGATTTGAAAGGCATTGAGAACATCCGGACTTCAAATGTTCCTCCATATCAGAGCTCCAAGACCCAGAATTCTTTCAGTGAAAACTAGAGAAGCC